>NC_139950.1:26105831-26498331 GCF_963454915.1 Gymnoscopelus microlampas
ATCTAAAAATACAAAGTCAGGTACAAAATGGGAAGAAAAAAAACCCACACACAAAACTTTAAGATTTCAACAGAGCAGGTTCATAGGTAATAGGTGTGTGCTTTAAACTAGCCTGAGCTCCTTAGATGGGCCTTCCACAAATATCATGTGTGATATTTTGCTTCTACATTTACCTGTCTTAATCCCTTCTCTCTGTGCTTTTCTCCTCCCAGATATATGTTGGGTAAAGGCGCGAAGAGGAAGCTGGACGAGGATGAAGAGGGTCTGGAAGGCGAAGCGCTGGCGTCGCCGGTGGCGTCGCCGGCGGGGGAACCCGTAAGGGGCCCCGAGGGCCCGTCAATCCCCGAGGGCCTGTCCAAGGTGTCGTACACCCTGCAGCGGCAGACCATCTTCAACATCTCTCTGATGAAACTGTACAGCCAGCGTCCGCTCACTGAGCCCAGCCTGGAGCGCCGCGTGCTCATCAACAACATGCTGCGTCGCATCCAGAATGAACTGAAGCAGGAGGGCAGCCTGCGGCCGCTGCTCCTGCCCCCCTCCCCGCCACCCGACGACCCCATGGACGAGGGCTTCCGTGAGGCTCCGCCTTCCTCCTTCGGAGCGCTGTCGGCGGCGGCGGCGACGGGGGGAGCGGCGGTCCCACCGTCCAACCAGCCACAATCAGGCCTACTGATGCCGGCGTTGGCCCCGCCCTCGCCTCACCCGCTGGCCCCTCCCACCACATGCCTGTCATCCCAGCCTAGCTCCGCCCCTCTCCTGGAGGCCTGCCTCACTCCGGCCTCCCTACTGGAGGAGGACGGCGACTCCGCCTTCTGCGCCTCCTCCTCTCCTCCACCGACTCCCCCCCTGTCTCCTCCTTCTCCCCCCGCCCTCCCCCCTTCTGCTCTTACTCCGCTCCCTCTTGCACCTTTGTCCTCCCTCCTCCTCGGCCAGGGGTCGCTCCGGGGACCCGCGCCCGCCTCGTCCAATGACAGCTTCCCCTCCACTCCGACTGACATGGAGCTGGACCCGCCCACAGCCATATTATCCAGGACGGTTTCGGCAGCAGCTCTTACCTCCGCCACCTCCACTACTACTACCTCCCCCAGCCCCTCGCCGCCCGCACAGACCCCTCCCCTAATCCTCCTCCCACCCTCGACCACCGCCGCTGGTCACCCTAGAGACGGCAGCACCAGAACTATAGGAAGCCAGAGACCGGAGGTCCACGGCGTCGTGTCGACAGAGGTCAGACCGATGGACATCCTGCCTGCGCACGTGCCCATGCATGCCCCTGTGCCCACCAGCGGCCTGGCGGACATTACCTCACCCTCGCTTCCCTCCTCTCCCCCCTCCTCCTCCTCCCCCCCGTCGGCAGGGTTCCTCTCTGACCTTGCGCTGGACGATATTCTGTTCGCCGACATCGACACGTCCATGTACGACTTCGACCCCTGCACGACGACCTCCGGGGCGACCGCCGCCGGCGCCGCCGCAGGAGGAACGCTGGGGGTCGTCACCGCGACGGCGGCAGGGGTAGCGGTCGGGCCGGGACCCGGGGGCGGACTGTCCAAGCTGTCGCCCGTGGTTACGGCGGACGATCTGCTCAAGTCGCTGGCGTGTCCGTACGGTGGCCCCACCCAACAGGTCTCAGCCAATCAGCCTTTTAAGATCGACCTGACGGAACTGGACCACATTATGGAGGTGCTGGTGGGCTCGTGACTTGCCGACATGACTCACAACACCTCAAAGACATAGACTAATTTCTTTAATCTTTTTTCCCAGAGGAGATCTGACTGGAATAGAATATGGGGTTGATTTATACAGTATATTATTGTTTTAATGTTTCTTTTTGTTGCTGGTTTATACACTTACAAGGCCGGTAAATTGTAAACATCAACGGTGATGTCACTCAGTACTACTACTATTACTACTATTACTACTACATCAACTACTACTACTACAACTCCAACACTGTGCATGCACTGTGCTCGCCTTTCCCCCTCCAAAAAGAAAGAGGAAATGAAGCAACCGGGAAGCAAAGACACATAGATACGTGCATGTGCACACACATACACACACACAACGGATCCGTGGCTTTCTGCAGATGAGTGCCTTTCAAAACGACCACTTATTCAATTCCCATCTTTTACAGTCTGTGTTTCAATGTTGTCTTTCTCACTTTGACAGCTAGGAGAGGTCACTCCTTACATGTTTTCCTTTTTGTAATTTATTGTATTAAGATGATTGTTATTATTAAGTAAGGTAGATTTTACATGATCAAATAATGATAACTGATTGTTATTTAATCCCTATCATACCAGGTTGTTTTTTGAATTTGTAACACAAGCCTATGCCCTTTGTACAAGGATATCAATGTGTTTTTTTGTTTTTTGTTTTTTACTAGTGTGCTACACATTAGCTTGGCTATATAATTAAGCGTCAATAATAATGGCTACCAAGAATATAGCTTTGTGAACCCTTTACAACCTAGTTGTTGGTGGGAAGAGATGTTGGGTCTATAGAACTCTCTGTTAATTGCAGTGTTTTAATTTTTAAATCCCTCACTTCATGATTTAGTAGCAGGTATGGTTTGCTTCAGTGACAGCTGAATTCAAATGAGTTGCATACAGGGGAAAGCTTGACTTGTTTACATTGGAAGAGGTGTTGGAAGTGGATGCTCCAAATGCTGCCTCCTAGACTGGTCATAAACAGAAACTGCAAAGTCAGCTGAATGAGAGACGTAGCATCCAAACAAGTTGGTCCTGAAAATAAATATTTTATTGTTTTTTAAACACATTTAACGTTTTGGGTCCATGTGGCTTGAAATTAATTTCAACTGTCAAAGTTGTTACCCCGCCCCCCCCCCCCCCAAAGGAAAGAAAACGTATTTTCTTTTTTCTTTCTTTTGTTTTTTTCTTTCTTTTGTTTAGGTAGATTTTATTTTATTATAGTTTTAGCAACCATGTGGTCTAGCAGATGAATTACAGTTGATGTATAGCATTGCACACAACCCATATTTGCATTGTGCATTGGCTCACAATCTGAACAAATACCCATATACTATCCAAATCTCAGGGCTCTACTCAATACTGTAGTGTACTATAGTGTTAGTTTTGACCTGAAACCAAGGTGTTATAAGACAGTACATTTGTCTAGTGAACATTTCACTTATGGATTATAGAAGGAATCCCAATCCAGGGACTTCAGCACTTCCTGTCCAATGCAAAATGTCCCAGCATTTCAAGTTTCAGCACACTAGTCCCCTGCACAGCAAGTGCACTAAACGCCACTGTACATGCTAACTAGCATAGAAACCACCACAATGTTATTGCTAACTGCAAATTCCTAAATCAGAGTCCTGATACGGCGCTTTCACATTTGTATTACTCCCAGATCACACACCATGGGTTTTTATTAGCATGAGAAATTCTGGTTTATCAACCCAATGTTTTGTGTCCACTTGAGGGTTTTTTATTTGTATTGTATTACTACATTCAGACATCATGTTCTCATTTAACAGGCAGGATGTACACCTGATGCTTCCTGAAAGGTGGCAGGGTAGACTAGTGGACAGACAGCCTTGCTATGCAACTACAAGGTTGTCGGTTCAATTCCCACAACAGTTAGTACATCTTTCCTGTCAAAGGGTACTGTAGGAAGACACTGAACTCCACCCTGCTCACTCATATGTTGCTCAAGATAACTATAAGCTTAATGCCTAGGATGTAAATAGAATTGAGAGTGTACAGTGCCTGATTAACCATCCTTTGGGTCATAGTGCTTCGCGATGCTTTTTGGTGTCCCACAAGGCTACAGTATAAGCTATGGATGGCTGAAATGTTCATGCCTTAGCTAAAAGAAAAAGCCCTTTGGTGGACACAAACCCTACAACTCCTGGTGCCTCATTTATATTATTGATATTATATATTATATATATAAAATATTTATTATATTTGAGGCACCAGGATTTGCATAGTCTCACTCCATACAAAAATGAATCATACTAGTCTTTATACCATAACAAACACAATGCACACAATCAGTCACATAACGTGTGCTTTGTTTTTAACAGCTGAAATAGGAACATTGCATTAGAACATGCAATTACTTATTGTACTGGACTCCATAGCCAATGTCAGGCTTAAAAGCATTGGGATTTGGCTGCAACCTGCAGCCCGCATGGTTTACTATGGAATAATAGTAATTACTCCATTATAAACCATAAAACTGACTGACCAACTGAGAGGGTCAAATAACAATGAAAAGGAACAGCCAAAAGTACTTAGGATGTCACAGAGATTGCAAAATATAAAATAGTTGTTCACATCATTGTTACTGGGTAAAATAATGTCAGAATTACTATGATTCTGCTAGCACATGCCCAAGTTGGTATGAATCAGCTACTAAATACTGTCACTAATTAATTGTCACAATTAGTAGCTGTCTCACCAACTACTTACTGAGACAGAGTTTCTTGTCTGGAATTCAGTTTGACTTGCATTACAATGTATAGCTCACTTTCCAATGGAAGAATAGCCTTAGCAATGTCAAAAATGACTTCCAAGATATGTACCTTCATGCAGATACTTTAAATTTCCAAACTAAAGGCTGCGTTTGACCACAGTATGTTAATGAGATTCATGAGCATCACTAATACACGTCCAACTGAATTCTAGTCGGAGTGCGAGCCACAAGGACAACAGTACCAACTAAAATGATTCACAGATGATATTGTGTTTTCTGTTTCTGTATTTCAGTGTTTGAATTTTGGAGTGATTGTTTTATCAATGAAGTTATTTATTCTCTGATTTTTGCCCCCTCTCCTGTGTAAATATATTTATTTTTGACGTGAAGTTAATGTTTTTGGATTGTAAATGCGTGTACAGAATGTGTGGTAGGAATGTACTCCTGATAGTAATGTATGAGGAGAATGGAATTGTGGGTGGAAGCCATCTTTTTTATAAGTAGTCCTTTTATCTTGGTTTGTTTGTTTGTTTTCTGAAATTTTGGATGTGACAACCATACCTGTGCACAGTCGACACACGTCCACCTCTTATTTAGTTTGTTTGTTTGTGATTTCAGCATTTCTTTCTATGCGCAAGGGAATGGCGGTTTGTGCAGCAATACTCACAAAAAAAAACCTGTCCCCAACTTCAGATGTCAAAACTCCCAAAGGCTGTCATAGACTCCGTCAATGCCAAAAGTAATGTACATAGTATGAATGACGATAGTGACTCCTGAGACTTTTTGATCAGTGTTTGTTACCAATTCTGTTTTTATCGCTGTCTTCAACAACGTTGCTGAGCGTATGGGTCCAGCTACCTAACAAAAAGTGGTAAACGTATGGTTGGTTTAACTAGCCACTATAACAGTGGTGTCCTATTATGTATCATGGAGGGCTAAGTGCATGCAGGTTTTTACTCCAACCAAACACTACAGATGATTTTGCTAATCAATACATTTCAACCACACAATGGGGTAGGGGACTAATTAGTGAAATTGTGTGGTTTACTGTTTGAAAAAACACAGCTACAACAACAACCTGCATACATTTTATAACTTCACCGGTAGTTACATAGGCTACTGATCCATTAACATTTCACTTGATTCCTTTTTGTTCACCGCGATAATGTGTTGATTCTTGCTGGATCCAGAACTTATTGTGTGGGACAAAGAAGGCAGTTGGCTATAACTTTGGGAGGATTTGTCTCACCTGTCTCCACTGTTAGTGTCAGCTTGGTCGTCCATGGTGTATAATGGGACACTGCTGCACCACATTAAAGTCTGCAGCTGTGGCCACTCCCCCCTCTGTCCAAATATGAAGGCTGTATTTTTCACAGACCTTAGTGCTGTGCCTTTTTCTATGCAATTTTAACACAAACACACACTCGTCTGATTGAGAGAAGAGAACAGGACCCTATCAGCTGATTACTGTATTGGGATCCAAGTGTGGACTGTAGAATATATATATATATATATATATATATATATATATATATATATATATATATATATATATATATACATAAATGGACAGGTGTGTCTATGAATTTGAAACAGTCTTACTTTTGTAGTTTTATAAATATATGTATATATACAGTATGTATACTGTATATGTATATATACTGTGTGCGTGTGTGTATATATATATATATATATATATATATATATATATATATATATATATATATATATATATATATATATATGATTTACAATAAACTGAATTAAAAATTAATGTAAGTTGTTTGTTGACTTTGTGCTACTTGCATACATTCTCGGTTTTTGGTTGAAAAACACCACATATAGTGTAATCAACTTTAGCCTATCTGTTGATCTTGTACTTTGAGTTGCTTCTCTAGTATGTCAAAAGTCAGCTGCCTGTCAGTAGACCCTTTTAAACTACAAATTGGACTTATATATTAGGCGCCTACCCTACACAGAGCTTACTGTGGATTTGTCTGTGTACACAAAACACTTCTTTTTTTTTTTAACTTGAATGGATCATTATTGGGGGTGGAAATCAGCAAGTCCCCCCCTGTCCCTCCTCCTCTCTCTGTCTTCTGAGCCAACATTTGCCACCGTTAAACAATGACTCATACTCCACTAGCCGGCGGTTATTTCCAGCTCTGGGGACATGCAGTGTGAGGGGAAGGGGCTCTGTGGGGCTGGGGTTGTGACTGTCTCTCCTGTTGAAGCAACTTATTCTACTCTTCCCCAAAGTAGCAGTTGTAGTAAACCAAATCAGTTTGCCATCATTGTAACCTATATGCTATATTAATATATAGCTACTTCAATCATTTCTTATTAGCCTAATACAGGCAGGGGTCTTCAACGTTTTTCAGGCCAAGGACCCCCTAGCTGAGAAAGAGATGAAGCAGGGACCCCCCCCCCCCACATATTGTATGAAACAGATTGTTGCAGATTAAACTTTTTCATAGATGTCATAGATAGTTGGATTCATGCTAATGTGTATTTTCAGATAGTTAACCTTTTAAACCCTCAACATTTAGTCAACTTGACCATTAGCTCTGTACTTTGTCTGATCTTTTTTCACTCTACACAAACTCTCCGAAAATAGCCGATCTACAAGTTCACAAGGCATTGTGAGCTTGTAGATCTGCTATTTTCGGCTAATGTTCCCCATCACACAAAGATTTGGCGGACCCCCTGTAGTACCTCTGAGGACCCCCTAAGGGTTCCGGACCCCTGTTGAAGACCTCTGGCCTAATACATTAATTCCAAGTAACAATTGAACTATAATTATGCATTTCTCTCATTTCTCTTTCTCGTGAGTTTCAGCAAAACTATTATGCCTACTAGGAGTTGAAACATTTTGGAGAGGCTACACATACACACAAGTGAGAAGTCCAATCGCTTCACAAAATCGCCATCTAGAGGCGTTTTGTAAGGAGTGCAATTAAGGCAAGGCCATAATGATTAACACATGATGGAGAAATAAAGCTACTGACAAGTGACCACATGTAAAATCTTAAATCCAAAGAGTGTGATATGATATCTCGTGTCCTGCTCATATAGCCTACTCCGCTTTTTTCCTGTCTTAAATTTATTATTTTTTTCTCTTTGTCTTCTGCAGATGATATTGACTGGTACGACATTCAGATGTAGGACATATCAGAGACCCAGGCAGTTGGGTGTGTGTTTATTTACCTGCTGATGATGTCCTGTCATGTCTTGGATGAAGACCTTTCTTGTAGTCGTAGGTCTTTAATAGCAGCATTTTTCTTTTCATTTAAACACTGTTATCTAACCTGATTTAAAAAAGAGAGGTTATAGCGCCCTCTGTGAGACGGAGCGCTGGCCATGGTGCTGACACCTGACTGTAAGGTGGATGAAACAAGTAGAAAAGTGTGCTGAATTCAGCTATTGCTCGTTTTCTGTTCAACTAGATAATTACTGACATTGACCTAGTGGTAACTGTAAGTCCTTATGAGACCTTAAAAGGCTGGTCAGTGTTGAATGGATTAGGAATAGCACAGACAGCGAGGTAAGCCCAGGGCTTCTCCCACTTTTAGGCAGCTGCTCCGGTTATTTTGGGACATTGGGAGCAAAGTATTTTTATGATGTCTGGCCGCAACAGGCTCGCGGCGGTTATGATTAGATCGTTATTATAACTGACCAAATCAGTTCATGAAATAACTAATGAGTCTATTGTTTACACGAGAACAGGTGTTATTGAGCTGTCTAAATCAGTGGTTCTCAACCAGTGGTCCGGGGACCACAAGTGGTCTTGAGGGGGTTCCAGCATAGGTGGTCCCCAGCTAAATGAATATGATGGAGAGTTGGTAACCAAATGGACTGTCTCTGGACCCTTATAGATCTTTAACTCTTGAGAGCATAAAATGAAATCGAAAATTGGTTTCATTTTACGCTCTCAAGAGTTAAAATATTGTTAAACATCTGCATTACTTAAATAATTGTTATTTTGATCAACGTGTGCCTGTTACTATCTCTCCTATGGTACCACATCAATACAGCATGGAATTGTGGTCAAAATCTTATCCAACGATTACAAAATATTCTAAGTTTTAGGTCTGAGGGGTTAAATCGCATCAAATGGTGGTCCGTGGCTCAGATGGCAAAAACATAATGGACCTTGATATGAAAAGTGTTGAAAACCACTGGTTTAAATCAGAGCAGTAGGCCCTAACTTTAGCACTTGTCTTAAGTGAAGGCATATATATACATGGATTAAAACAATGTATTTTATGAGCCTGCATTGTCCTGGTCTGCCCTACCCCCCCCTTGGGGAATACTAATAGAGACCCTAGCAATTTCTCCCACTGTTGCATCATTTGCTCTTCATATAAAATGCCGTAGAATGTGCGCATGCCCTGGCACCCACTGGCTATTTTTCTCAGTCCCATAGCCTAGAAAGGCCGTTACGCTGTGATTGGTTAGTTGGTTGTCAGGCAACTACTGACGCCACTATATGTCTATGTTATGTGTATTGCTATTGTTTTGGCTGTGTGGAATATATATCCTCCAACATGTCAACGACGACTAGGCCTACTATTGCTGCAGGTTGTAGCAAATGTGCATGCCTGCACAGACGTAACAGTCACAACTACAGTTTCATTAGCTACACTTAAATTGCCTGAAGCTGATTGATTGATTGATTGATGATTGATGATTGATTAATTGATTGAATACTTTAGTAACAGTTTGCAAAAAAAAGCACAGAAAGTGCAGTACAATACAAAAGGATGCTTACTGTAGAAGGACTATTAAACCCAAGAAAGTACTATAGCTTGTTTCCATTGGGGTCCTGTGTATTCAATTCATCGAAACATTTAATGACAAACAATAATACATTGTTAGCCAGTCACAGGTAGTTGTCCACGTTGTAGTTTTTCTTTTCCTTTTCTGTTATTTTATTTTTTTTGTATGGTGTTTTTATTGTGATATGGATCTCCCTTGGGTCTGAAATAAAGATTGAATTTGAATTGAATTGTAGCTACTGTCTCCCTGACAACCAACTAGCCAATCATCTAGCGATCATCTCTTCAGTGAATGGGATCTGGAGTCTACCTTTAATGTCTTGCCGCTCTTTCTCCATTGGCAGAGAGACGCACGTTGCTTTTGACAGCAGCAGGAGTGTTCCTCCAGTCAGCCCACACACCCACACCCACGCTGCTGCAGCCCGCGACACGAAGCCCACGGTTCTACTCACACAAACACGCTGTTAACATTTTTTTTGCCACGCGAAAGATGGAGAACAAGATCGACATCAACGGGCACGCCATGCCAAACTCCACGTCCACTGACCGCATCCTGTCGGAGAAGCCGGGAGAAGAATACGAGAAGAAAAAAAAAAGCTTCAACGCCAAGTTGATGGTGTTCCTGAAGCGGAACCTGATGGTGATCCTGACGGTGTCGGGGGTCCTGGTGGGCGTCGGGCTGGGCATGATGGTCCGCAACATGAACCTCACCAGGGCGCAGATGACTTACTTCGCCTTCCCCGGCGAGATGCTGCTGAGGATGCTGAAGATGATCATCCTGCCCCTGGTGGTGTGCAGCCTGGTCTCCGGCGCCGCCAGCCTGGACACCCGCTCCCTGGGGAAGCTGGGGGGCATCGCCGTCGCCTACTTCTTGGTGACCACCCTGATCGCCTCGGGCATTGGCGTGGCGCTGGCGTTGCTCATCAAGCCCGGGGTGGGCGCAGGTGGCCTGAACTCCAACAACTTGGGCTTGGAGACGCTCAACACGAACAAGGAGACGGCTGACTCGTTTTTAGACCTGGCGAGGTAAATGTCCCTTATATGATGATGATGATGAATAGCCTACTATGTTTCCATTAAAAGGCTTTAAAGACTCGAGCAACATGTGCGTACTAGGCTAGCCGCTATAGTGGTCCTCAACCTTTTCAGGCCGCGGCGCGACCCCCCAAAATAATCATATTTGAACTGGGGACGCCCACCCTGACAAGCACGGAATGTAGTTTGACTCGGACAGGTAAATTATGTGAAAATAGCAGATGTACAAGCTCACACTGCTTGTTGTGAGGCGTTGTGAACTTGTAGATCTGCTATTTTAACACATTTTGCCTCTTTCTATATTATTTGACAATTTGGCCAATGTTTGACCAGTTTTTATAGTATAGTTAGTTGATTACTTTTGATGCAGTATAGGTCTTTTCTTTCTTTAAAAGTCGTTACATTTTCACTTCACTCTCATCTGGGGACCCCATCAAGATCAACCCCCACAGGTTGAGAACCACTGTGCTTGCTAGACTATAGTAACAGTGCACAGCATGTCATGCATGAACACCAGGGGTGGCACGGAGAGGCAGGGACTGTAGGTTTTACGAGATAGGAATACTCGTTAGACCTGATGCGGTGTGTTTAATACTAGCAATTAAAAACTAATCTTACATGTGTAGAAGCTTCACTTGTTAAGTGATAGAGCATGTTTACATGGCACATCGTACGCATGCGTCTCGACTCTCTCCTCCTCGGGCTATAGAATATAGGTTAGTGGTTGTACGTAGCCTACACACATGGATGGTTCGGCGCATGCCTGGTCTGCCAGAGTGGCATGGACTGTATGACATGCATTTATAAAGGGGAGAGCTCTCTAATGCAGTGGTTCCCAAGCAGTGGGTCGGGACCCAAGTTTGGGTCGGTGGTCCATTTTTATTGGTTGCAAGTAGATGTCCCCTTATTTTTCAGTTTCTTATATTTTGTTTTTAATTGATATTATTTCCAAATATTTCCCCAAAAATCCCCTCCAAGAATGCACAATTTGTCTTTAAAAAAAAAAAATCATAAATAAAAATAAATAATCTAAGAAATGCCATGAATTAGAAAAAAATATATAGCAGATCTACAAGCTGTTGTGAGCTGTAGGTCAGCTATTTTCAGTAGTTCAGGGAGACATCAAATTACTCTTTTGCTAAAAGGTTTGTTTGGGAACCACAGCTCTTGTAATGGATGGGGCAGTGTATTCAGGATCAACGTCTACAAGTACAATTCAGTGGCGTTCCCAGAAATTACATTTAGGGCAGGCGAGATTTTTTTCTCTACCTACCCACCCCCCCCCCTCCGAAGGGGCGGGGGGGGGGGGGGTACTCGGGGGAAAAAATCTGGGGGAAACAAGTTAACAACGCAACACTGACTACAAAACTGAAAAACGTTAATAAAAACAATATGCAAGTATAATCAATCAATCAATTATTCAGCAGTGGTCTCTTCATGTTGTAGTTTAATGGTTCAAGCTGCTCTCATACTCAGAGCCCCTTTTATGCCTGGTGAGTACAGGTGATGGCCCAGAGACCCCCACTCCTGGCACCCCATGAAGATAAAGGCAAACATTTGCATCACTATAGTATAGGCGACGTCGCTCTGCTGTTTGTATACGGTAGTGATTAGCTGCCTGCCCGCGTGAATGGACGAGGTCCGACGGCCACTATTCTCTTTGGATTTTTTTCACTGCCTGTTTTTCAGTCTTTTACTTTATTTTCTAGGGGAGGCTAGATTTTAGTTGGGCAGGCGGCCGCCTGCCCTGCCTCTATGGTGGGTACGCCACTGGTACAATTATAGGCTATGCACATGGACACTCTCTTACCCCAACCCTCCCCCTCTGCCCCTCCCCCTTTCTCCCTGAATTACTGGCTGGCCAGCACATATGATATAACCATGATGTGTGCTACTGCAGTGCTGTGTACTATATAATGGCAGCTTTTACATGTTACTTTATGTAAATTAAACAGATCAGGAAGATGCAGGACTCAGTCGCCAGGAACCAAACTCCATACTTTATTGTAGATCTCACCACAGCAGAGAGAGACTAGTGTCTCCCTCCAGAGCTTCCCCCATCACCCCTCACATCAATGTCTTACCCACATTTATACAATACTGTCAGGAGAAGTACACGAGGTAACAACAGATAGTCACTCCTTACATGGGCTTTATTCTATAGTTGACTCACACTTAGTCGGCATGTTTGAAATAGGTTTGCAAGAGTCGGCTGTCTGTAAGGAGTTTATCAAGGAGAGGAGTTTGACAAGAAAGAACAGGTGATGATTGGTGCATCTACCAATACATTCAATTTATCAATACCACAATGACTGTTATATGAATCTTTCCACCACAACTATAAAAGCAAAATGGTTAAAACAAAATGTATTTTGTTAAAAAGTTAAAGCTCTGACTGTAATCATTGCTAGAGGGTTTGTTCAGTAACAGGGGTCTCCCCGTCTCTCCAGCTCTATAATAAAAAGATATAAATGTCATCCAATTAGGAGATAGAACCCCACAAAGATTTATCAGCTTGAGTTACAGTTGCAATCTTGTCTCTTCATTTATTTGTTGTCTCCTCTTTTATCCTGAATGAGTTCTCTCTCTCATATGATTGGATGAAATTGCTATCCCAAATTGAAAATTATTTTACAAAACAAAACAAAACAATCATGTGGGGAGCACCTTGAACTTGAGAATGTCAATAAGAACTTAAGATATGTATTCATTACAAAATACTTTATAACATTTAATTAAAGGTCCCACACTGGATTTGGAGTTTGTGTACAGTATATTATTAAATACCTGAAATAACTGAATAATTAAGTAAAGTTTGGCTAAACCTAGCTCTGCATGGTTAAGAAGTCATGGAGGTTTGAATTAAATTCATACATCAATCAATATCTTCTTCAGGGACTATTATCGGCTTCAAATCAATTCATGCTTAAAATGCATCAAAATGCTATGGCATTGTAACTTTGACAATCAAAAGGAGGGGAGGAGGACCTACTGCATCTCCAACAAGTTGCAGGTCTGCAAGTCGATTTTCATATCGACCGTACTGAAATTAATGGAATCTAGTGGCTTCCTCAAAGTCCCAAACTATGATATGCTTTGGGAAATGGCCGGCATTAATGTCAAGTATACGGTCCATGACTCATAGTCAATGGGCCAAAAATGCCAGACCGCCAATGGTCCTGTAATGAATGACACAATGAGTCTAGTGGTATTTGATAAATATTGATAAATACTCAAGGTCCATGAGGACTAAAATTCCATGCAGCTCCAGTACCCACAGGCCTTGTGGGAAAACCACATTGGCTTGGCTCACAATTCTAGTTTCCCAGTAGATTAATCCTCCTGATCCCCTGTCATGTGATAGGAGTCTTAGACAGGAGTCAGTGCAAATGCACAAGGGAGTGCTTCTACAATGACTATCAGTATAATATAATCTATTACCATACCGTCAACTAGAGGGGGGGGGGGGCTTCAGCGATTGCTTGCGTTTCTACGCCTTGTTCCTGACCACATCACTGTTAATCATGGTAAAGCACACCCTTCTCATGTAACATTGCTTAATTCTGAACAGCCAAGGAATCACATGGGCCATGTCCGAGATCCTTCACTCATTCACTACTCCACTACTCTCTACTCCCTATGTAGAGTAATATATATATACACTTTTCAGACGCTACTCAGGTCACCGTTAATTATGTCATTGCTGACACACAATTAAAATGTGTCAGATAAATGTCTTAATCTTTCTTGCATGACAGTTGTAATTCCAGGAAGCAAGGAATCTCCCTTGCAAACGAGTCGGAGACAGATTTTTATTGCAACGGTGCATTGGTGCAACCATACAGTGGCTCTGACTCAGAGTCATTGTATGGTTGCACCGTTGCAATACAAATCTGCATCCCCTTGGGTTTCTGTGGTCTTGCCAATAGTGTGACAGCCTTCATTCTAAAAAAAACAAAAACACTGGCTTATTTAATGTATTACCAGTCCTTCAACAAGAGAGAAGGGGGCGGGCGGTCACCTAATTACTGAAATCAGCTGGTGCAGTGTTCAGTTGAAGGGAAATCCTGCATTGCTCTTGGCTCCTAATGGCATATTGGATACCTCTATGCCACACTGCACAGATGTTTATCCTGAGATCTAGTCAGTCTGTTTTAGTCAACTATGGACTGAGGAGTGGAGGGTCAATGCAGACACAGCTGCTCAAATCCCATTCTGTCAGAGAGTTGGAGTGGTGCCAAAAATCCAAGTGGAGGATCCTGGGAATAAATCCAAAGTGCACAGAGCAGTTTCATGGCCAGCTATTGCGGTAGCCAATTTATCATTCTAAAGGGGTTGGTCAGCACGCCGTGTAGGCTTTGGGAATCTTGGAGGTTTGCTCAGGGATTTGAATGGATTAGACATTACTAGAGGATTTCTCAGTGCTTATCAGCTGCCTTAGGCTCTGAGACAGTCAAAAGTTGCAATTGTTATTGAGTGTCACGTTTTTGTAACTTTTCTCTGTGACTTTTCTCTTCCCTTCTTATTTGCTCTTCAGGAATTTGTTCCCAGCCAACTTGGTGGCTGCTGCTTTCCGTTCTGTAAGTTACACCAGTTTACTCCACTCCATCCAACCTGATCTCATGCCAAGCTGTGAGTTTGTCCAAACCGGAAATTAGAGCCCAACCAATATTGGGTTTTGTGGTTTTATCTGTGATAGTCCAATATAATATTCAACATTTATCATTACATCAATATTTTGATTCATGCAGTCGATCTGAGCTCAAACCAGCAGTTTTGACATTAAAGGATGACTTCACCCATTTTCATCTTCATATAATTGGTCCTCACTAATGCTCATGATAAAATTATACAATTTGTTTTTACTTGTTCTGTGTCTCAGAGGAGGCTGTGGACACTTCAGAAACCCCCTACCAGTGACATCATAAGGTTTAAAACCTTTTTTTTTCAAACACGAGTTAAATTCTTTCTTTTTTTTTATTAGCTTGAGAACAATAGCTTCCATTATAGCATGCTAACTTTCCAGGAATAGAAATCCTGCTGTTTCTATTAGCTTGGATTCCCAATCGATGATGTTACTGGTAGGCAGGTTTCTGAACTGTCCACAGCCCTCTTCTGAGACACAGAGTGAGTAGTACCATATTATCATGAGCATTAGTGAGGACCAGTTATATGAAGATGGGTAAACGATTCTTAACCATGACCCTAATCTTAACCAAATAAACAGTACCTAACTTTAACCAAAAGAAAAGTACCTATCCATAACCTAATAATAAATGGGTTAATAATGTATTTATTTATTTATTTTATGATTAATACTGGTAGTTTGAGTTCACATGGTCTGAATTTAATTTGTTCTTCAAATATTGACTTATGTGTGGCTTTGAGAAATATTTTATCAAGAATCTATTTATCAGTCATTAGTATTTTTTTCTGTCTGGTCGTCTATGTTGTGATGTCATAAGATGCTTGACAAAAATGTTTGAAAAGACTTTCCAAAAAGTTCCCCAAAAAAAAAGCCATTTCACAAGGGGGGATGCAGCCAGAGGGTATGGCTATTTGTGGGTCCTCCTTGGCATGGAAAGGTTTGGGAGCCCCTGTAGTAGTTCATGAGGATTTGTGCTACCAAAACACAGCAGACTTAAGCTGTCAGCAAACTCTAAACAAAGTCAATTTGGCAGGCAGGTCTTGCTGAAACGAACAAAGTTCTCTGGGGAACAAAACAGTTTTATACTCGATGCAGCTCCATTCTGAACTCTGGCCATTAGACCCCACCCACTGTAGTAGGTGTTACGTCACCTGCACCACCACAACTTAATTCACAGTTGTCTTAAATTCTAGCTGCAAGTGCCTCGTAATATCTCTTAATGAAGAGCGTCTCCAAATAAAGACTGCTACCCTCCAGCCACCCACCCGCCTGTCCAAATGTCTCCCTCTGTTTCCCCCTCCCCAATTGTTAGCATGGGGGACCCGTTCCATTCCAGCCAGCCTAGCAACCAGCTCCCGCCTGGCTGCTTGGTGAAACCACGGACGCTGGTTCTAAGAATTACACAAGTGTCTGTTGAGGCTGAAATAGGCGGTAGGAGTGTATGTGTGTGTGTGTGTGTGTGTGTGTGTGTGTGTGTGTGTGTGTGTGTGTGTGTGTGTGTGTGTGTGTGTGTGTGTGTGTGTGTGTGTGTGTGTGTGTGTGTGTGTGTGTGTGTGTGTGTGTGTGTGTGTGGAGGGGGGGGGGGGGCAGGAAAGTTCAATATTTGGTGACATGGACGTACGTGGTTATGCCCATGAGTGAACTCAAGCTTGTACACACTGAAGTACGTACACAAACACACACACACACACACACACACACACACACACACACACACACACACACACACACACACACACACACACACACACACACACACACACACACACACACACACACACACACTCAGATATACACATGGAGGCATAGAAACACATGAATGCTCATATACTAAGTACCTCAGAGTGGACTCTTATATAGAATGGAGCAATCAAGTGCCAAAGTTCACAGAGGCCAAAGAGTTCACTGCCTCCCCCCAATTCTATATAGTGGTAGATTCCGCTGGCAGGAGTACAGCATTGGATGAGACCAAGACTGGAGAAAAGAGGGTATATTTATATAAGATGACATATGGCTGTTTCAGGGACATTAAAAAGGCCCTTCCTCTGGCATGTATATCATGGTTGTATTGCATGTTGTTCGTCATCTGACTATGATCTGTGTCTTCATAAGGAGTGAGATAGATAGAACAGAAATAGTGTGAGTGTAACTGGAAAAGTGGACAATAACGGTGATCCACACTGTTATCTCTGTATGCGAGTGTCTTGTCATTTCCATAGTTACATAACCGTGTGTTTCCTTGCATGCCCAAATACTGAACTTCCCTACAATTTCCCATTCAACAGATTGGCATAGAGGCACAGCAGGATGTCTTTGTCTGTCTGACTATATCTTGGGCACTCGAGTCACAGTAGAAAGACAGACACGCAGAGTACCAAGCATAATTCCTTTAATTTAAATGTTTAAATTTGCAATGTGTAGAAATATTGTTTTTATATATATATATATATATATATATATATATATATATATATATATATATATATTATACTGTATACAGTATATATCTGCCCTTTATTACAGCCATTTCTTTCTTTCTACTGAGTGAAGAGCATGCCTGGCAAATGTAAATGTGGTGTTGATTTGTGCTGAAATGGAGGATGTTTGCAGATTGAAACTACATAAAACTGATGTCCTGTTTGGTCCCTTCCTTTGTCTTACATGATACAGTACGCCACGGACTACAAGATGGTTGCCGTGGGAAACGATACCAATGGAACCACGCTTTACCAAAAGGTATGGAACAGAACCTGCCCACAACATACCGTAGCCTACAATGCGTACATCAAACATTTGATTGTGAAATCACTCACAAACGTGCACTTAGGCCCGCACGTACGTACGTACTCACGCATGCACACATCACAAAAGACCCTCTGTATATTAAGTCATGTTTACATGCAAGAGACAGATACAGTACATAACTAGAAAATGTGCTCCTCGGAGCACAGGTCTCCGCCAGTACTGTTCCTGATTAATCCTGTCTTACCTATTCATATTACATATTGTCACGTGTCACTTGACCAATGTTAGCTTGGCTGATGGAAGCTCACTTCAAAAAATATAAATGATTTTTTTGAAGTGACACACCTATTTATAGGTTTCTATTTCGTCATGCGTCTCGCTAGCCAATCAAAAGCATTGGTGACAACATATTGTCACGTGTCACGTGAAGCTTGACCAATGTTAGCTTGGCTGAGACGGACGGACACACGGAAGGACAAGAACGAAAACATACTCTCCACCTCTGGCGGAGACAATCATTACACACGACGGGGGGATCTAACTGTTATTAGACCCTGTCTCGCTTACAATGTAGCTTCCCTGTAGATCTCTGGTGATGTCATGATAATGACTTCATATTGATGACGTGTGGAACTCCATATTTGGGTAAGACTGATCAGTGGATCGGCAAGTGTTTGAACAAGTTTTGGTCCCTGGAAACTCCTTTTCTTTTGTTGTGCATAGTTATAGGTTATAAATGTGTACAGCAAATGAAATGTGTGAATTGTATGACTTTTTCACTCTTAATAGATATATATAATATAAAAAACAATACATAAATACATTATGCAATTGCGAAAAGGGACAGTTACTAACAGTGAAGCTCCTTGGACAGCTTGTGTTTGTCCTGTGGTCTGTTCCCTACCTTGTTGTCTGCTTGGTAGAGCATTAGAACAAGGTTATTAAGGACATGGTGTGAAAAGTGTGTAAATAGACAGAGGAGAGGCAGTGTGTGCAGTCACTCATGGGTACTAATACACTGAATAAGCACGTTGTGGGCGGTGGTAATGGATGAGGAACACCAGTGAGGGTTTGTAGGGAGATAGTTGATTTAAGTAATACTTCACCCAAAAAATGACTTGAATTCACGGAGATCCTTTTGTTTTTGTTGCATTCCTGAGCCAATAATTCAATAATTGAGAACTCAACTGCTGTAGGAGACCAAAATTAACAAAAATAAACTATATAAAAGAATAAACGCACACAATGTAATCACTGATGAGCCTGCTGATGATACAGGTTCAAAAACAATGTTTCAAATGTGGCTTTGCTCTGGTTAAGATTTGTCTCCTATTAACTTCAATTAGTCAAATAGTGGATTATTGGCTCAGAAATGCGAGGGGAAAAAAATAATTCACCATGAATTCAAGGCTTCATGGGCTGATTAATTGATAGAAAAAAAGTACATTTTTGGGTGAAGTATTCTTTAAAGTCCTCCTGCTAATTTTATCTTTCCTCCTGAGTTTCTCACCAAATTGCATACAGGGTTGTGGTTTGAAATCACACGTCACCTCTTAACGCCAGGTGGACTAGCAGGTTGATTCAATGATGGTGACTGGGCATGTCAGTGGGGGACAATAGAGTGTCACTTTCAGCCAAATGCCGTTTTAGGAGGGGTTTAAAATCTTCATCTTTGCACTGCCTGTGGAATCAATATACCTGTAGTGTAGCACTATAGGTTGGCGTTGCATAACCTTAAAGTAAATAGATGAAACACACTTAAAGTGCCGGATGAGGGTTTGTAAGGGCTGCTGTTTAAGTGAGAGTGAACTTGGTTGTATGAACAAATAGGATAGAGTAACATTTGCCAGAGTCCATATCAATAAGATTGCGTTAATATGCTGATGATTAAGTAATTGGCAAGGAATCCTTTGTCTAATCAAGAGGAAAACAATGACCCAGTTGTACAGTAAGATGAAAATATTTGTGTTGTATTTAAAGAGTCAGTGCCAAAATGTTGATACTGTTTCAGTTTTTTGTTTATGGAGTCGACATTACTCCTCTAGTCTAGACCACCCGATGTGGTTAAATGTGCAAGGATGTCTTGCCTTTGTATTTTCAGTTTCTTTTTGTAAACTGCAATTTTATCTGTCAAATGAACGAATAGAAACAGACAGGACTTCTGACGTTTCAAGAAGACCATGTACCTCCCCATCACATTAATATTAATATTGAATCACGTTGCTCAGAATAATATACATGTTGTACCTGATGTCATGTGAATGCACCTCAACAAGGAATTGTATAGTGAAGAGAACGTGGAACATCTTGATAATCTGTGTAATCTATGCATTTAAAACACTATTTGTTGCAGCAAATGTTACATCAAGTTACATCAGCATTGTTGTTTTATTAATAGGAATCTAGGATCTGACAGTGTGCCAGCCGTCGAGCGCTGTCTGTCTGTCTGTGTGAGGTGCTGCCCAGCCGGCTGCGTGTCCAGTGCAGGACTGGGCACCCGTTCCAAAATTACCACTGGACCTTTGTCCCGGTGCACTCAGACATGGCGGAGGATGGACTGGGCATGAGGATGTGATGTGTTTGTTCGAACAGTGTTCCCCAAACATTGAGTCTCGGACCTTTTTTTAAGACTTAAGTAAATGTCCTGCTTTATTCATTTATTCATTCTTAAATAAAAAAATGTTTCTTAAGATTTCCAGAACAAATAGAAATAAACCTTAAAATTGTCCAGATAATGAGTTTGTATTTCGGCTTTTTTCACTATCTGAACTAGGACTTGATGGGCGAATGAGCAGCACGGCTTGGGTGTGGCAAGTCGTGCGGTAAGTAGTGGGAGCTGATGGTAGGTGTTGCGCTCCACCTCAGCAATCCATCTCCTACGACTACTACGATACAGGTGTTACCAGTGAATTGGTTGTGTAAACCGACTCAGGGTGCTGCTATTGTGCCTGTTGGCTTACTGGATAGTCTCGCTACACTATGGAACCTTAATTGGGATGATAGGTAACCCCTGTGTTACTGTTAACCCTGCTATTTCATGTCAATATGACTGCCATGAAAAAGGTCTATGGGCAGCTGTCCATCACCCCCATTTTGTTTGATTGGGCTTGTTTGAATTGGCAGGTATGTTTGCGCATAAGAGAAATTTGTCTCGGTGAAGTTGGCACATTACACGGAATTGAGCAATGAGCAAGAATCCATTGCTACATTGGACCATTAGTATCCCTATAAAATCTAATACTGTCATTCGTGACCATCCATTGACCTAGAACGAGGCAGCAGCTTGTGCCATTCATTTTTGGCACTGACTCTTATGTACACGACTAACAGTACAGGCTGTCATGGGATGTTAGCTGGGGATGGGGAGGGATGAAGCTAGCGTACACTGGGACAGCTCAGGACAATAAGGGACTCAGTCGGGGCTTGTTCCTGTCCTCTCTGGTCTCACATCATGTCATCCACTAAACCCCTTGTCTGGATCCTCTAACCCAGTGGATCTCAAAGTGGGGTTCGGGGAGCCCCAGGGGTCGTTTTGGGGGTTCCAGGGGGTCCCTAAAAAAAAAAAAAAAACGTACTGCACCTTAATATAATTTTCATTGTTATTATGTTGTCCTCCAGGTGCCGGTCGGTACAGAGCCAGATGGTATGAACATACTGGGTCTCGTATTGTTCGCCATGGTGTTTGGCGTGGCCCTGAGGAAGCTGGGAGATGAGGGGGAGGAGCTTATCCGCTTCTTCAACGCCTTCAACGAAGCCACCATGGTCCTGGTGTCGTGGATCATGTGGTGAGTGGCTCACATGCATGCCCATGGCCATGCACATGCACAGGTTCACACACACATGCACTCTCTCTCTGTTGTCTCTCTCTCTCTCTCTCTCTCTCTCTCTCTCTCTCTCTCTCTCTCTCTCTCTCTCTCTCTCTCTCTCACACACACACACACACACACAACAAATTATTACAAAATATTGATCATATCTTCTTTATATCCGTTTTTGGATTTCACCCTTCCCCGATCTCTTTCTCTCTCTCCAAATACTTGAGAAAGCTCCTAACCGTCGTGCCTCCTCTGTCAGGTACGTTCCCATTGGCATCATGTTCCTGGTGGGCAGTAAGATCGTGGAGATGGAGGACGTGGTTCTCCTGGTCACCAGCCTGGGGAAGTACATCTTCACCTCCATCCTGGGTCACATCATCCACGGAGGCATCGTCCTGCCTCTCATATACTTCGGCTTCACCAGGCAGAATCCATTCAGCTTCCTGTCGGGACTCATCACGCCCTTCACCACCGCCTTCGCCACCTGCTCCAGGTACAGACACGTCATCCTTCTCTTCCTCAATTCAGACTCATTTTACTTGTTAATGAATACGTTTGTAAGCAAGTTGGATGTTAGTATCTAAGACAGCAAGGGCTTTTTGTGTTATCCATTTCCCAAACTTGCTAATAAAGAGTAAAGATTAATTTATTTGTTTAAAGAAACAAAGAAACAAAGAAACAAACAGTCAGTTAGTCAGTCAGTCAATCAATCAATCAATCAATCAATCAATCAATCAATCAATCAATCAATCAATCAATCAAAGCAGATGAAGTAGCTAGGTTGGTAGGTAGGGTGGGAAAGATAGTAGAGCGAGCGTGCACGGCCAGTGAGAAGGAGCCGAAGAAAATCAGTGTCTGTGCGCTTATGCTTGTGCGCCTGGTGGGTTTCAAGTGTAAGCAAATGAATAGGTAGATAGCTAAGTATATAGGTAGTACATAGGTAGGTAGGTGGTAGGTAGGTAGGTAAGTTGGTTGGTACACAGCAAAATCCAGTTTGGAGTTACCTGTGTGTAAATAGGTAAAAGTAGGTAAGAGTAGGTGAGAGTATAGAACGTTTTTCTGCTATACTGACACTTGTAAATCGCTCTGGATAAAAGTGTCTGCTAAATGCCTAAATTGTTATTGTAAATTGGGGGTAAATAGGTTGTTGGGTAAATAAGAAATACTTAGGCAGGGTGAGAGGTAAGTAAGTATGGAGGATAGTAACTTAGTAAACAAACCCCCCAAACTGTATTGCTATACTGGGACGAACTTCTAGAGGCACAGTAATACTCAACAAGGTCATTCTAACCGTGTTGCTTATAATGTTGTGCCATGAACTGAAACTATTTCTGTTGGGGCTCTCTCTCAACGCTTACCAGGATATTTAGCAGCCTGAAGATGGCTTCATCTTGTTGCTTTCCGTGCATGCTTTCTAATAGAACACGTGGTTAATCAGGCTCGGGAAACACTGTGGAAAGAATCAACAAGATAATTCACAGAAGTGTTCAAACAACACAAGCACGCACGCACACACACACACACGCACACGCACACGCACACGCACACGCACACGCACACGCACACACACACACACACACACACACACACACACACACACACACACACACACACACACACACACACACACACACACACACGCATGCACACACCCCTACACACACATACACACACATACACACCAATGTAAACAGTCAGTCAAGACCACCCTGACCTGGATAACTAATCCTAACGGTACTATTTCAGTCCTGTTTCGCATGTGCACTGCTCCGTCGCTTCACCCTCAAGTCTTTCTGGAACTTGACTGCAGCTTGGGGCTTCAGGCACAGTTCTGCCAAACGTGATCCAGCCGTGGAAATTGGGGCATTCTTGTCATTTTTGTTCCTCTATATTGGCCAACAACACCAGAGCCCAGTACATTTGAACAGTGGTCAGAATGGGGAAACTGACCTTAACCTCAAGGTCAGAATGGGGAAACTGACCTCGACTACAAACTGTCTTTGTATATGTACAGTTATACTGAATTTGGTACAATTTAGTTGCATTTATCATTTAAGTTGCTGTGAATTTTAAACACTAACTTTTTATTAAGTCTAAAAGCCCTGCTAGTGGCCCCTAGACTAGAGGCTATGCTGCACCTTAAACCCAACCAGACATGTGGTTTGAACCGAATGATTTTTGCCGTCCTTAGAGCCCCGCTTTCATTAGAGGGGCTAAAAATGGTCTGACAGTGGTGCTAGAGAAAAGGCCATAGGGTCATTCAAATGGTTAGTGTCTGTCCTTAATGGAGCATGAATATACTCAGCAATCCATTGGCAATCCATCCAGTTGCTTTTGAGATATATTGTTTGGACAAACCGATCATCGACCGATCACCATCCTTAGTGAGATTCTTATTAAAAGGCAAGACCAAATTTCTTCTTTCTTCACTGTGGTAGGTCTTTCATTAAATGAAAGATGCATCAAATGTGTTAATTCTGTGAAAATTGACCTGTAAATGGACCCATGAGGCATTTTGCTGTGTAGACTGACTACACCATAGCATCACATGATGTCACTGGCTGAAAAAAAACTGGATACCCACACATTATTCAGCGATGAAACTTGCAGACTGTTGTTAATCAAATTAGTATTTGCATGGGCAATCACTTTGAACTTTAAACCGCTACATTTTGGAGATGTACTGTGGACTACATCAGTTTACACAGGTCAAAGTGGGCTGTGGGGCGCACAGCTGAAAAACACTGTTTAGAACAAATATGTAAAAAAGAAAAAAAAAGAAAAGAGAAAACAAATCAATTTGAGTTTGAGGACAAATGCGGTGAGGAGATAATAAACAGGCACACCAGCACGTACAGGCTGACTAAACGACTGTAGAACGCAGTTGAGCAGGCTGGGTATGACGTAGAAGAGAGAAGTCAATGAACTGTTGACAGAATGTAGACAAATAAATATATCACCTTTTTAGGCCAGAACTTCCAGAACTGTCTATGTATGACTTTGAAGTTAGCAGTCAATGAACTTCCGACAGAATATCAGCGGTGGAAAGTAACTAACATGTACTCAAGTACTGTACTTAAATACTTTTACTTTACTTTCCATTTTTCTATACTTATACTCCACTACATCTCAGAGGCAATAAGGGAAATATTGTACTTTTTACTCCACTGCAGTTGTTTGACAGGTTTAGTTACAAGTTACTTTACAGATTTATATTATTATTAGATATAGATATTAGATATTATTAGATATAGATATATTATTATTCGAAAATAGGCTATCTACAAGCTCACAACTGAGCTTCAACTTTCTTCTGTCTGTGCAGAAGTGCAAAAGTCAACTCATGTTTAACATATGGCCTGGAGGAAAGAAACAGTCCCTTTCGGCACAAACTCAGCGATATCACCTTCCTGAATGTAGAAGTGAGAACAGGTTATATGCTGGGTGTGACATGTCCGTGATAATTGTGTGTCCAAGTTGGAACATTGCTGTATTAATAGTGCCACGGCGTCGGTTTGTAATAGTTAGGATGTGTAAATGCAAGGGATACATTTCAAGTACTGTATGTGCAAATATACAGTGGCAAATACCGCAACAAGTACAAAGGGGACTAAATTATTATACTGGGCTGAAAGCAGTAAGACTCTATGTTACCTTTCTTAGGAAATTATTTATATATATGATTTATACTTAGTTGCGCGCTGGTGTCTCGCACTGAAAATAGAACATCTGCAAGCTCTTACGAAGTTGTGCTGAAACGTGTTGTGAGCTTGTAGATCTGCTATTTGTGGTGTGCGACACAGTGCGCAGCCAAGTATAAATAAGGCACAAGAAACATGTAGGAACAGAAATTCTCTTCAATCTTCCTTTGACTCTCATCTTGGTTTCTCCTTCGGTCTCTCCTTCCCCCGTCCCTCCTTTTTGCCCTGTCTCATTTATCTCTTTTTCTCCCCACTGTCTTTCTCCCGCTCTTCACCCCTCTCTCCTCTTGTCACTATCTTTCACTCCCTTCCTTTCTCCAACCCCTCCACCAGCTCAGCGACCCTCCCCACCATGATGAAGTGCGTTGAGGAGAACAACGGCGTGGACAAGCGGATCAGCCGCTTCATCCTGCCCATCGGCGCCACCGTCAACATGGATGGGGCAGCCATCTTCCAGTGCATCGCCGCCGTCTTTATCGCCCAGCTCAACAATTTTCCGCTCAACGCCGGGCACATCTTCACCATCCTGTGAGTGACGGGGGTGGAAGGAGAATTGTTACAGTTTTTTTTGTGTGTTTTTGTTTTTTAACCGTTAGGACCGGGAGAGCCTATACGTTGTTATACCTTTAAAAACGGGAAAGCATGGCCCGGCCCGCTGGCGTAGCGGTCCGGGCACCTAGGCTCAATGTAGCCTGACAGTGCGTTGCGGGTTTGAGTCCCGATCCCGAGAGCCTTTGCTGCATGTCACTCCCAAGCTCTCTCTCCTCATTTCCGGTCAACCTACTATACTATCAATAAAAGCATAAAAAGACCAAAACAAACTTTTTAAAAAAAGAAGAAAAATGCTATGTATATAGCAACAGACATTTTCTGGGAGATTTTCTGAAAACTTAGGTTAGGATTTATAAGGCGTGTTTCAAATCGGCCTCAGGTCTAAATGGGTTATTATATTTTTTGGGGCTTTTCTGCCTTTATTTCAAAAGTACAGTTGCGAGAGACAGGAAACAGGCAGAGATTCGGGGAATGACATGCAGCAAATCCACCACTACCGCTACTACTACTACTACTACTACTACTACTACTACTACTACTACTACTACTACTACTACTACTACTACTACTACTACTATTACTGCTACTTCTATACTATTATTGTTGCTACTCCTACTGGTAGTATTACCACTGCCGAATAAAGACATCTCATGCACAGAATAAACATGTCAGTGCATGTCTTTGAGGCAGTAGAATTTGGAGAGTCAACATTGGAGAACTCAGCGGGTCAACTTCAGTGTCTCCATTTACACCACACCATGATCTATGTCTTCTGCTGGAGGCCTCTCTCTCTCTCACTCTCTCTCTCTCTCTCTCTCTCTCTCTTTCACACACACACACACACACACACACACACACACACACACACACACACACACACACACACACACACACACACACACACACACACACACACACACACACACACACACACACACACACACACACACACACACACACACACACACACACACACACACACACACACACACACACGTACCAGGAAGGCTATGGTATCTTAAAAAGACACAGGGCCCTGTAGGAGTCAGCAGACTGTATGTCTGGAACATGTACTGTATATTAAGGTTTGGGGTGTGGACCACTTGTTTAAAGCACACCAGGGGCTTTTAAATGCATACTCAAAATGAGACCATTAATCTTGGTAGTTTCACCTTGACGTGTTGCTAACACGTGTTTTATGTATCCTTTGTACGAGTACGTGTATGTGTTTATATTGTAATACCTGGTCACATTTATAGTTTATCAATGACAGCAAGAGGACACTTGACTTTCAAGTCTTTCACCCTAGGTCACAACAACTGAGAGATTTATGTGTCTCTCACTCTGTAAGTAGTCTCTCTCTCTTTTCAGGTCATAGGTTAAGACAACCATAGGATAAACTAAACAGACTTCAACTCCTTCCATTGCTTGTACCTTATATGTTTGTGTATACTGTGCTCTTGTTGTTATTGCTATGCCTCATCGCAAATTAATGGACCCGTTTGAGACTTGAACTTAAGACCACCTCTGCTAACAACAACAACAACAACAACAACTAGGCCTGTCACAATTATTACATAATTGCAGATAATCGCAATTATTTTTGCATAATCGTTTTAATCGTTTCCATGTTGAAACATTTTCATATTTTCAATCATTTTCAATAATAGTGGAAATAGCAGATCTACAAGCTCACAACGCGTTGCATTGTAGATCTGCTATTTCCACTATTAATGTTTTCTTAAAATATGTAAGTAATTTCTTTGTATATTTAGGTTATTTATCATATCTGCCCCGTGCAACTTCAAACCCTAAAAGCCAAACAGAGATGGATTTTTTATTCATAATGTTCTGGCGCTCAACGACAAAAACACAATTAAATCGTTAATCGCAATTATTTGTGTGACAATTAATCATCAAGTGAAATTTCATAATCGTGACAGCCCTAACATCAACAACAGTAAGTAATGATAATATAATTCATCTTCATTCTGTGCATGTTTTTCCAGAGTGACTGCCACAGCGTCCAGTGTTGGAGCTGCTGGTATCCCTGCAGGAGGAATAATCACCATAGCCATCATCCTGGAGGCCATTGGCCTTCCTACCCATGACCTGTCACTCATGCTGGCTGTGGACTGGATAGTGTGAGTAGAAACCGACACACACACACACACACACACACACACACACACACACACACACACACACACACACACACACACACACACACACACACACACACACACACACACACACACACGCGCGTGCGGAGCATACATGTGTACACACATACAGTACATATACAGAGGTACAGACACACATACAAACATTAGAGCACAGTGCACGCATACTGAATACGTATGTGCAAGTGGGTGGGGTGTGTGTGTGTGTGTGTGTGTGTGTGTGTGTGTGTGTGTGTGTGTGTGTGTGTGTGTGTGTGTGCGTGCGTGCGTGTGTCCAATTTTGACAACCCGCACCCGCACCCGCCCCACCCGTCAATAATCAGATCCGTAGACCGACCCATCACCCATGATTATATCAAAATACAAACCAGACCCGCCCGCCCGTCAAATAATGGACCCGTTGTCCGCCCGTTACCCGTGATTACATGCAGTAAATAGCCTACAGACAGTCACTCAATTTAACAGTGTGTTGAAATGCTTTTAACACAAGATAGCAGCCTTCAACAATAGCGGTACATTCAGTGGTCAGGTTCATTCTGCACGTCAAATGTAGAACGGAGGAGCAAGCTTTCCATATATAGCCACGCGCATAAACATGGTTTTAATTTGAAGGTGTTTTTGTGAGTTAAGACAACTGACCGGCGTGCTCTATGCCGGCGTGCTGTGTTAAGTTATGTGGTGGATAAAATTCATATACCAGTCATTGTGGTATTGATAAATTGAATGGATTGGTAGATGCACCAATCATCACCTGTTCTTCCTTGTTAAACTCCTCTCCCTGACAAAGTATTTTAGAAACAGTCGACTCATGCTAACCTATTTCAAACGTGCTGACGATGTGCGAGTCAGTTATAGAATAAAGCCCATGTAAGGAATGACCATCTGTTGTTATACCTCTGTGTACCATTCTGCCAGATATAAATGTGTGTAAGACATTGGTGTTAGGGAGTGATGGGGAAGCTCTGGAGGGAGACACTAGTCTCTCTCTGCTGTGATGAGATCTACAATAAAGTATGGAGTTTGGTTCCTGACGACTGAGTCCTGCATCTTCCTGATCTGTTTATTTTACATAAAGTAACATGTAAAAGCTGCCATTATAGTTACACAAGTGACGTTGTTCGGGCGGAAACAGTGCACTGATTTTCACAATAAAATGTTGCCCACCCACGTTTAGTATAGTACCGCCCGTCCCCCTACCCGTGAACTTATAAAATTATATATTTTCACCCGGGTATCCACGGGTACCCGTCGGGTATCCACGGGTACCCGGCCCGTTGCAGGACTCTGGTGTGTGTGTGTGTGCGCGTGCGAGTGTGTGTTTATGTTGGTTGGTTTGTTTGAGCAGTCATTTGAGGATATACTAAGTGTGTGAAAGTGTGTAAGGTGCCGAGTTATTCTGCACGGAATCTCCTCAGTATACTAAACTAAATACTCAAATGTAAAACATCCAGATCCATGCTTTGTTTTGACATCCTTCTCTTTTTCCCACTCACAGGGATCGAACCACCACTGTGGTAAACGTGGAAGGCGACGCTCTGGGCGCGGGGATCCTCCACTACATCAACCAGAAGGAGATGAAGAAACGACAGCAGGAGGTCTCCATGGACGAGGAGGAGCTGGCGGAGGTCAGGGTAGAGTCGGTGGCCAACACCCAGGCCGAGCAGGAGACCTCGCCTCTCGTCACGCACCACGCCAAGGCCTTGGAGGCCACGCCAGAGGCCATCGAATCTGTCCTGTGAACTCTGTTATAATGTGTGTCGTTATTTTTGTTTCCTCGTGCCGCCTAAACTTTCTACCTTTCTATGGTTCTGATACCGCCGCTGACGGGAAACCACGTTGACTTGCTTGGTCATTCTGAGGTAAAAAACACAAAGGTGCCATAACTGCAGTATGCAGTATGTATGGTGCAATGATTACTACTTTAGTTAGTAAGATCATGTTATTGTTTTATTTTTATTATCAGTCTATACACCGACAGCCATTATTCAAATTTCCACTATCTTACATTGTAGTATATGATAGTCCGGAGAAATGTTTACAAGCTGCAGCCAGAGTTCAGTCTGCCCTCTGTTGCCGAATGATGTGAAACATTAACCCTTTAAAAGACTAGGCTAGGACCTTATCTGACCTTTATGTGTAAGACAAGCCACATATGACCCATTGAACTAGTGACACACTGGCCCGGAGTGAAAACCTATGGAATTTGGACTGTACGAAGGGAATGAGCAGCATGTCTTAGTATTAGGCCAAAACACAACATCCAAAATCTCTTATTGAGATTTCCTGTTGATCAGGATCCATTTGGTTCCATCTCCACCTTGCAGTTAAATTAACACTAAGTATTTATTTCTGGGCTAGTATACACAGTAAATAAGCTATAACAAGATAATTAATTCCTTTGTATTCTGTTACAGGATGCAGCTTTGCAAGTAAACACACTCATAAACAATTCTCAGAACAGTGGGAGTTTATTAATGTATTTAGGACATTTAGCTGACGCTCTTACCCAGTGTTAACAATTCACCAAGGTTGAAATGACATGATGTAAAAACGCTCTCTGTGTGGACATAAGGTCTGTCAAGTACTGGGGTCAATTTGCCCAAGTATCATTGGTTAAACTGGGACCATCATCCTATGACCAATACGATAAACCATTTGGTCCAAAATGCTGTAGAACTCTGCTCTGAGTTGGTTACAATTTTGTCTCTGAACTTGCACTTTGTGAAGTCAGAATCAGAAACACCTTATTACCAATTATAAAGTTCATTCAACAAGGCAACTCACCAGTTTTGTTGCACATCTACATCTGAATACATTTACACTTTTATGTATTTACAGTTTACACTGACTGTTATCCAGAGACTTTGAATAAGTGAGCAGGTAATAGGCTCAGTGTGTTCTTCAAGGACGCATGGGTCCGGTGGGATCAAACCTTAAGTTTTCTGTTATGAAACTGTCTAACTTCTAGCCCACCTGGCCAGAGTATATAACCTGTTGACCCTGACTTAAGTTGTAGGAAGCTGGCAAAGTTCATGGATCCTTCTCCTTTTGGAGGATGCAGGACTTTTACCAATAGTGTTGGTCTTTACTGCCCCCTTGTGACGACAAGCTCTGTTTACTCTGTTTAAAAGCTGCAGAGATGCCATACAATGTTCCTGCAGTCTTGAGCAAGTTTTGTATTTTTTTGTGGATTCATGCACAGTAAAATCCTGAGTGTTTAACTGTGAGAGTGGCGTGGTTGAATTAACACTCAGGATGCTGCTGTGTGTGTTGTTTTGCAAAACATTTGCAAAACAACACACAAAATTGCTGGGATTTTGTTTGGAGCGCTTTAGAAGTTTGAACATGCCACATGCATGATTCTGTTCAATATCTATTTGATCTAGGTCTGTGATGTGCACTTTATCTTTCACAAGAAAACTGGTAGTGATAACCACTAATCAGCTACTGCTAAAACAGCGAGTTAAATACCTATGAAGTATTTTGAAGAATTAAGCATCAACAGGAGCTAATGAGAAGAATACAGGTGACAGCTTTTCATTCTGTTCTTCTCAGTTATACGATGTCTGAATATTCCTCATGCAATGGTGTCACCATCATTTGATATTTCACAAATAACCTTTATATAAAGTAACAAAGCCTCTTTTAACCCAAAGTTTGAGTTTTGTGACTGTAGATTATGTTGAATAGTATCTGTTGCAATCACATGCGTGTATTATATATGCCATTAATTTATTATGATTGTTTTAACATTTTCTTTGTATCGTTTTTACTCTATTTCAGATTTCCTACTGATCTGGTGTCAGATCCGTTTTTATTATTATTCCTATGATGCAGTTTTTAATTCTTTCCTCTCAGGCTACATTCCATGAAAGCCTTATGTTAGACATGTACTGTATTTTTGTGGTATTTTATTAGCAGTTATTTAATTATGATTAGGAATATACAGATTCTGCCTGTGCCATGTCTAACACACCGTACAGTTGTCTTTGAACATTAAACATGTTCCCCTGTGTGTCTACCATGCAAACCAAACCAGTGTATTGTTCCTTATTTTTGTGCCTTAAATGGTATAGTGTAATGCTGTGGTTCTCAAATTGGGGTCCGGGGACACCCAGGGGTCCTTGAGGGGGCTCCAGGGGGTCCCCAGCAAAATGATTGATAGTTAGGAACCAAATGGACTGGGGCTGTATCTGACAGTGTACAAATCAAATGAACCATTAAGGGTCCATTTGGTTGCATACTGTATGTACACTGTCAGAGTTATGCGGGTCTGACCGGTCGGTCTGTGGCCTTAAATACAAATGTTTGAGAACCACTGGTGTAATGGATTAAGATTGGACTATGCACCAGGGGTGGCGACTGAGCTGAGGGCATCTGAGGAGGTCAGAGGGCCGTGGCCTCTGGCCTGGGGACTGCCCAAAACAAAGATCTGTTGGATTGTTGCTCTAAATATGCTGGTGAAGGGCATACAGCAGGTAACTTTTTAGATAGCAGTGGTTTGGTATGTTGTTATTATTGGTGTGTTGTTACTATGTTTTGCACCCTGTCCGTCCATCCGTCCGTCCGTGTGTCTGTCTGTGTGTCCGTCTGTCTGTGAACAGCTAATCTCCGGCACCGTTGTCCCGATGGCAGCGAAACTGCATGTGTGCACGCACACTCCTGCATGGGTGCCAGAGTAGAACCTCTGCCCCATATTTTTCAGATCGGCCTGTTATAGCGCCACAAGGAGGCTGATTTTTGCAAAACATTTTTTTTTATATTACTCCTATAGATTTTATCCATCACGCAAATCGGTACACATTATCTCTATAGTCATGTGATCAAGACGGATCTTTCCGATTGTTCATATTACACCCTGATTGGCGAATTCCGAACATTGCTGGCCCACAATAACCTACCTGACCTGGCGGAGACCTATGCTCCGATGAGCACTTTTTCTAGTTATTATTATTATTATTATTAAAGGTAGGGTAAGTGATATTTTTTGGTATTTTTTAAAAATGTTTGTAAAAGGTACTATATTCTGAGAGTAATCATTGCTACAGAGTGTCTGTTCGGTCACAGGGGTCTCTCCAGCTCTTTAGTAAACAGAATATAGTCCATTTTTAGGTAGGTGACAACATTTAAGCCAATCAGGAGAGAGCTCTTTGTATAGGATTTCCTCTCTAGTCAGTAAGAATACCTTGATGATTCTTGCAGGGGCCCTCATACAAGGTCATTTCGATTACGCTCCTCATGATATCACAACACCAAGGCCTTAAAAACAAGGCTCCAAACAACCTAACCTAACCTTGTACATATTTTTTATTTTTCATACCAGTAACCTGTAAGCTGATGATTGTATGACGTTCTGTATAGGAGTGTGTATATCTGTCTGTCTCTTATATGTCATCATGATTTGTGTGCCTGGGGATCTCATTCATTTTAAACAAGCTTAGTGCTTTATGAGCCTTCCAGTTTAGTAGACCTTGTATTGTGAATTTGTACTTCCATGTACTGTTGTTCTCATGTCTTACTAAATAAAGTACATCAGTCAATCAAAAACTCTGAAAATGCATTTTCTGTTTAATAAAGAGCTGGAGAGACATGGGAGACTCCTTTTACTGAACAAATACTCTATAGCAATGATTACTATCAGAATATAGAGCTATTTAACACTTATTTTAACAAAAAGTAAATCACTTACCCCACCTTTAAAACTATTATTATTATTATTATTATTATTATTATTATTATTATTATTATTATTATTATTTTTGCATACTGAGATTTAATTACCTGGGCCGTGCAACACAAAAGCCAAGTCTACCCGTGTGGACTTTTACTTTGAAAGGACAGTGAGATGAACTTGAAGTAACGTAACGGTCGATGCATGGCAACCATATTCCTTTGGCAGTTTACAAAGCTGAATGCAAGCTGGCTGCTGCTGCTGCTGCTGTGTGAATCTGCATGCATGATGATGATGTCCCTGCTTTTATAATACATGAGAAGTAGAAAAGTTTGATCCGGGCAACAAGGTGTCAGTGTGTTTTGTGCAGTCTAACCTTAACCCAGCACCCAGCAAGAGGCCGTACACACACACTGTGGAGAGATGACGACGCGCTCAGAGAGAGAGAAAGCCCAGAAACTGAATGAGCAGCACCAGGTTATTCTGTCTCAGATGCTCAGGGAGGATGACAACAAGTATTGTGCTGACTGCGAGGCCAAAGGTGAGCTGAAACACCACTGGTGTTGATTTTGTCCATTTATTGGTGTTGGGTTTTATTGTAGCCATGGGTCACACGACGGTCGTCTGTCACGGCTGTCATGGATGAACTTCAACTTGGTGTTTGCACGTTCTCCCTTTTTGGTCCGTACATCTACATAAACTTTCAGATTTCAGATTATAAAGTGCTTAACCCATGGCCACGGATGTTAAAATTATGTACGGGCCCTCAGATGTACCCGTATTTTCCATATTGTTCAATAAAAAGCATTTTAATCCTATTGGTGGCCATTTTCTCATAGAGTTATAATGTCTTGGAGTGCAATATACCTCCCAACCGATAGGGTCGCGTAGTTGAAAGTATAAGGAGAAAATTCAGAGAAATGGCCACCAATAGGATTAAAATGCTTTTCATTGAACAATACGGAAGATACGGGTACTTCTGAGGGCCCATACATAATTGTAACATCCGTGGCCATGGGGTGAGCACTTCATATTTGAAATTTGAACGTTTATGTAGATGTACGGGCCAAGAAGGGAGGGAGTGCAAACACCAGGTTGAAGTTCATCCACGACTGTCATGATATGACAGTCATGTTTCAGGGCTCGGTTGTATTGGTTTGTTTAGTTAAGCTGCATCGAAGTCATTTCTGGTACATTTTTCTGAAGGCTTTTTGTAGCCTTTTAACATTGTGTACAATGTTTTCTACGCAGCATTAATCCCCAGTATTTATCTGATATAAAGCATAACAAAAATTCCACCAGATCTAAAATATATAAACGTGTTTCTGTTTCCATGCTATAAGCATCCGCCCCCTATTGCAAAACAGCAAGCCTATGTGTGCAGTCACCAAATTCGATAGGTCACCAATGTCTGTGTAGTGACTAGTGAGCCGCTCGTAACGCCAATAATGTCATGGTCAGCTTGTGTGTGTGTGTGTGTGTGTGTGTGTGTGTGTGTGTGTGTGTGTGTGTGTGTGTGTGTGTGTGAGACGCTTGCGTGCGCGCGCGTGCACGATCGCATCCCTCCTGCTGTAGTAGTATCCAGTATCCATGTCATGTCCTTGACTGGTTTATTTATGAACGGAAAACGCATCGTGTGTGTGTGTACCCAGGTCTCCAAATGAATAAAGCAGTGCACGTCAGCAGCAGCAATACACACACTATTTATTACATTTTTGGCTGGGAAACCAAACCCCCCCCCCCACCTGTGAGTGAGATTAGAGTTTTACGTCATCATACTGTGCTGACGTGTTTTCACTACGCTTTCCTGCAGTAAGTGGTGTAAAGTAACTAAGTACATTTACTTAAGTTAAGTACTGTACTTAAGTACAATCATGAGGTAATTCTTTTAGTTTTTCCAGTTTTCAGTACTACTTCTTCTACTAATTTACTTCTACTCCACTACATCTTAGAGACAAATATTGTACTTTTTTACTCCACTACAATTATTTGAAAACTTTAGTTACTTTGTATATTTTGATTATTATTACAAAACATACATTACCCACTTCAGCCCTACATTTCGGCCATTTGAAAATATACGATTCTAAAAGCTCACAATGTACACAAGTGCACAAGTAAGAAATGTGAGTACTTTTTCCACCAGTGCCTGCAGTCAGATCCCATTCTGTCAATCTCAGTGGATTTCCTTTGATCCGTTTCTCACGTGCATCTGGCCAGCCCCCCCCCCCCCCCCACCCTTCTGTTACATGGATATTATTTTGCATAGAATGACGTGGCCTTCACACTGTGTTAGTTCTACACATGTTATGTCATTATAGACGTTGTTATTTATGACCTTCAGACGTCACGTGGACTCCTCCCAGCTTGACAGTTAAAGATGTCTTTTTGAGTTGGTGTGTTTGTATGAAATCTTCAAAAACACCCACATCAGTACGTTGCCTATCCTCAGCTGTAGGCCTATCACACAGAGGGCAAGGGATTGTGCTGGTGGGTGGGTGGCCAGGGTTAAAGGCATTGTATGTACAGTACATTTGACCTGTATTTACAAAATAATAAAAAAACATAAACCTGTAGAAACACATTGGCCTCTCGCTGTATTTTGGTGGTATAGTTTTTGATATGTAAACACAGGTCAAAGTAGCATACTATCACACGAGACAGCCAAATCGCCTCTGTGCATAACTGTAGGTTTCCATAAGGTGTGGCATACCTGTTTTCCTGTTCCGGTTATTTCCCCCATAGTTATGCTAGGCAGCGGGTTTGAACGGGAAACTCGCAAAAGGGCACGGTCACACCGCACTTTTATTTTACCTATGGTGTGGAATCTGCCAATGCTTTGTCAATGCAAATGCGTGGATTCATGGTCTTGCGCATCTTTCCGCGTGCCGCTCACATCTTGCGTTTATGCACTCTATACGCCAGCTGGTACATGCCATACAATACTGGCTGCAAAAAATTGGCGGCCACGCACAACCTGAGTTTAACAGTGGGCAACCATATTTTAGTGCGACCGTGCCCTAAAGGTGGAAATAGTGTTTTCTGAGCCAATCAAACAAAGCTATGGGACACTGAACCGGAGCAGGAAACATGCCACCTTCTGGAAACTCGGTACTACAGTGATGCACAGAGCCAATTGGAAAGCTGGTTTTGATCTTGAAAGTACTGTAATTAACCACAAAAAATGAATTATTTCAAAAGCAGCCGATCTACTAGCTCACAACGTGTCATTGCATGACGTGTTGTGAGCTTGTAGATTTTTATTTAAAAAAAATATCTTTGAATTTGTTTTTCATTTTCACTTACTATGCCAAAATTGGGATGCTGGCTTTAAAGTGGTTAAATGTTAGCTTATATTAGGTCACCAAATAAGAGTGTAACGTTAGTTAGGCAGAGCCAATAGCCCCTAACTGACAGGGCTCAGGGCTATTGGATCTGACTAGTTTATCAAGTTTGTTGTTTGATAAACATTTGGAGTCTAGGCAGTGTTTGTCATGTTTCCCAGAATTCCAAGCGCTCAACCCCTACAGGTTACTTTGTAAAGCCTTGTGTATGCCACACCCCACTTATGTTACTCTGGTCTTTTGTTGTGAAATGCACGTGGCACACAATGCACTACAGCACTCTTTCCTCAGTGTGAATTTTTGTTGTGCAATTTGTAGAATCGTGTTGGATATTTTTCAGATTATAGTCTAGTGCATTAATCTATTACTGGTCTTACTCATTTTCATTGTTAGTACTGCAGGTTGTATGTTAGATTGTGTTGTTACATGCATGACAAGTTGGACTTATACAGTAGCTTGTGTTTGTGTGATTCTCTTGTGAGTGGACAATTTGTACCATGTGTTAGGAATTAGTCCTATTAATCCTTCTTAATAAGTGTGTTGGTGGGTGTTTCTGAGGTGGTGGGAGGTTGCCATATACCGCTTACATGTACAGTGTAAGTGTACTTCTTGCCAAGAGAGGTGAGTGTGAAAGTGGCAGGGTGGGAGAGATGATGGGCATGTGTGTGACTTGTGCAGAGAGAAAGGTGCTGCTTATCTCTTCTCTCCATGTTGTCAACCCTCCATTATTCCCTCCCACTCTCCCCATCCCTTGTCTTTCTTCTTCTCTCTGCTCAGGCTCTGCTCTCTCCCTTCACACAGTGAGAGAGGAAATAACTCTGCCTAATCATTACCTTAGTACAGATGTCCTGCCATCGCCAAGACAGTACATTTTCAGGGGATTCCCAGGGCAATAAGAGGGACAAAGAAGGGCATTTAAAATGATGAATTATTTTGATGATCACTGCTTTTATGATGCTAATTAATTTGAGCAATTCTTCAAATCACCTTTCGCCTCATAATGAGTCTGACACCTTCTCAACACACATTCTTTTGTTCTCATGCATATGGGTGTCTGTTGAAGGGAAAAACGGGGGTGTGTAGTGACAACTTCTTTTCAGGGGCAAAACAGTGCAATTTTAAGGGCAGAACAGGGAGGAAAACATGCCTTTTCAGGCCACTTTCAGGGAAAGAACAGTAACGTGTGAAGTTTTAAAGTGGCACATCTGTACCCTCTATATAACCCAGAGTGTGACTGTGTGCCACCCATACTAATGGTCTGGCTCACACTGTTTCCTCAGCCTATTAAAAGTTTTGCAGCCATATATTTTATTATTACATGACTTGGTTGAATGCTTGATTCTGATTCAAGCACTGATTCTGGTCAATCACTGAATTCAGCGGTGTGTTATTTCTGAATAATGACCGATGAGCTCTATAACAGACCGCCATCTAATCAAAGACTCAGAGCACCTACTGCGCTGCTTGATTTTATGCTGTATCCACAGCCATGTAAACAAACACACAATGTAATTTACAACTAAACATTACTCTCAAGAATGTTTTTTTTTTTTAAACATTCAAAGCGAGAAATAGACAATACAGTAACTGAAAATTGATTCTATTTGAATGAGGCTTCACACATTTAGTATTACCTATGACAATGACAAAACGCTGTGGATAAAACACTGCAAGCACTGTGCAATACATGGATTATGCAACGGTAATGCTTCCAAAATGATGACCCTTATCACCCAGTGTTTCTTATGACAGTGCAAGGAGGAGAGATTTAGGTCGGAAAGAACACCTTCTTCCTTCTATCCGCCGCATTTAAACAGTCTGCATGCAGATTCAGAGTTCAAACAGATCAAACTCCACAACTAAAGCATTGGGGGGTTTACAGAATAGCGAAACAAATGCAGCCCTATGCAGTCGTGGAGGATGTGTGATTTCAGCATAATTAAAGTGAGCAACACGGTAGCCAACAAATTATTATAAGTTATAACTATGAAGAGACATGACTAGGAACTGTCAAGTAAACACGTTTACTTAAAATAATGCCTCTCATTTTTTAAAAACATTATGGCAGTTAATTTAACATTTTCTGAATGCCTCAGATTTGTCGAATTGCAAAAATCTGAATCGGTCACGTCATCCCTTATGTTAACCTGGACAAAAAAAGTCCTCACTATACTTGTAGGCCCTGACAGAATTATTGGTCCTCTAGCCGCTAATGTTACTCAAGCATTAGAAAGAGTCCTCTTTGACAACACATAAACTTTGTATTCCATGAAGTTGTCCAGTGATGTTTCTTACAACTAAGAACCATTGGATCACCTTCCCCTGGCAATAAGAAATGCAGAGTATGATATTACATCCTAGGGCAGGACAGGAATGTCATGGAGGCTATGGCCACCGTTCTCCCTCAGTTCAAAAATATGATCTGCCCCTAGGCCACAGTGGCCTTGATGCCCCTTGTCCATGCATGCTGCCCCCAAGCAGCTGATCTCACCGTTATCTCCTCTGTCTCTTTCCTGTAGTCTTCACAGACTACATCCTGCTTCTGTAGAACAGGACGTGAACCGTTTGTGGTCAGAGAAGGACACATAGAACTAGAGTTGTTCCGATACCAGTGTCGGAAAAGCTGCCGATACTGCCTAAAATGCGGCTATCAGTATCGACGAGTATGCCAATCTGCGTAATTTATCTACATGATGATACTGTAATTATTACAGTGTAATAATTTGAATGTTTCAGTTGATGTTGCACAGCTGTTTTGTACTCTTACTGTACTATTTACATTATTATTTTACTAACCTGTAGCTGCACTTTTTATGTATTCTTAGGACCGTGGTTCTCAAACTATTTAATTTCAAGGACCATCATAACTCTTGAGTGTACAAATGGAACCAAATGGATCCTACGGGTCCATTTGGTTCCATTTGTACACTCTCAGACTTACAGACCCGTAAAGGTCCATTCGGTATCCCCTCAAGGAACCCTTTTTAAGACCCCACTTTGAGAACCACTGTCCTAGATCTTTTTAGCGGTGCCAACCGCTCTACACTTGACTTTGTCTGTCCGTCCGTCCGTCCGTCCGTCCGTCCGTCCGTCCGTCCGTATCAGCACGGGATGAGCACGGCAAAGAAGCAACACACACACACACACACACACACACACACACACACACACACACACACACACACACACATGGAGCTTGCCTCTGCCATCTCTCCTCTTATTGGCCACACGTGCCACTGCTTATCAAAGAGGGGTCCAGGGACCCCCAGCGTATGTACTGTCCGTGTAAGCACGGGATGAGCACGGGACTTCAACCAGCTATAACTCCAGTTTGCAGCATGCCACCAACTTCAAATATCCTATGTGGACTTAGACCACCAATAGGGACGAGCATGAATTGCTGAAGTTATCAAAGAGGAGTCCAGGGACCCCCAGCGTATGTTATGTCCGTGGAAGCACGGGATGAGCACATTATGTCCGTGGAAGCACGGGATGAGCACGGGATTTTAAACAGCTATAAGTCCAGTTTGCAGCATACCACCAAGTCCACATTTGGTATGTGGACTTAGACCACCAATAGGGACCAGCATGAATTGCTGAAGCCCCGCCCCCTCTGTCTTCCCATTGGCTGGCCTTCAAACAGCCATAACTCAAGTTCGCAGCATGCTACGGAGTTAAAATTTTGTACATGGCCTCAAACCACCAATAGGGACGAACTGTAATTACTTAAGCCCCGCCCCCTCTGTCTGCCCATCGGCTGGGCTTTAAACAGCCATCATTCCAGTTTGCAGCATGCTACCAAGTAACAATTTGGTAAGTGGACTCAGACCACCAATAGGGACGAACTGAAATGAGTTAAGCCCCGCCCCAAAGGCACCGCTTCCTTCACACAGGGTTTGATTTTTTTAATAAAAAAATCTGTATCGGAATCGGTATTTGGAAGGAAAAACTGGTATCGGTACATCTCTACTAAAGACTACAATATCAAGTGCTTGTTTTTATCAGCTTTGAGTAATGTGTTCATCTTCTGTGGTGTTTTTACTGTTTATTGACCTATCCTGTTTTTAACTTATTTTCATGACTTAATTCTTTGTACACCACCTTGTAACACATGTTGAATAAACATGATCTTATCGTACCTATGGGGGGCTGGTAAACCCATGTGCAGACACAGAGGAGGAGACAGTATTTAAGGTGAAAGATATTTATTGCAGACCATGGAGAAGATGGCCTGCTGGCTAGGGGAAGTTGGAGCCTGTAACTGAGGCTTGGGCAGAGGACGCAGGTCCAGAGTGGGATCTGAGGAGACTACAGACTGCAGTGCAGAGTAACAGAGCTGAGTCATACAAAGACAATAGAAATGGTACCCAATGCCTCCCTGCTTGGCACACAGCGAGCATCAAGGCCAGGGTTGGATTAGGGTAAGTTCCTGTGACATACTCGCGTCACGACCAGAGGGTGTACTTGCACTTGAAGCTGCCTGATGCTATAAGGAAACCGGAGATAGGCTCCTGACCTCGGGGCCACATGGCTTGCTACTTACCTACTTAGTTCACTTTACACACAGGTCAAACTTATGTTTCAAAATCAAAATGCACAAAAACGGGTATTCTTCTTTGGACATTTTGAAACATATCTTTGCTGTCAGGCAGAGTGTCGAACAAAAGTAGTGAAAACAGCAGATCTCCAAGCTTGCAATGTAACGCGTTGTGAGCTTGTAGACTATTTTCACTATTTTACGTAAAAATAAATAAAAATAATAATAAAAAGGAATGGTTATACCGTATATGGGTTTGATCAAACACTCTCTTGTTGTGTCTGTTTATAAAGAAAGTACAAACCACGTAGTCTATAAACTGTAGAACTGCTGTTCATGGAGGAGGATCCTTTGATAGGCTGGAACTCAGCCAGCCTCACCGCATGACTCACATGTTCTGTCACACAGCTAGCTATTTCTGGCCTAATAGCACATACAGTAGGGCAGTAATAACACAGTTGCTTTTGTTCCAAGACCTATCTAAATACTCTACATCGGATGGCTTTCGCGTAACAAATCGTCTGTTAATTTATCCACTTGTAAGAGTTTACAAGATGTACCCAAATGGACCCTATAAGTGTTACATTTGCACACTCTCAGAGTTAAATTAACAATGAAGAATTTTCTGTGTAGGCCTTGCGTCTGGGTGTGGCGTCTCTGTTCTGACCACTGCAGTGTGGTGACTCACCTGAGCTCCTCAGCTGTAATTCCACTCCGTCTGCACAATGCCCTATATTGTGTGTGTGTGTGTGTGTGTGTGTGTGTGTGTGTGTGTGTGTGTGTGTGTGTGAGAGAGAGACTCTTTCTCTTCATTATCATGGTATTATTGATCCTAGCTATTAAGTCCTTAGCTTCTTCTCAGTCTAGCCTCAAAGTTTCACCTTCCGCTCTAAACACAAACTCGTCCCTCCCATGTGATTTGAAATGCACACCACTCACAGTAAGCATGAAAGGATTTGTATTTTCTGAGGGAGAACTATAAACTACACACACACACACACACACACACACACACACACACACACACACACACACACACACACACACACACACACACACACACACACACACACACACACACACACACACACACACACACACACACACACACACACACACAGAGAACTTGGCACAGTAGGTAGCTAGGCTCAGAGAGCTTTGATGACCTCCAGAGAAACACACACTGACTGACATGCTGTAGCGGACATGTGGGGTTTGTTTAAGGTAGCTCTCCACCGCACCGACTGAGCAACACAGCCGCAGCTAATACAATTAATAATGGGTGTGTTAAATTAACTGTACCCAGAGCCATGGGTGAGCCAATGTGCAAGCATAGACAATAGGAAACAGTATTGTCAATTCGTGGCACACTTAAATGTAACACACCCACTATTAATATTATTAGCTGCAGCTGCATTGCTTACATCACGGCGTACCTCTGTATAAGGTCAGCCTTATGCCATGTTTGTACCTTTCTGTATTTAAAAAAAACCTGCACCAGAAAGCAAACAAAAAAATCAGGTTGTCATGCCCCTTTAATGACATACACCCACAGCCTGGCATAAAAGACACACCTTGATAATGTATGTATTATATGTCATGATGATGAATTGAGTACAATGGACCACAATAGAAACAAGCACCCCGGGGCTTTTTGTGTTATCCTTTAAGCATCGTCTTTTTTCTTTCTTCCCTTTTTTACTGTACTGCTGTAGGGTTTTCAAACTTGTTAAGACATTACTCAATAAAAAATCAATCAAAACCTTGCAACACTCTCATGCATACAGTATAGACCCCTTAACAGACGACGTCACACTGATAAGAACCAGTATGCGTGCAACCAGTATGCGTGCAATGAAACCCATTCTGTCAGGTCTCGCTAGGATGCGCCTCACCAGCCAACACACAAGAGGGGGTTGGGGTGTGCTGAAACCAGCGCACCCCGAAACAACAGGTTGAGAATTGATTGCATGCAACAATCACCTGTGCATCCAGTCTCAATATTGGTAAACAAATAATTGGTCTATTGGGATTTTAGAGCACACACACACACACACACACACGCACACGCACACGCACACGCACAGTTAATCAGGCCATCTCTGTGCTGAGCCCTGGACTACTCATCCATGCCCATCTGTGGTGGGCACTGGGCTCACCTAAACCTCACGTGACATTCACATCACATCACACAGGACGGTACACAACACACACAAACAAACAATGTGAGAGGTCGGGTATCTGGAAGCCCCACCTTCCACTTACGTATGTGTGACATGAAGTCAGGACCCCATGCATTAAACAATGCATTATGCTTCTTTTAGAGTTGTTCTTTATGACATGTCAAGTACATCACTTTGGGTGTTGTGTCAAAAGTTCCCTCATTAAGTTTGTTGACAGTATTTTGGTACTTGGTGTTTTTGTTTTTGTCTTTTGTCTATGGAATCAACATAAATCCTCTAGGCCACCACCCAAACAGTGAGTCGTGGACCAATTTTTATGGGTCGCAAATAAATATCTCCTTTTTTCCGTTATATTCCAAAGACTTAAAAAAGTTTAAACAAAACAAATTACAACTACATCAATTCAAAACAATTACAACATTTTTCAAAAGTATTTGATAAAGGAAATGAAAAAAAAATCTAATATCCATAAATACATTTTAAAAAGGTTTAAGAATATGCAATGAAAAGATTCATGGACTGGCTCTGAACTGGTTTCAAGCTGAAGAAGTAGTGAAAATAGCCGATCTACAAGCTCGCAGCGTGGCGCGAGGTGACGCGTTGTGAGCTTGCAGATCTGATATTTTCACTAGCTTGGGTCCCGGGGAAACGTCTAATTTCTCTTTTGGGTCTTGAGCTGCAAACTTTTGGAACCACTGCTCTACCAGTGATTCCCCACCTTTTTTGTCTTGTGTAGGCCTACCCCTTGAGACGTTTTGTCATGCCAATAGTACCCCCTTACTCATGTCTTTCGATGATTCTCCTAAATCTGTTCTATCTAACAGTATTAATGGACACATCATTGACCTGAGGGGCCAGAGTGTTGTTTGATAATAGAACTGTCTTTACTCTTGTGCATCAGCTGCTTTCTTCACAGTCATAGTTGTTTTAGCCAAATCTATGGCTGCATGCCATGGTTTGTAGATTATAGGCTACTTGCACTATGAATACAGGTGTGGTTTGAGATTTTGGCTAGCCCATTTAATTGGTGTGCCTTGGGCACAAAAGGTTTGAAAACGTCAGATGCAGAGAGACAGGAAAGCAAGGGCAGAGAGAGGGAGAGGAAGGACATGTGAGACATGACAGGGTTTGGATTCCAACCTTGCGTTCACAAGGAGCATATGGTCTGTGTACTAACTGGCTGAGCTACCAGGCACCGGAAAACACAATTATTTCTCTATGAGTCATCCTCTGTGATGGTTCTTACCTCCAGACTGCTGCTGTGTGTTCGATTCCACCAGGTATTGAACTGGTCCCGCTGGATTCAGTCCCAACCAGGTGTTAATTAGTTTGCAATTTGAAAACCAGCTTTAACAGCTGAGAGTCCCCAGGCTGGTAGTTCAGAACCATTGGGATTGTATTTACTTATGTCTGGCTCCCCTGCTGATCCTCTCATCACCAGCAGGTGGCACGCCAGGCTTACTTTCTGTTGATCTGTCTGTCTGAATAGATCCTGTGTTGCTAGAGTTTAGGAATCATTGCTCAGGGATCTGGGTGCTGTAATCCTCAGGCTCTTAAATTGTCAGGCTCACAAAATGGCTACAAATATCCCTTATCTTGTAATGTAAGGGATTATTGTACAGTACTGTTAATAAACTAGTGGGCGTGGAGGTCATTTTGGGCAATGAAACCTCTCTTCAACCCTGCAATTTTTGTATCAGCTTCACTTTTTCTCACATATTGGCTAACATGACTGTTCTGTGTTGATACATGGTCTAATTCTACTATCACTAATGTAATTTATTCATCATCGGTTAAATAATAATGCACCATTGTGTGTGTGTGTGTGTGTGTGTGTGTGTGTGTGTGTGTGTGTGTGTGTGTGTGTGTGTGTGTGTGTGTGTGTGTGTGTGTGTGTGTGTGTGTGTGTGTGTGTGTGTGTGTGTGTGTGTGTGTGTGTGTGTGTGTGCGCACATGTATGTTCACTTATGTGTGTGTGAATATGTGCTTAGCTAATGGCTACATGGAGTACATGCATGTGTGGAAATCACTGCATTGTGAAATGAGATCTTGTCCTTGGCAAAGTAGCCTATATTAACACTCAGCCGTGCAGTACACCTAGTGACCACCAGGGAGCAGTGCGTCACTTAACTACAAAGCATCCTCTTTTCTTGCCTGGCTCAGATTCCTGGCTGCAGCATCTCAGCCTTAATTGAAGATGTGAAGCTGCTGGGGGTGATTTACTTGGTCCAAGAGCAGCACTTATTAATTGGAAAGAAGCTTTTAACCTTCATTAAAAGGGGGTATTGCACTTAATTTCAGCATAGTAATGTTTTATTCAGCCCTTCGAGCAGCATTTATCAGCCAGAGAGTCAGTACCAAAACTTTAAGTAGGTTGCAAGATATCCCGATAGGATTTCAGCTTGAAACCAGTTCAGAGCCAGTCCTTGAATCTTTTCATTGCATATTTGTTGCCATTTTGCTGAAAAAAATAAATGATATGGACAAATTAATCATAAAATGTAGAAACTGCACACCATAGGTCTGCATGCAAGTGAGCTTTAGGATCCGATTTTTTCCCTTTGTTATCCATTATTCTATTCAAATTGATTATTTTGGGAATAATTAAAAGCCATGGGTTTCCGAGGCTAGGGAATAATCAATTAAGTCGGTTTGTTTGATTAACTGTTGCACCCCAGTAACACTTCATATAATGTACACACATTCACCATTCTTCACCATTAGTAGCATTATTGGCTCTTTATCAATAATGATGAGGCACTCAATGCCTTATTAATTCTGCATGACCATATTCTACTACTGACTACTGTACTATGCCATTATCATTTGACTTTTCCTTCAATAACCTTCTAATTACCACTTATTAATAGTAAGGAGGAAGTTGTTGTACATAAATTACGATCTTGCTGTGCTTTGCTCAGTATGGGCCTCAGTAAGGTTGTAATACTACAAGAATAGTTATTCTCTGATCTATACTTAACAAACTGCAGGTGTTAATAGTGTCCAAGTAACTCTAAATTATTTCTTACTCAGAATATGTTCCGCTTTCTAAAGTGAAGTCTTGCTCATAACTAGTAGTTTGATGCTTATTTACCCCCACACAGGATCCTATTGTAAAGCTTCTTCCTCTTCACACTTAGTAAAGCCATTAAAGCACACACCTACTGCAATGAACAGAGCCTTTAATTAAGTGATGGGTTACACCTAGAACAAAACGGAGGTCTACTGAGATTCTGAGGTTCTAGTTCCATTTAGTGGTGGAAGAACAAAGTCAGCACGCATATCTCCCTTATATAAATGGACCATTTTGGAGATTTTATTAAATACTTTTAAGTTTCTTCAAGGCTAAGAACAAATGTGCTGCCAAAACGTACAGTATAATTTTAAGCTGACGGAGCTGTTTGGTGTATAAAATATCACACTGATTTTCAACAAAATCTCTATGTATTTGTTACAGTATATTTGTTTTTCAAAAAAAGCAGCTGTACACACCTGCATATGATGCTGCTAAAGTTCCAAATATCATATATATCTTCATTTGTTCTATTATTTGCCATTTTCTTGAAGGTGTAACCATCACTTAATTGCGAGGTCTGTTAATTGCTGTAGTTGTGTTCTATAATGAATTTACCAATTGTGAAGAGGAGGTAACATTGGAATTAGCCAACCTGTTTGGGTTGACATGTTTGGGTTCATACGAGTGAAATAGTTATGTGTAAGACCTAACTTTAGAATGCGATTTAGAATTCTTAGTTTGATGAAAGGATTAATTTTTAGTTTTTTATACACTAACATATGTAGGTTTGTGTTTTCTTACATTGTTCATTTATTCATTCATTCATTACACAAGAATAGACAAAGATAAAGCGCATGGCACCGCCATATACCTTCAGGATATGATCCAACCCCACACCTCATCCCGCTTACTTAGATCAGCCAACACAGAAAGACACAGAGCTCTACACAGAGTCCACATACTGTCTCTTTAGACTCTTCTCCCTCCTGGCTCCCAAGCTGTTTAACAAACTCCCCCTTTGCCAGAACTTGTCAGAACTGCAGACTCACACCCCGTTTTCCATATTTATGTATTGGTTTTAAATTGTTTCTCCATTCATCTCATTAAATCTGATAATGAGATTGAATTTTGTAGCTATAAGGCGTCGCTCCATTCATCTCATTAAATTTGATAATGAGATTGGATTTTGTAGCTACAAGGCAACTTTTCTTTAGTGACTGTATAGGCTGACCTGAATGGACTACAGTAGCAGTCTCCTTAAACATACTGATGCTAAGTTCTCCAGTGTTCTACGGAAGCACTCCACTTTTTCTTTGAGCTTTGCTATTTAAGCAGCTCATTTATGACCAATACTGTATTACTGTCACGGTGTAGGTTAATACTTCTGTGCAATTTTATTGAACAGGGCACAGCCCCGTTCATCCATGTTTCCTCTCCAGGCGTTACTGTAAATAATGCACATTAAAATGCATTATTTGTGGTTGCAACATTGAACCCTGTGAGCAAGTTAAATAATATGTGTGGTGGCTACATAATACCATACCAATACACACTCGCAGCCAAGACTTCAAAGACATGCTTGGACACATCTGTCAAAATATGTAATATATTATATTCTATTATTATACACACACACTTGTAGCTTTTGCGGGCAGGACTGATACAAACTGGCCCATTTCTCTGTCAGCGTGCTTGCATTGTTTTGAAGTGGAGGCTAGTGCTTGTAAATGCACACAACAAACTATTTTACTACAATAAAGCATTAATATAATAAAGTAGCCAGCTGGACTTAAATGAGAAGTTGGCTGTTTGGCCGGCAGCCGGTGCTTATGGAAAGCACAGGGGCAGGTTATCAAATAAATCTGACATTATGTGACACGTTATGGGCACTTTGATGGATATAGTTTTCCCATTATATGGGTGCTTATTGCTTAAAAAGCGGTGCAGCGGTAAGTATAATTACATTGAGTACATGCACCACAGGACGTTTTCCATCTGGGATGGATGAGACCTTCATTTAAGATGGAGACAAGTCACATTTAACTAGGCAGTCTCCCAATTGCTTCTTTTTCAAAAAACTGCCATCCAACTGCCATGCCATCTAAACCAGAATCTGATTTCTTTTCTTACAGAAGTTCTATGTTACCTAACCATTATAGTCTCACAGGGACACTGTCCGGGCTAGGCGTAGACTTCTTAATCAGGGAGGATATTGTTGCAGTTTCAGGGACAAGGTGAAATGGCACAAATTGCACCTTGAATGCCCTTGCAAACAGAGAGTGCTTCTACATTTCAGATGCCCCCCCCCCTGAGCATTTCAACGGCCCTACCATTGACAGTCATCAGGGTGTGTCCTGGTAAACGTGTTGACAGGCCGCTGAAAGGCCACAGGTCTGAGGGAGAGAACGGTATGACACGGTTGTCTGCTGCTGTCATCTTCGTCACTGTCACACTTTCCCATTGAGATACACACACACACACACACACACATGCAGACTCGCACATACAGTACATACACTCATGCAAAAAATTACATATGTGCTGTATATACTGTGTATTTACAGTATGCATAGTATACTATATAATGTGTATGTATATACTGTATATTTATAGATATGAATGCATGCACTGTAAAACAGACACTCAAAAGTATAAATGTGCATGTGTGCATGCGCGCGTACGTATACACACACACACACACACACACACACACACACACACACACACACACACACACACACACACACACACACACACACACACACACACACACACACACACACACACACACAGGTTGACAGTTGGGGCCTTAATTTCATGCTTGAATGGCACACACACACTCACACACGCACAAACTTTAAATATTCCCAATTCCCTAGTTGTAAAGTTCCGCTGTCACTCATCTAGGCTCTGCAGTGTCTCTGCTTAGGGCACGCTCACACACAATTGTTAGTTTACTGCAGTGGTTATAGTTCGTGGACCCATTTGTATGGGTCGCGAGTAAATATCCCTTTTGTTTCTCTCCTAGAACTTTTGTAATAAAAAAAAAAAATACCCCCCACCCCCAAAAAAACGTTTTTCAAAAGAACTTCATACATAAAAAAAACTAACAAAGAAATTCCATAAATTGAAATAAATAAATTAAGAAGTAGTGAACATAGCAGATCAACAAGCTTCGTGAGCTTGTAGATTGGCTATTATCACTATTTTCGGTCCCGAAGAGACATCAAATTTCCCTTTTTGGTCTTGATTAATAATCAATACTATAAAACCACTGGTTTACAGCAACTCGGGTTTGTGTGTATGTGTGCAAATGTTTACACTAGTTTTTGTTTGGGCGTTCATACTTGCTTGTGTGTGTGGAGAGAAAAGAAAGTAGTCATTTGTTTGCAATCAGGTCAACTGCTAGCGCATTATCAATTATGTGTGTATGTGTGTTTTTGGAGTGTGCTTTGTTTTGTGTGTTGTGTGATATCATGGGACCTCAGGCGGGCTTTGTTCTTCATACGTATAACTCTACTGCCCGTTTTCTTTGTTCCTAATTCTCTGTCTGACTGAGGCGTATGTGTGTGCATTAGTTACAGCCTACACAACACCGAAAGAGCATGATATTAAATACAATTTTACCTTTGGAATGGATCCTAGATTATGGTACACTTTGACAAGGGATCTTACGTCCTACTGAATTGTCCCTGGTGCTTTTTGAAAAAGTAGTGCCTTTGAGGAGCTTAGGCGGGCTAAATAGTTTTTTTCTTAATATTTTATATTTTCCTAAAGTCACTTCTGAAAACGTTTTCTTTGTATTATTAGTGTAGACCTCTTTGTCATCCCCTGTTCCGTTTGATATCTTCCCTTATATAGATATTGATATTAGGGCTGACCTGAATATTCGACAACAGCGGCGGTAAGGGGGGGGGGGGTTAAATAATAAGTCGGCTGTCGAGCTGTGCTGCTCACTTGGCGTGTGTGTGTCTAACCAGAGAACATACACACCGAAAATAATTAAATGAAACAGTTGCAGACTATATCATGCTAAACAAATTATATAGAGATGATTTATGATAATACATTATATAATGATGGACTGTAAGCCAGCCGCGTTACGACATTTACCGTAAAGGAGGAAGTCGTTCACGTTGACTTCAGTCAACACGTGGATTTACACCCCTTTTAATTCTGAACTTTGTTGATATTGGAATCCTTTACAGATATATATTATGTATGTACTTACTTACTACTTATGTAGTCATGTGAGCTGCATGTTTTCTCCGTCAATGTTTATGAGACGTTGTGATACGTCGTAAATAATCCATTTGATTACATATCCCTTTGGAAAAACAGTCACTGATAGCGCAGCATTTTTCTTTGTTGTAGTAGTTGTCCCATACATCATTGTGCTTATGCTTAGATGTACATTTCTCAAAATGAAATAAAAAATGTATTGATTTTAGACTGGTGTTGTTTTATCTGTGGCTGCATGCATGCAAATGAGTTGGCGACTCGTTAGCAGCCTATAGCTTATAGCCACCGGGGCCGGGGCCAGTGTATGTGTGTGCGTCTGGCAGAGACGGGCATAGTAAAAACAACGTAACATATCACATGGCTTTGAAGGGGAGCAGATCTACAAGCTCTCAACATGTCATGCTGCAACGCTTTGTGGGCTATAGATCGGCTATTTTGATAAAAATGAAAATGAAAGTGAAAAAAAACACACAAATAGTCGTTTTTTTTTCCCACTTTCGAATCCTGTGCCATCAATTGATCGTGTTGAATATTCAAACTATTTGGGTCAGCCCTAATTGATGTAGATACTGTAGATGGATAGATATAGATCATACATGGGCAACTGGCGGCCCGGGGGCCACATGCGGCCCCCACCTTCACTTAATGCGGCCCGCAGGTTAATATCGGAATACTGATATATTATTGATTTCAGCTGTTACAATTCCAAACATGCAAACATGACCCGCTCAGGATTCCAATTCAAAAATAGCAAAAATAGCCCATCTACAAGCTCGCGTTTTGAGCTTGTAGATCGGCTATTTTTGCTATTTCTGTGACAATTTTGCTATTTCTGTGACAAAGAATGGCGGACAAGAAAAGTTCAAATACGGAGATAAGAGGTGTCTGCCCGACAATATGCAATGTGGCCCTCTGTAGTGAGTGTGGAAATATAGTGGCCCTCCCCATCATCAAAGTTGCCCACCCCTGATATAGATAGTTATGTGTGTGTGCCTTCAGCTTATTAGAGTACCTCATACAATTGAATACTTTATTTCCAGTGCATAATTTGTTCAAGTCATTTACTTTTCTAAATAGAATCGGAGCCTGCCGCTCGCTAAAGTGATTTCTTAATAGAAATACTCAGAACTTAGAAGGCAGTAAAAAAAACAAGCATATCTCATTGTGAAGAGGCCAATATATTATGAAATATTCAGCAGCTACGGAAACTTTTAATAACCCAGAGTTAATACTGTATTATTAAACCCTAGCTAACATCATGCTGTATTATATTGTGCTGTAGTATTAACCTCTGGTTAATATCATGCTGTATTATTAACCTCTGGTTAATATCATGCTGTATTATTAACCTCTGGTTAATATCATGCTGTATTATTAACCTCTGGTTAATATCATGCTGTATTATTGATCTCATTAAGATAATATCTTTAGTGTATAAGATTCCTGAGTTACTGTGTGTGTGTGTGTGTGTGGGGCAAATCATGAACACGGTGTCCGATTGCGGTGAAACTTTGCAGGCACATTCGCACTACGTTGAGGAACAAATGCCACCCTTTCAACAATGCCCTATTATAGTGCCACCAGGAGGCAGATTTTTGCAACAAAAAAAGTAAATTACTCCTACAAATGCCGTCCAAACATCATGCAAATCGGTACATATTATCTCTTTAGTGAAGTGATTGAGACGAATCCGTCCGATCCGTCTGATTTTTCTCACTCTAGCTTGATTGGCGAATTCCGAACATTACTGTCCCACACTAACCTACCTGACTTTTTCTAGTTGTAAATACGTAGATTCATTGTGAGAAATCAGCTGTGCCTTATAGACTTCCAGCTGATGTTTTTTTTCCCTAGTGAGACTAGTCCACTTTCCCTATTGCATTTGTCCTGTACTGAGAGAGACAGCAGAGAGGGACAGTAAGACACAGGGGAGAAGGCTCTGGTGGCATTCAGTCCTTGGCCAGAACCTCCATAAATGAGTGTGTGAGCATCATCACAGGCACTATTGCATTTGCAAAGGGCTCATCAAAAAGCAAAGCAGGGTGTGTGAAGTCAAATCCATACTATTGATATGCATCCATTACAGTCCAGCTTATAGTGGCTGAGCCTGGTTGATTTAGGATTAATATACGGCCATCCTTGCCTTAATACCGCTGTAGAACTGTACTGCATTAGCACTTCACTAACAGACTGAAGCTCTTTAAATGGACTGGCTGGCCCTATGCTCTCATCCCAAACAGTCATTTTATGTCCTGCACATTCTAGATTCAAGTCCTGGTGGATTGTGTGTGTGTGTATGTGATTTGTGTGTGTGTGTCCAGATTCCAGAATGATGTTACACTGTTTTGTTAGTTACCTACACCAAGGAGGTAACTTTCCCACCCATCTGTCTGTCTGTGACCAAAAAAGTATTTTCATGCGATTTGTTGTACACATCCATGCTTTCAAGAGCAATATATTTTTGTTTTTGGTGACCTTTCGTCTGGTGTAGCATCACTGCCAGGCAAATCTTCAAATTCATATAAAAAATATGGAGCCTCGATTCAAATACTGGCACATGCAGACCTTAGTTGTAAAAACACACAATTTGCTGTGCACATTCACATACCCAAGTGTAAGTAACTCATTCATTTTGGTGATCCCATGAGACCTTTCCTGCTTGCATGCGGATGGACAGGCAGTTGGTTAAAGGGGCTCGAAGATTTAACCTCTCTGATTAGATTTAGTTTTCTGGATCTGAAGATCCAAAGTATTACTGGCTCAATGTTTCTATCAAGTCACCTGTACTAAAAAACAATTGACTGGTATCCACCCAGTGCAGTGCTTTCATAGAGTTCCATGCAGGGCGCTAATGACATCTCAGAGTGCTCAGATTCCCAAGTACTGTATTGTGAACCTACAGTAAACTATTGCTGTTAATGTGGCATTCCTGATGTCGATGTATCAGCATTCCATGCACTGACGATGTGCAACTTTTACTAATGACAGCCACGTCTAATCGGCTACCAAATATTATGTCCCACTTCCAGTAAAATCCACTTTCTATTGTTATCTTTCTAGTCATGTTGGTCTTGTTTGTGTACTCTTAAACCCGAGTTATACTTCACCGTAAGGCGGTATCGCTGATCTACAAACTCACTCACTGATTACAACAACGCGTCGCACACACGCCGTGTTGTGAGCTTGTAGATCGGCTATTTACGGTGCACAACACCGTCATAAGATGGAGCATAAATTAGGCATTACTGAGCAGGTACATTGTTTTTCCATCTTGGTCCTTAACATGCCTGCTGTTTCCAAGCAGTCTCATCACTGCTCTGTTAGGAGTCTGGGTAGTAGGATAATTGGGTACTATTGTGGACAGAAAGGTTCAGGACAGGTTTTAGTTTTTTGTGGTGGAGGTGGAGAGAATTTCATCGTTGTTCCTCTGTGACTGCTATGTCTAGACCATGTATGTGTCAACAATAACAATGGTAACAACACAGTCCTCTCCCACTAGCTTCTTCACTTCTCTTTCTCTCATGTGCTCTCCATCTTTCCAGTGAGTGCTTCTTAACTCCATTACCGAGGAGCCAGGTCGAGTGCCGCTGTTTTTCATTATCAGGTCCTAATTTAAACAAGTTAATTTAACTCTTATGGGTCCATTTTGACACTTTATTGCACTTTATGATGACGTTATTATTGTATTACAGAGGACCACACTGGAAATAAGTATTACTTTACGTGTTATCCTTGGCATGATTTATATCATGTATTTTACTTTTATAAATTCTTACCTTCAATCAATCAATCAATCAATCAATCAATCAATCAATTTGTATCTGATGGTGTGGACACTCATCTGAGGGGAACTTCACTTTAAAACACTTAGGGTAATTTTCACGTCTACTTGGGCTTTTGTATGGACTCCAGACAGTTTTTAAGATGCTTGATTCAATATTTAGATATTTTATATTAATTCGATCAAACACACCCACCTCCTATATAATCCCTCTCCACTTCAATGTTGGACTCGAATGGACTGGAATATTGAAAACACACATCCCCCTGGTGATACGTCTTTCTAATGAATGGGGAGACCTTCATTTTTCAGTTCGTTATTTCTTTATTAATATTATGTGGACTTAAAAAGTAGGTCATTGTTTCTAGCATCTTAACATTTAAATTGACAAGTTGAAAAAAGGTCTCTCCATTCTTTAGAAAGTTGAATGGGCTTATATACTGTAGGAAGGGGCCGTGTTTGATCAAATATTTAACTATTGAATCAAGCAACTTAAAAACTGTGTGGGGTGCACACAAAAGCCCAAAAAGATGAGAAAATGACACAACAAATATTTTTTAAGTGAACTTCTTGTTTTAATTTAACACTAAGAATTGTATTGTGCTGTATCCACTATAATTACAAATATCTTCCCTGACGCAGTTGACTGCAGCATCCAGCAGCATCCAGCAGCAGTTGTTTTTGCACTAACATCAACTACATCGATCAGTCTGTTTGTTGTCTTTTTTCAGTCTTCCGAGAAGGGTCAGAGTGCGTTCTTCTCCTCCAGGATTCCAGGGAGATGCTGGCAATCCATGTGATTGATTGTGTCTTTAATGTTATGGGATGCTTTCTCAAACCACCAGATTCTCCTGATTAAAACCTCAAATAAATGTCTGTCGACCTCTATATCGCTCTTTCTCTCGGTCTCTATCGCTCTTTCTCTGTCTCCCTCCCTCCCTCTCATGTCTCTGTGAGTCTCTCTCTCATTGTCTGACCCGTCTATCCGTGTCACTCACTGTCTGCTTTCGGTTTGTCTTATCTCTGTCTGTATTTCTCTCTCTGGGGATGAAGGGAACTGGGGATGTCTGGAGTGGACAAATGAAAAATATCGTGTGTGTGTGTGTTTGCAGGTCCGAGATGGGCGTCGTGGAACCTGGGTGTGTTTATGTGTATCCGCTGTGCTGGGATCCACCGTAACCTGGGGGTCCACATCTCCAGAGTCAAGTCTGTCAACCTGGACCAGTGGACCCCAGAGCAGATCCAGGTAAAACACGCTTACAGGACAAAGTGACACAGTGGTGGACAAAGTACAGTTATTTATACTCAAGAAAATACTCAAGTACAAAGTGCATTTTCTTTTCAGCATCGCTGTGTTGAAATTCAGAGCATTTCCAAAATAGTGAAAATGTACTTACTTACAGAATGTACTTACGTACAGTACTCAAGTAAATGTTCTTACTGTCCACCACTAAGTACATACACCCATGTACAGCAAAATCCTCAGTGTTAATGTATCCTTTTTGTAACTCCTAAAGTGTATAGGAAGGGAGCGTGTCCGATAAAATTAATATCAAATATCTAAATACTGAATCAAGCAACTTAAAAACTCTCACAAAACCCTGAGTAGAAGTTAAACCCCAAACATGTTTGAAAGTGAAATATCACTTTAAGGACCCATTTGGTTACGTCGGCACACTCTCGGAGTTAAATTACTGAACCATACTTGAAAACACTTAAATGCATGCATGCAAGCATACAGGCACACGCGCATACAAATAGGATAGCGTACCCAGCATGCATAGCAATACATCCAGACACTTGCATGCACGTACACAGGTAGATGTAGGAATTGTACATAAATGCCTACATGCCGCTCATATATATAGTACAGTATAACGTGCGTGCGTGCGTGCGTGCGTGCGTGCGTGCGTGCGTGCGTGCGTGCGTGCGTGCGTGCGTGCGTGCGTGCGTGCGTGCGTGCGTGCGTGCGTGCGTGCGTGCCTGTAAAGTCTTGAAATTTAGTGCATGTCAGTGAGAACACTTTGTTTTCACTGACTAATTAATTCTGGATGGTTGATTCCTCTCCTCCTCAGTTCATTTATCACAGTCTTCTTCACACAACTAGGGTGCATCCCCCAGTCTTTTTTTCCCCCCGTAACTGAGTGAAATGACCTGGAAGTATCTAAGCAGCAGCCATGATAAGAGCCAATCGAATTCTTTAAATGCTAAGGAATGGTGCTTCAGTGCTTCCTTTCTTATCTCCTTTAGCATAGGGTACCCTGGTCCACCCTTTATGAAAGGATGGACAATTTCTCCCTCCCAACAATATTAAGAAGGCAGCACACATTTTGGGCATTTCTAAAATCATAAGGCGGTTAAGGCCACAAGGCCACTGCTTGAAAGCATAATCACACCATTTCAAGGTTCTCCCTGAGATAATGGGGTAAGTACTGGGAGAGGGAGCATTCTCATTTGATACCGACAATAACCCTCTCCAATCTACTTACTGCAATCAACCTATGTGTAACTTATGCAGAATAAAGCTCAGAATTCACATCAATAGGAAATAATTTCACACTTATTGAAAAGAATTGCATGATGGACTGATGTATGGTAAATATATTTATTGAATAGTTTTACAATTATAATGGACAAATGATAAAATATGATTGATGTGAACAATGCATATGATTGATATGATTTTTTTCATATTTTATTATATTAAATTATATTATGTGTGAAGTTATTCTTTCCTGTGGCTGTGAATTCTGGGAAAGAATATATTTGGACTTTATATCACGAGGTGCACATTGGCATCTTATTGGCATCTTATTGGCATCTTATTTACTAGAGAGAGAGAGGTCTGAGCCTAGAAAAATGTCTGGAAAAATGCACTTTTTGCAGTCCATCGTGTGAATATTGAAGTCTCACTACAGCAGACACATGTCGATAACATCCACCGGCGTTGCATAATTAAGTAGCCTAGTGTAAGTGCAGCCGGATTCTCTTAGCACTGTGGTTATCTTGTCCTCAGTCCATAATATATTTTTCCTTGACCTCATGATGTTTTCTGTCAAGGAAAAGTAATTAGGAAAAGATATAGCATGTCATTTATTTGACTATTGGGATGCTGTGTGTGTGTGTGTGTGTGTGTGTGTGTGTGTGTGTGTGTGTGTGTGTGTGTGTGTGTGTGTGTGTGTGTGTGTGTGTGTGTGTGTGTGTGTGTGTGTGTGTGTGTGTGTGTGTGTGTGTGTGTGTGTGTGTGTGTGTGTGTGTGTGTGTGCATATGTCTCTCTCTCTGGGTACATGCCTGAATGTGTGTTTGTGTTGTAATATTGAGCTCTTTGTGTGTGAATGTACATGCATGTATTTTTGTGATAGAGGGAGCTATCCCTGAGGACAAATTGACTTGAATGTAAATGTGATGTTTGAAAGAGCTTGTTCAGAATATGTGTGTCTGTCTTCAAAAGGATTTATTCTTCATCTGCTTCCTCTGATCTTAAATTACTGACACACTCGTCTCTCTCTCTGCTATTCACTGTGTCTTTCTCTCCAGAGTATGGTAGACATGGGAAACAACAGAGCCAAACAGATGTATGAAGCTCACCTCCCCGACAACTTTAGAAGACCACAGACGGACCAGTATCCTCCCTGTGTGTGTGTGTGTGTGCGCGTGCGCGAGAAAGTGTAGATATACATGTGTGTCTAAGGGCTGCTTCATGCTCTCTATGGACTGACACCATCGTGACCTTACAGTTCACTCTGCCTTCCTGCTCAAATAAGGAGCATTCACCTCCAAATTCTAAAAGGATTAAACGATTCTTCATTGCATTTAACATTTGGTTTTAATAATGACACCCTTAAATCAGGCTATTGTGACTCCTTGTCATTTCCTGACCTGTGTGTTTGAATGAAGTACAGTTGTTAGTCTTCATGCTATCTTTTGCTGTGTGTGTCTGTGTGTTTGGGGGGGGGGGGGGCACTTGAAAATCTCGAAAGCATTCGCGACACACCCATGCCATGGCTTCCGTGTTAAGTGGTCAGATGGGTGGGCCACATGCATTTTCATTTTTTTATTTTAATGATTATTAATCTATCAATTGTGTTCCGGCTTGGATCGATGGAACTAACACAGTACACTATGATATACTTTGTACCTGGATATCACTATGAAAACTCAACACCATGACATTTTTCTCTTTTTTTTTTAATACATTTTTATGTTATGTTATCATTAAAGTCTTAGTGTTTTGCCATGTTTGGGGGGGGCCCACTTGCAATATCCTCACGGCCCACAAGTGAGACCCGGCGCAAGGTTGGGAATCGCTGGTATGGACAGAAACGACTTGTCGAACTTGTTCTGTTTCAACACCCCCGTCACACCTTCTCCCTCACCAGACAGCTGTTTTGTTAACGGCACCACCCAGCATCACCACCACCACCGCCTTCAGGTTGTGACCAATAAGCAGGATGGTGGAGATGCGGCTCCAGCGTGATATCTGGTCTCTGGCAGGCCCATTCTGTACGTGTGGTCATCAGTCGTTCTGAAGTGCATTAGTCGTCCTGACAGCCACGCCGCAGGCTGAAAACAGCAGATAACACACCCAGGATTAGGCCAGGTGCTGCCTGATGGGGTGAGCGTGTGTGTGTGTGTGTGTGTGTGTGTGTGTGTACGTGTGGCTATGCTGCATAATGTATGTAATTAGAACATACGCATACTGCATGTCATGTGGACGTTTGCAGCTTAGAAGATTGTGTGCGTGTTTAGTGATAAGTGTGCATGTGTCCGTTTTTGTTTTGATTCAATTCCGGCCTTTTGTTGTGTGTGTGTGTGTGTGTGCGTGGTTGCGTTTATGTGTGCATGAGGAAATGGGCTTTCATTTTCCTGCCATATTTGACATTGTTTTAGTTTTTTTTTCAATTCCTATATTGATGGAAGCTATTTGCTGTGTGTGTGTTTGTTTGTGTTTCTCCATTGCGGTCATTTTTCATTTCCCTGCAATTTCCTTTTACCATCATTTTCACTCCTTTGCTATGATATGTGTGTGTACACATAATAGTATGTGTGTGTTTCTATGTATCTACTGTACGTGGTGCCTATATGTGCAACAGTTTACGAATTGTGTGTGTGTGTGTTATTATGTACATATGTGGTACGTGCCTATAATTGTTTGACGCTCCGTCCTGCCGACATATTTACAAGAGGCAGAATTTATCCACACATTATCCACTCCACCGCTTAGCCTACCGCATGCATGTTGCAGTGTGGTGTGTCCTATCTGGTGTGCCATCTCCAGCGGTGGGTCATAAATATGCATCCTCTTTGAGATGCAGCTGTGGCAGCCGCTTATCTAGCAGTCCATCAGACGGAGAGGGTGGTCATCATTTTTCAATCTTTGGAAGTTTATTATGCGATCAGACAGTGGAATTGCTGCTGAAATGAGGAGATAAGAGTGTAAGGATTAGGAGAGACATCGTGTGCAAGTTTAGTTGTGTGTGAGTGTGTTTTTCGAGCTTATGGGAGTGAGAGCTTTGGGTGGAGTGTTGATGGTGCGTGAATTGAAGTGTGTCTTTAGGTGAGCTTGAGAGGGATTGGGGTCCCCTGGAGCACTCCCAAGGACCCCACTTTGAGAACCACTGTGATATATAGAATAGATTATCATCCAGGCGTTCATCGTCAACCAAGCTTGGATTATGATGAATGTCGTCGGTGGGATAATTTGTTCATCACATACCCATAGCTTTAATTATTCACTATTCATTTAATCACTTTAATTGTATACATACTGTAGATTGACTTTATTTTCAATGAGGAACTGCCCCGGGAACTAAATGGTAGAGCTGCTAGGATTCCCCAACTGTATGGGGAGGGATTTGATTGAAAACTGGCTGCCAGCCTCGCCATTACGCAGCCATTCAGTGAACCGTCAAAGGTCAGTTTTTTCTGCTTTGTGTTTTGATTTCTTTGTGCCTGGATGAACTCCAGTCAGTGTCTACTCAGCCATGAATTCTAACTCATCATCTCTGCAGCAACCGAGTTTTGTCCAGGTTTGACATGGTGAGTTCCTTAGGCAACGAGGTTGTTAGCAGTGCCAGTTCTGCACTGGATGATAAAGGACCCTCTGTCCTGTTCTCACTGCCCTCACCCACGGAGAATAAAGGCTTTTAATATATTTCTGTCAGGACAACTCATAAATGGATAAAGACAACTCATGAAGGATAAGATATATTTATTGTCTCCGCCAGGCCGAAAGGCATGGCAAGAGAGTATGTTTTACCCTCCGTCCGTCCGTCCGTCCGTGTGTGTGTCCGTGTGTGTGTCCGTCTGTGAACAGCTAATCTCTGGCTGCGAAACTGTGCGCACACACTCCCTGGATGCCAATTCAGAACTAAAATTTTTGCCTAATTTTTTTTACATGGGCCTGTTATAGTGCCACCTGGAGGCCGATTTGTACAAAACCCATTTCTTTACATTACTCCTACAGATTTTATCCAAACGTCATGCAAATCGGTACACAGTATCTCTATAGTCATGTGATCAACACGGATCTGTCCGATTTCCAATATTCCATCCTCATTGGCTAAGGTTCGCTTCCACAATTTGCAGGATTGGTCCGTTTTGAACAAAATGCCTCAAATCATGAACGCAGCTTGCGATTTCCGTGAAATTTCACAATCCCACTAGGCCAAGGAAGAAATGCCACCCTTTTCCACATTGGCCTGTTATAGCGCCACCAGCAGGTCTAATTTAGCAAAACACATTTTTGGAACAAAATGCCTCAAATCATGAATGCAGTGAACGACCTAAGAATAAATGGTACCCTTTTCACATTGGCCTATTATAGCGCCACCAGGAGGCCACAATAACGTACCTGACCTGGCGGAGACCTGTGCTCCGAGGAGCACTTTTTCTAGTTGAATATAAAATGAGCAATATATTTATTAACAGCAGATCCAAAACAACAGGTGGTAGCATGGGGTGGTGGGGGGGTGAGTGTGTCCAAGTAGGTATTTGGAGTTTTTGTTTTCAATGTCATCCTTGATGGTACAATCTCCATGATTGGCTATCAGTTTTGGGTGTTGGGAGCCATACATATTACAAAGTACCTTCTACTAAAGGAGAAGTTTTACCACCTGGACATTTGATGCATTCCATTGGATGTTCCCACTTCCAAACTACATGTGTTCCATTGCATCTGTTTCAGACTCTCAGAGGACATTTGTGTTTGTTTTCAGATAATTACAGTTTAAACAATTTCAATTAATTCTCAAAACCTTCTGTTCAGACTTTCCATACTACATCACATCCAAGTAATATACTATTCCCACTTCACAATTCAATACTCTTTGACCACTCTCTGACTGTGGAAAACAAGACGATATGTTTGTAAATTTGTGGATCACACATAATATCAAGAGCTTCTACATTCTCTTGACTATGTTTCCTGTCGGTTCTGCATTCACATTGGGCAAGACAGCGAAGCAATTTGATATTAAGTCAGTGATATATACTGTAGGGGGTACATGATCCTGACACATCAGGAGTCCAGCCTGATCCTATTCACCCGTTTGCCAGAGAAGCTTTCAGCTTACAATGGGAAAGTGAGGATACAGGCAGGACATCCTCACACATTTTGACCACAGGAGGAGCAGGAGTGGTTCTCTACCATCACACCCATTTTGTATGAACTATAATCCAATTATAAAAATGTGACTGTAGATTTATTTTTTCTTTTAGGTAGTTTTGCTGGATAGACAGCTGAGGGTAAAATCGGGGAAATACATGCAACAGGTCACTAGTCGAAATCCAACCGAGGATTGTACAATAGGTGACACACTATCCACGCCCTGTAGTTGTTTCTTTCTGCAATTATTGTTTCTGTTATTGTTATTTCCCAGCTTTGTCATTTCAGAGGTTTAAATAAAGGTGAATGAATGAATGAGTCCTTAACCCCCATGTGTCAGAGCGGTGGAGGTCTTCATTCGTGACAAGTACGAGAGGAAGAAATACTACGACAAGGACGCCGTCATTACCCCTCCAGTAAGTATCTACACACACACACACACACACACACACACACACACACACACACACACACACACACACACACACACACACACACACACACACACACACATACACACTCTCATATATTCGCACACATGTACTATAAATGCCTGTTGTCTTAAGATGTTGTCTAGGGATGTGGCAGCCTTAGGTTCTTTTATTTAGAACAATGCCTAATCCGAACCATAAACTTCTGAAATTTGAGTGAATCTTTTCGCTGCGTAAAAAAAACAAAAAAACATTCAGGAGCTCAGCTAGTCAAAGCCAGTGCCAGACAATGATTAGCAGGGGACGGATTGTTCAGAACTGCAAGCTGCTCAAGCCTGGCCTTCCTTGCATGAAGCATGCTGCGTCTGTTGTCTTGGAACACACCTTTGAATGTGGTGAAGGACTCTTCACAAGTTGCGCCTGAAGAATCAAATACAAAGGCCAGTCAAAATGCTATCAAGTGAGCATTGCTTCGAGCATTTTGTGATATTTTGACAGTAGTCTCTGACTAACTCATTTCTCCTCTGAGGCCTCTTCCATTCGCTTATGTCGCATCAAGGAAACGTTCATCCTTGGGGTCCAGTGCTGCCAATGTGGTAATGAGCTCCCCCTTGCATTTCCTGAAACGGACCTAAATTTTAGACCGGTGCCGTTGGGAACAACAGACGGGTTCAACCCGTTGAACCCGTCTGTCTGTGTCCCTTTTATGCCCTTATGGATATTTCTGTATCTGTCTGTGTCTTTTTTTATGCACACGAGATGGAGTTCCGTGTCAGGCATGCCCAAATATGGATTCCATGGACATTTTATTGTGTTGTGATGTGATTGGGTTGTGATGTTTCTTTGTTGGTGGCTGTACTCCATAGCAGTTTGTTAGGTTAGCTTCTGCGCACTGCATGCACAGTAAACACTGGTTCTTTTATACAATGAAGAATACAATTTGCCTCCATTCTCCCCTCTGAACCATTGGACCCAAATGCAGTTTACCTCCAACAGTACTGAGGACATTGCCTCCAGGTTTTTAAGTATCACTGAGACTGTAGCCAGATGGTCAGCCCAGCACTGGTCCAGGATATGCCTCAGGCCATCACAGAAGTGGGGTGCTCCTTCCATTCCGACATCTCACCACTCCGACTAGTGGCTTCCGCGTGCGGTTAAGGTTAGGGTTAGGGTTAGGTATAGGGTTCGTCAACGTCGGAAAGGCGACATGTCGGAAAGGAGAAATGCACCCCACAGAAGTTACTGATTGTGTCCTCTGCCGAAAAAGCATGGACAACCGGCCGCAAGGTCAAGTTGGTGAAGATGAATACTAAGCCAGTCCCTATCATTTTTGGAAATACTGAAATAATTGTTATAGTGAAGAATAGACTACTTATACAGCATTCTGATGCACAGTGACACAGGCGACTTGATGGAATATGGCAATTAACATTAAGCCTGTGCATGTGCACACATTTTCAAGTTGCTTGGGATTTATAATGGGAGAACAGGTGCATATGCACAGTTTTATGAATATGATTATCTTTGAGCATATGCCATTTTTGTCTTTTGTGCGCACATGTATACTGTATACTTGGAATCCCCACACAGTTTTATAAATGACACCCGTGGGGAGTTAGTCTAACGTCCACTGCCTTCTCCAATTGTAACCACAACTATTACATTTGCATCTAATAGCAGATCAATAAGTGCTTAATGGCGTCTGTTGTGGCAAGTTTATATCCATCATTCCCAGGCCTGCAGGATACAGCTATGATTTTGTCCTATATATTGGTAACTTGTGTATTTTCTTTCTTCATTTTCTGTGCACAAGCGAAAGTAAAGTAGCTCAGAAATAGCACAGCAAAATTTAATTTAATTTGAAAGTGAGAGATGCAAACTTCAGTTCAAGACATGATTATTGTAGAAACTTGATAAACAAAAGCCTTACCAGCATTCTTTGTTTTCATGGCCTATTTTACACGGAACACTATTTTAGAATTCACAATATCACCTATCATCATCATGTGTGTGTGTGTTAAAGCAAATGGTTGTCATTGTGGAGTGAAGGTCTTTATCGCCTTCTCTGTCCATAACAGGCAATAAATTCACAAATATTTGTTTGTGTCGGTCTGTCTGTACCTTTTTATTTCCATTTATGGAGATCCCTTATGTAATCAATATGACGTCATTGTACAGACATCATAGAGTGGCTTCCGAGTTCCAATTACTATGACTAGAAGCTCGGCCGCCCGAAGGGCGGCCGAGCGTCTAGCCCTTCGGGTTGCCGAGGGTCTAGTCGGGGACCGGCCTACACAGGAACGATGTAAATAGGGAATGAATGCTCCACCCTTTAAATCAAACCCCATTATACCTGTTGTCATAGGACCCGTTTTGGCCATCTGTTTGCCTGTGTCCATTTATGCCCATCTGTGTGTGCATTTATGCCCATATATGGAGCTATCTGTGTCTGTGATATATGGACATCTCTGTATGTGTCTGGGTGTGTCCCTTTTATGCCCGTATATGGAGATCTCTGTGTCTGTCTGTGTCCATTTATGCCCATTATCCTAAAGGAGTTCGCTATAAACAATGTTGTCAGTAATGCCCTTGTCATTATGATTGTTTCACCCCTGTTTGTGCCTACTGCAATCTCACACTCAATGACTCTGTCCATCATTTGCATTACCACCATTCTGGTGCCATTCTTGAGAGTGCGGTCAGGACCTGATTGCAGGTTTCTAAGCAGCTTGACTGGTGCGCCTACTTTCAATTTGAGGTTATGATCAGGGATTCAACATAACACTGGCATTGATGAATCTGGAGATCTCATCCCTGTCTTCAATATCGAGAGTGCCAACATCAACTCCTTTATGGACGTATTTGTACAGGTACTTGATGGTACGGAAGGAGCCAACAAATTCAACATCGATGTGGCATTTATATTTAAGTAGGACCCAAGCGTTGTAAGGAACGACCCACCTGCTGTCAAACAGAAAGTCATTCTTCTTATGGGTGTGACCGACAATGGGCCGTCTGTACTCTGGGTAGCCATGACCATCATGAGGCAGTCGTGTGTTGGCACAGAAGTTTTTAGGGAATTTCTTAGTACAGATACCATTGACCATGCAGGGGCTGTTAGGGTAGGCCGGGCCACAGGGTCCATGTAGCATGAATCGACACACCAGCTCATACAGCTCTGGCTCCTTTTGTTTGTCAGGTATGTCTGCTCTAATTATTTGATCAATGTCATCGACAGTCAAAATCTCATGTAGGAGTAGCAGTATGTGGGCATGTTTCAGTCCTCTCATCTGTCCTTCAATAGTGTGTATTCTAGCCTTCATCTTCCCAAAGACGCCGAGCTTTGTGTCGTGGAGGAGCTCATCCAAACTCCTTTTGAAAACTTTGTTAACAATGTCTGGTCTGTCAGTGGGCTGCTGTCCTGGAAAGATGTTACTCAGTACACCTTCACTCCTTGCGTTTGACGTCATGGTAATGAAGAGGTCAAACCTTCTATATCTGGCTGCTATGGCAAGGGCATCTTGAAAGCGCTTGAATTGGTATCTGGGGCTACCAGTGTGTGAGCCTGGAAGAATTATCTGTTGACCAATCCTGGTGGCCTCAGTCTGTCCTGGCTGTGCTTGCTGTGCAGTTAGGGCATCATCCAGACCTGAATACTGGTGGGCCCTGTACTTGTCTTGTTGTTCCCTACTCCTGTAGAATTTCATCCGGCAACTTTCAATTTTGGAGTATTGATCACAGAAGTATTCTTGAGTAAGTCTCCCTGACTTCAGAAGGGTGTTGAAAGAATTAGTTCTTTGTTGTAGATGGAATCTGAAGAACTCCTGAAGAGTGACTTTGCCTCTGGCTGAATTTGCATTAACCTTGAGGATGGGATTGTCGATGCTGAAGCCAGCATCTCCATATGGCAAGATCAAGGGATAGGCTACTGGGTCATACATAGGGTGGAGTGAATTGATATGTGTAGTTTGTCTGTGATTAGGTGCATCAGCTGGAGTTCTGTACAGAACAATGTCTCGAGGTTGTGTCTGGTCTCCTGGTGCAAAAATAACAACGTCAGGGACATCAGGAACACTGTCTCCTCCTCCGTCTGCTCCTCCTGTCTGGCCAGCAGATGTTGACTGTCCCATCTGATCCCCTGTCATAGTTTTATTCCCATATATGGAGATCTCTGTATCTGGTTGTCTGTGTCCCTTTATGCCCATAATGGAGATCTCTGTATCTGTCTGTGCCTTCGACTGTGTTGCAGACACAGTGCCGGTTCCCCCTTTAATGCAAACCCCATTATACCTGTTGTCATTGGACCCGCTTTGTTGCTCTTTTCTTTTTTGTAGCGGGAGAGTTCAGCTTGAGTTTTTTTGGAGAACTTGTTTTTTGTTGGTCTTGTGCTGAAGTACCAAGTTGTTACGAATTATTTCTCCTTCACCGGGGTTTAGCTTTGGTAGCTTTTCTGGAGTACTCATTTTTTTGAGAGCTGCTTATAGACTATATGCAGAGGTCTGTCAAGAGTGCTGGACTTAGCTTAGAAGCCGGCTTATATACTTTCATCTGACACGTATGCCACGTGATGTCAGAGCCCTTTATGGTGTGATGTCACAATGAGTCAGCGCTTGCGCGAGAAGTGATTGGCAGGTGAGATTGACCACCCGGAAGTAAATTTGTCATATGGAGATTCCGAACCTTTCGCGTTGGTATATGTGTAGTTTGTCTGTGATTAGGTGCATCAGCTGGAGTTCTGTACAGAACAATGTCTCGAGGTTGTGTCTGGTCTCCTGGTGCAAAAATAACAACGTCAGGGACATCAGGAACACTGTCTCCTCCTCCGTCTGCTCCTCCTGTCTGGCCAGCAGATGTTGACTGTCCCATCTGATCCCCTGTCATAGTTTTATGCCCATATATGGAGATCTCTGTATCTGGTTGTCTGTGTCCCTTTATGCCCATAATGGAGATCTCTGTATCTGTCTGTGCCTTCGACTGTGTTGCAGACACAGTGCCGGTTCCCCCTTTAATGCAAACCCCATTATACCTGTTGTCATTGGACCCGCTTTGTTGCTCTTTTCTTTTTTGTAGCGGGAGAGTTCAGCTTGAGTTTTTTTGGAGAACTTGTTTTTTGTTGGTCTTGTGCTGAAGTACCAAGTTGTTACGAATTATTTCTCCTTCACCGGGGTTTAGCTTTGGTAGATTTTCTGGAGTACTCATTTTTTTGAGAGCTGCTTATAGACTATATGCAGAGGTCTGTCAAGAGTGCTGGACTTAGCTTAGAAGCCGGCTTATATACTTTCATCTGACACGTATGCCACGTGATGTCAGAGCCCTTTATGGTGTGATGTCACAATGAGTCAGCTTAGAAGCCGGCTTATATACTTTCATCTGACACGTATGCCACGTGATGTCAGAGCCCTTTATGGTGTGATGTCACAATGAGTCAGCGCTTGCGCTAGAAGTGATTGGCAGGTGAGATTGACCACCCGGAAGTAAATTTGTCATATGGAGATTCCGAACCTTTCGCGTTGGTTCCGGAAAACCGCATATCGGGTCGGGTCGAGGCCTAGCTAAGATCGTAGGCAAAGGTCTGAGCTATCTGTGTGCGAAATTTGGAGTCTGTAGCACCAACCATGTGCTGTCAGGGCTCATCCATGCGATTTGGCCCAATTCGGCCTCGGCTTCAATTAGTAGTCACGAAATGGGTACTGCACTAAGCACTCAGACAATGGGTATAGCATAACCAAAGGGCCATGTGTTCCTAACTGGTATCGCAGCAGTATAATGAATTCGATGGAGGCACAAAAGCCAATTCGGATAGTCAATAACCCATAATGCCCCCTGTGACACTGGCTCTGCAGCTTGTTCTGGACATTTGGTTTAGATGTGAGTGTGAGGTACAGAAGGTGAAACAGTTGACCACCAGTGCTGAGGCCTGGGTTCTTTTCCAGACGGGGGGGGGGGTGTTAGAACAACAGATGTTACGAAGAAAATGCTGGAGAGCAAAGCTACTGAATAGTTTTCATTTACAAATGACGCATATTCTAAATTTGTAGTGATTTGTACTTGTCATGTAGACAATGTCCGTGGGCGTGTGTCTGTCAAATCTAAATTTTTGAAGCTTGTTATACCGCCTTCAATAGACTTTGTCACTGGAATTGTGTTGCTAGGGAACAGCTTGGGTCCAAGTTTGTTTCTTGTCAGCTACTGATTTCAACAAACACTGCAACAGGAAATAAACTTTTAGAAGACCCATTTAGAATGTTTGTTATCAAGAGTGAAATGGTCTGTAGACTCTGTACTGTATATTCTGTGTGTGTGTGTGTGTGTGTGTGTGTGTGTGAGCAATCTTGTGCGTGCGAGCAATCACCAACCAATTTTTTGAGAAGTGAAAAGAGGACTGTGATTATGTATGATTATGGTCTTCGTGCCTGTGTGAAGAGAGATTCCTTGATAACTTCTTTGTGTATGTGTGTATGAGAGAATTGGTGAGAGTGGGTAGCTCTGCTTGATGAGTTGTGAGTTGTGTGTGGGTGTGTGAATGCCTGCCCATCTGTCTTCCAGACAAGGGCTTCACATACTGTAGAGAGAAGCGTTGTAAAGGGTAAAAGGGCCAGTTTAAGAAGATTCATAGCTAATTTGAGGGTTGGGTTAAGGTTGAAGTTAGGCATGTTGTGGACCTTGGGTGACAACACGTGTAATGTTGTATGATACGGGTAGGTTATTGCAAATGCTGTCTATCTGGTGCTGCGTAAAGTGATATAATTGTCGGAACTTATTTGACTGTTTTAGCTGAGGAAAATGAACGACTAATGCCTGGCTCTACTTGTTTTGTCATCATATCCATATCCACGCATGCACAGAGTTTTTTTTGCATGTTTTTTGCATCTACAGTATTACTTTGTATATACTCTGTATGTTGGTGGTCTGTTTGTTTGTCTCTTACTCACCATCTTTCTTTCTTTCTTTCTCTCCCTCCCTCGCCTTTCTCTCTCTCTCTCTCCGTTTCTCTGAAGCGTAGCCATGAGCCAGACTGTGATCTGAGATCTGTGTCACTGCCACCCACGCAGACGACATGGCTTTTATATGCAAATTAATTATTAATTAAACCAAGTCATTATCACTTTAAAACGATTTGGTGCAGATACAGTACAAGGAGGGGAGAGGGCTCAAAACACTAGAGCCCTATTATGTAGGCTATTTGTACTGTATGTGTGTGGGAACGAGAGAGAGGTGATTATGAACTAGTTTAGATATATTGATTAATTAGTTATTCAGTTGCGGCATGGGATTGAACCCGAAACCTTTGGGCTCTCAGGCGTCATCTATACTTTGAGGTCACCTATCAATCAATATTAAGGTTTTTCCAAGTGTGTTTACTACTGGGATGTGTTGTGAGCTTGTAGATCAGCTATTTTTGGAGACAGGACAGAGTTGGAGACCATATGTACAGTACATAGTGGAAGCCAGCCAAATGCAGATGTGCAGCTGGTGCAACATTGTGTAAGGATACTCACTCAGACAGTAGGAGCTGCAGTAGTCTACACATATTTTCCTCATCAGTGTTGATGATTGTTTTTGTTAATTGATGTTAATAATAATTGTTAATTATTGTGTGTTTTATCAGATAATTGTTGTCCCAGTATTGACTTGTCGGTTAAATAATCAGCTTTTACAGCCAGGTGAAGTAACTATGTAAAGCATTAAGACAGTGAAGCAGACAGATATGTGATGTTCTTATGAGATTAAAATGAATAGAATTACAGATTAGTGAATATTGCAGAAGCATGTGAGAGGTTAAACATCTAAACAAAACCCACCCACAAGTAAATCGTTTATTATTATAATACTTTTTGGATATTGAATAAAGTAACACATAACAAAACGTATATTAAAACCAGTAAAATTATATTTAAAGTCTTTGATGACCATAATGAGGTGATTTTCCGGCAACCTGCCCACTGCCCTCCTGTGCTGCGCCTCAAAGTAGACACACACACACACACACACACACACACACACACACACACACACACACACACACACACACACACACACACACACACACACACACACACACACACACACACACACACACACACACACACACACACAGGCCTGAGCTGCACAAGGCGACAAGACACACATCCCTTCCCACATTTTGTAATAAATCATCAGCATTGATCATGTTATTGCAGCATTAGCTATGGTACAATGAAGGATACAGACAAGCCGTCATCTTCAAATGACATTGTAATGAATGTGTTGCTACAATGTGTAAACGCCTCCGACTTTGGATATAAACGTAAAGCACAGGGACTCTGTCAATGACATGGAGATAGCATTTTGGAACAAAGTGATGGAAGAACAGGCAAGTGACGTTTGGCATCATGAAACTGTGAACATGACAGTAACAAAAAGACAACGTTCTGTTCTTTTTGTCAAGTGACACCCTTGTATGGTGGAGTAGATAAACGATGCATTAGGAAACTATGCAGTGCATCTGTGATAAAGTGGTTGAAAGAAACAGGTGTAGCGTTCAGTTGAGTGGTACAGCATACAGTACATGCACAGCCTATCTGTAAACACGCACGTGACGTGTATTACATGGCCGAGTAATTTAACATTTGGCCGGAGAAATGGAATCTTGTTGGTCACATTGGCCGGGCCAAGAAAATGCCTAGCAGGGAAACCCTGATTGTGCTATAGATTTTCTGTTATTTATTTCAACAGCCCTAATCTCTACAGTATAACAATACTGTAGTCCAGTGGTACCCAAACAGAACACACTGGTGTGCCCGGACTTGACTTTGTGGCTTTTTAAATCTTTACATTACATTAAAGTTCTGTTTAACCCATTCAATCCGGGAACGCATCTGTGTCATTTTAAGATTTTAGCTATAACCATTATTTTATGCTTTGGCTATTCAAAAATAGCAGATATATTTTGAAAAATCTTGAACATGTGTGCAAATCTTTGAATACATATATTTTTTGGGAAACAACATTTTCCCTGGAACAAAACTGTCAAGGACCCCCAAAATTATGTTTTATGTCGCCGACCCCATCTCAAAATATGTTGTTCCAGGACCCCCCCCCCCAGAAGCAAATCATTACATTACTGTACATTAAAGTTCCGTTTAACTTTACATCCTCTCGTCCAGTTCTTTCTGAGTGAGTTGGACCTTGGGATTTTATGACAACCACATTATTATTGTAATATATACAACTAGTTATACAAATAGTTAATTTACTAATTCAGTACTCATTTCCCAATAAATAAATACATGATAATAATAATCATAATTATTATTGATATTTATTATTATTTATTTGATAACCACAAACAAAAGCAAAAAAGCAAATCTACAATCTCTTGTGAGCTTGTTGATCGTCTATTCTAGCTATTTTTGTAAATTTGTGAAAGTATGAAACGGGGCTTAAGTGGTTCAACATTTTAGCATTATTAAATAAAATGAAATGTTTACACGTGTTATAGAGGCTATTTTTTTGCACTGATTTGAATACAGGAATACCTTAAGATTTTGACTTGCCCTTTGGTGTGCCATGGGCACAAAACATTTGAAAACCACCGCTATAGTGTGTATGTGTGGAATCATCATAGATCATAACATAGATCATAACAGTCGATAATAGAAGGGCACACACCTCTCCATGTCAATTTCTTTAACTTTGATAAGGCATTTGACAACATAAGACTGGGAGTTACTATGGAAACTCGTGGCACACTATGGATAAAAATACATCGGCATCATCGAGAACACTTACCAGGGCATGCAGTGCCAAGTGCTCCATCACAGAAAGGAAGAGTTTGAAGTGCTCACTGGGGTGAGACAGGGCTGCTTGCTTTCTCCTTTCCCTGTTATGCACAGACTGGATCATGAACCAAACCAGCATCAATAAAAAAAGACTTGCTTTCAGTGGAGTTTGACAGAACATCTAGAGCATTGGTTCTGTATTTGGCTGCGGAGCCCCATCTCAAAAATATTTTGTGCCAGGGATTCTTCAAAAACAGCAGATCTACAAGATCATAGTGCGGCACTCGGTGCCACGCTATGAGCTTGTATATCTGCTATTTTTGAATAGCCAAAGTATAAAATATGGTTAAAGGGGTTAAAATGATTGTGACGCTATTTAACACATTTTGCTGGGGACCTCTAGCCTGGTAAACCCTCCCTCCAGAAATCTCATTTCCATTTGATTTCTGGAGTGAGTCTGGCCTGAACGCCCATTGTGGGGGTTTCTAGTGCAGTGGTTCTCAAACTTTTTCATGTCAAGGACCCCCAAAATGATATGTATCTGGCCGCGGACCCCCATCTCAAAATATTGTGTTCCAGGGACCCCCCAGAAGCAAAGATTTGAGTTACAAATGTTCGCTTTAAAAAAAATATATATATATATATTCAAAGGTTTGCACACATTTTCACGATTTTTCAAAAATAGCAGATCTACAAGCTCATAGCGCGGCACTCGGTGCCACGCTATGAGCTTGTATATCTGCTATTTTTGAATAGCCAAAGTATAAAAGGTCATAATTATTGTGATGCTATATTAACACATTTGGCTGGGGACCCCCTGGAACCCCCTCAAGTACCCCTGGGGGTCCCCGGACCCCACTTTGAGAACCAACGTTCTAGTGCATTACCAAATAACCGAGCCTATCAGCATCGTCGCTCATCGTTCTGTGATTGACAGCGACAGTTGGCCAATCAGGTGGCGAGTTCGAGTGAGCCAGAATGAAGCCGAGTGCAGCCTGAGTGCAGCCGACAAAAGACGAACGGCAGCCATTGTTGATGTCCGAGTGCCTTCACTTCTTACTTTCGTTTTTAAAACGGTCTCAAACTTCTTTTTTGAGTCACGGAATTTACTATTAAGATATCGTTTGGATAGAATTTAGTTTAACTTCATATATGTGGTCAATTAATCATGACAGAGCCTATTTAAAAATATAAATTTAGAGAACCGGCAGGGGCGGGGAGGGGCGGGGCCATGCCCCTATTTTGGGCATGGCCGTCTCAAAAGTCTCGTTGCGTCACATAGTCTGGAGATGGTAAAAATGAACTGCTGATTGGCTGAAGGGGGAAAACGATCATTGGCTGAAGGGGTTGTCAGTCAACGGTATTACTCCCGCCCAACTCCAGCCCACAGCCAATATTGCAGAATGGGCGATCAGGCCAGACTCACTCCAGAAATCAAATGGAAATGAGATTTCTGGAGGGAGGGTTTACCAGGCTAGGGGACCTCCTGGTACCCCCCCAAGGACCCCTGGGGGTCCCCGGACCCCACTTTGAGAACCAATAATCTAGAGGACCTTGACTTTGCTGATGACATTCTCACATTGATGCAAGATGTGTCCCAATTGCCATGGACACAACTGCAGCTGGGCTAGCTCTCAAAATCATGGTGTTGGTCACTTGAAGAGGCTGATAAATTCACTTACTTATGAAGTGTGGATGGGATGGTGTAACAGAGAAATATGTAAAGGCAAGAATCGGGAAAGCAAGAATAGCATTCAACATCTTGAACAAAACTTGTAAACCAAAAAAGGTTTTTCACAGAAAACATGACCATACAGCTGCATCCCAAACCTGGAAGACCACCACTAACATTATCAACAAGATGCATTCCTTCTTTTAACTGTTTAAGACACCTTCACTGAGGCACTGTTGGCCAAACACAATCAACAACACCAACCTGTGGAACACCACAAAGAAACAATTTTTAACTTTTAAAAACAAAACAAAAGTGACACCCCAAAGACACCTAATTCAGACGACGGTATTTTTGGCAAGCAGCACCATCGCATTATGATGGATAAGAAGTAGTCATGGATATTTGGTCTCAACTAGACGCAAGATGAAAGCAAAACTACAAAAAAAAACTGCTACTGACAGGGAATACACAAATCGAGGGGAAAGAGGAAGACCTTGAGCAACTTAGAGAAGGAGCACAGAGCAAAAGTCTAAGAAGAATGCATTGAAGTGGGAACGGATGGAGAAACATGGCCCAAGACAGACAAGGGTGAAATCAATAGCCTATGCTCTGCGAGGAATACAAAGGCCTAAGTAAGTGTGTGTGTGGGTGGCTGAATGTTTGTGCACGTGTTTCTGTTTCCATTTGAATGTAATGTGTGTGTGCGCGCGTGCGAATACAATCCTGTTACCACATGAACATGGCCGGCAAAACACGCTAACATTTCATCACACACTGCTTAGTTTGTACATGCAGTGAACAGTGTCTTTGTGTGACATTACTTTGATAACAAACAGCTCATTGAAACCCTGTTAACTGACCATGCATGAGCTCATTGTTCTGCTGCATTTTGAGCTGAGTGGTACAGACGTGGGTGTGTGTGCATGCATATACAGTAGATAATGCTATATTTCTTTGCTGTGGGTGTGAGCTGGCATAGCCAGACCCTTGAACAGCAGTAGCCTTAAACTGCTGCTGTGTGTTTTGTTAATACAAATATCAAGCTCACTTATTGGCACCAGCAACACGTGGTGCAATTACAGTCTTTCATAATTAAATGATACACACAGGCGTGCATGTACGTGCACATACAGTACACACAAATCCATTACAATATAATACACAAAAAACTGAATGTACCTTACTCCTCCAGTAAGAGGGAGAAGCCATAGTAACTTAAAGTTAAAGCTCTATGAATTTATTTTTAGTATGTTAATACAATATAACTTATACAATTGGGCTGGTTGTATTTGGTCTTCCTGCTCTTCTGTGGAGACATTTAGATCCTGGGTCTATGTTGGACACAACCTTTGACACAATCCTGCGGTAAAAAAAATATAATTCAGCACTGGAACCAGGGTTCAAATCCAGGGTAGAACAGGAAAGTTACATAGTGCAGCTGGGATAAATAGGCCTACAGTTTATGATGATGTGTTGTTTCTTTCCAACATATCCTCGTGCACTAGGCTAGGACCTGCAGCGTTAATTGGTCAGCGTTCCTTCCGTATAGACAAACTCTGTAATGACAACAGAGCTCCAAGGGGCGTTGCTGAAACGACAACTAAAAGGAATGTTTGACAGTATGACTTTAATAGTAATAATGGTTCATACAGTAGAATTCTTATTACGGTGATGAGAATGCAGATATCTGAAAATAATGTACAGCCTTTGGCCAATCAGAATCCAGTATTCTCCATGGTATAATATGTAATTACTTCTGCAGCCCTAGTACTTACTTTCCATACAAGTGAAAGTCTGTGCGTCACTCTAGTAAATATTTAAATAAGTCAATATATAGGACAGAAATAGCTGGGGAAAAAATCAATCGGTCAATTGTGATTCAATTATTTTACATTTAAGCTTAATTTCTTATCATTACATTACCCTCTCAGAAGGGACCATTGGTGAAAATGTGTGATTTCAGTTCTTCATTGAACATACATATTCATTTTTATACACCAAATTACTGTATAATAAGTTATTCCAAACTTTCATTAAATGCCTCAAACCAAGGCGACAAAATTGGAAACGTTGCCTTAGGCCTATGCTGCAAAATCCTGAGTGTTCATTTAACTCTGAGAGTCGAAATTGGAAAAGGGATTACAGTGTAATAATGGCTTAAGTTTAGCTCAAAATGTCTGAGAAATTGTCCATTTTATCCTCAATAGAAATGTGGTCCAGGGCCTTGGTCGGTACTGATCAGCACAGAATGTCTGCTAATGTGAGGGGTTTACATAATCAATCATCTCAAATGATTAATAAATAATACATTTAGTTTGTGTTGGTGTATTTGCCAAATATATTTTGCACATGCCTTGTCCGCTGCACTTACTCATCCTAACTATTAGGAGCAGTTTTATGTAAGTTAACCACTTAAACCCTATATCAATTGTTGACTGGGGTCCCCCAGGGCTTTATGCTCTTTTCTCTCTACACCAAATCTCTTCCATCGAAAATAGCCGATCTACATGCTCACAAAGTGTCGCAATGCTTGTAGATCAGCTATTTTTGCCAGATCTTTGAGCAGATATGCAATGTAGTTCAGAAGTGGGTTGCAAACATCCAGTTCGTTGCTGGTGCTGGACACAGATAGTGGTACAGGTGGTACAGTACAACGTTTCGGTCACACATGGCTTTCATCAGCACCACCTGATGAAGCCGATGTGTGGCCGAAACGTTGTACCACTTTCTCTGTTTTAAAGTATTAAAAAAAAACTTTTAGGAGCCATGCTGTTGTGCAGACTTTTATTCAGATATGCAATGTTGCCAGTGAGAGACAATGAGAGGACTTTTGAAATGGTAAACGCGAGCAACAAGCTTCTGTACGGGTTCTTTGCAAAGTCCTGTCTCTGTTCATTGGAAAGCTGTAATGCTAGACGAGACGAAATGTGGCAAGAACACAACTTTCTTTCATAACGTGTCTTCTAAGATATACCTTATGGAACAAAGACGAGCGGGCTCCCCCGAATTCTGGGATTTTCGCTGAAGGGTGAACAACCCAATGTCGCCCACATATTCCCAACGATTTAGAGTGCGAAATTGTATGTGACGCATTACTTACTCATATCTACTACAATTACACACCTGCCTACCAGACATGTCTCCTGTCTGTCTGTCTGTCTGTCTGTCTGTCTGTCAGTACATAGAGAGACAGACAGGACTATCCCAGTCTATCTGTTCATCTCTATTCAGGCTCCATTCATTATCTCCCCTCCTCTCATTAGCTATCTCTTAATCACTATATCTTTTTAATTCCCTTCCTCCGTGTAATGTGTTTTTTTTCTCTCCCTCCTTCCTGTCTTGTATCTGCTCCCTCCATCTTTCCTTCATCTTTGCTGTACATGCTGGCTTTGTTTCAATCACTCCACCCCACTGCCTCTTTCTCCCCCTACTTCTCTCCCACTCCCTCTCTCCCCCGTATCTCTCTCTCTCTCTTTCTTTCTCTCTGTTACACCATTCCTCTATCTTTTCATATGTACCTCTTTCGTTCCTTCCTTCCCAACCCCTCTCTTTTTCCTCTCTCCTTTGTTTATATCCTGTCTTTCTATTTCTAGCTAACTCTCCTTCCCCCTCTTTCTTTCTATCCACTCTCCTTCCCTCGCTCCTTCCGTTCCTTCTTCTCTTCTCTTCATCCATCTTTCCCTATCTCTTTCTCTCTCTTTCTCTTTATCCTCGTCCTTGGTCCATCTGTCTCCTCTAAGTGCTGCGTTGGCATCTGCAGCAGCGACATCAAAGTCAGAACAGGAGGAAGTTTGGACGGGAAATGGTAGCCAAAAAAAACTAAAGGTGTCAACGGAACAAGTGTAGGGATTCTTGTTCTCTGCTGTACGAAACCCTCCTTCACCAGCAACATCACCACAGGCAACGGCTGCTGCACACTGCTTTTGATGCCTTAACAGTCGAGAGAGAGAGAGAGAGAGAGAGAGAGAGAGAGAGAGAGATTAAAAAAACAGACCAAAAGATTCCTTAGCTGTGCCCTTGCGAAGCAGCACTTAGAGAGTTTCTGCCTTCAGCTAAGTTGAAGAGTAATACAGAGGGAGAGGGAGCGAGAGATGAAAAAACAGTGGAAAAGATTCCTTGTGCCTTCAGAAAGCAGCACCGCAAGTTTCTGCCTTCAGGCGGTTTGAAAGGAAATTCAAGATGCGGAGAAAGCGAGAGAGGGGGAGAGAGAGAGAGAGAGAGAGAGAGAGATTAGGTAGTCAAGTGTGTGTGTGTGTGTGTGTGTGTGTGTGTGTGTGTGCGTGTGTGTGTGTGTGTGCGTGTGTGTGTGTGTTTGTGGAGGCTCTGTGTCTTTGTGTGCCTGCTTGGGGAGGAATCGATGTTCAAGATGATGCAAACTCAGTTTCTCAGAAAAAAACATTTTTCCTGGGCTGCTTTCAAACAGGGCAGCTAGCAGTGTTTCGCTAACAGCCCTACACGGAGCTTAATTTATCTTTTTGGCAATTTTTTAAAACTCTGATTCAAGTAATTTCAACCGTGCACAGGTGTTCACGGCAGTAAAACAAACGCGCGCACACACACACACACACACACACACACACATACACACACACCTGGGAGCTGCCGAGTACAACTGCAGTCTTCCAGTGCTGCTCAATGTAGCAGCTGGCGTTTAGGTAGCACGCTCAAGGGCAGTTTTTGAGGGAGAGGGTTATCCCAGCTGATTATATAACGTAAGTAAGTAGGTCGAGGGGCTTATTGTCGGTATCAGCCGAGAATGCGGGAGTCTATCCCTGTTACAATGCGCTAGGCTAGAGTGACCCCTGGGAGATGGATTGCTGAGGTGGAGCGCCACACCTACCATCAGCTCCCAGTACTTACCACACGACTTGCCGCACACAAGCTGTTTTACTCATACATATATACGCACACTCGTACGAGTTGCCGGTGCCCGGGATCAAACCCATGACCTTGTGGACCGACTAAGCTACCCGGACATAACCCACAAATCATCTCCGATCTCTAGGTTCGACCACCACGCTTGTACATGCTCTTAAAAAGAGGTCGAGAAAGGAGACAAAATGCATGAGCAGGTTTCAAACGCATGCGTTTCCTCCACCACTTGCCCCAAACAGTAAAATGTTCAGTGTTCATTTACTGTACCTGTAAGAATGAACCCACATGGACCCATAAAGATCCATTCGGTTCCATTCTTACACTCTCTCTGTTAAATGAACAGAGGATTTTTCTGTGCAGTAATTGTACTATAATTTGCAAGGCACCATGGAAAACTGGGTTTGTATTGTCTCTCTGTCTCTCTTTCTTGCCTCTTCAGTATCAGCATCAGAAATATGCAGTTCAGTGACTGCTTTACCGACAATGCAATTACTGTTTTTTTATGTATTGAAGTGGTTTCCTATAATGATGAATGACGGTGTACTGTAGCTACGTGTGTGTGCAACTGTATTGGAGGTTTGTACCTGTTGGGGTCTTAGTCTGTGATATATGACTCATAATCGATGTGGGCCTTTACTAAATAGAATATTTTGCATGCTACATACATACTGTAATGTATTTTAAGAGATGAATACTGTATGTGGCCGCATACGCCAGTCAGAATATATGGTCTAATAACAATTCTCTGACTCAGACAGATTTACTGTGCTGCACTGTAAATCTGTAAACCGTGCTGACTCAAAAACCTATGTTGAGATTTGATCGTACTGTAGCCTCCGCTCACATCCAAATTGTTAAATGCAGAGTTTGCGTGGAAATGACCGTGTGTGTGCCCAGGATTCTTTTCATATGGATGTTTCGTAAATGAGGGCCGGATTCTGTATGTGGTTGTGGTGCTGTTGATGAGTGAATCTGTTTTAGTGTCTGTGTATGCTATATTAAATGTGAGAATGTGTTGCAATGTGCAAGCATGTTTTGTACATGTATGTGTTGTGTCTGTGTTTATATATTTATCGTTTGGTATATTGTTTGTGTGTGACTCCTGAATGTTTCATAGCATTTTTACACTGTCAGAGTTAAGTTAACTAATTAACACACTTTTGCAGTGTGTTTTCTAGCCTTGAGGCTGCGATGCGACCTTGTCTTTCTAAACCGCGACGGCACAGAGATTCCGCCTTCATTTGTCTAATTACCTCTCCTTTCTCTCCGACTGTCCTCCCCTGTCTGACACGCTGTAGGCTACTATACCATTTCATCTTTATTTGTCTCTGTCGCTTTTTATTTGCTCTCGTTTTCTTTGTCTTCTCTTTCTGGCTTTCTTAATTGACCCTTTTCCCCCCCTCTTTTTGGTCCTTACTTTCTTTTCTCTCTCCTTGCCGTCTCCGCCCCCTGCGCCTGTTCTCGGCAGAAGTCATCCAAGGTTACCCCTTCTTCCTATTCCCCTTCTTCCCTGGACTGGAGGCTGATGAGAAATCAGGAGGTGCAAGTCGGCACACACGAGCGAGCACTAACACACAACACACCACAGTGTTGCTGTTGTTGTTGTTGTTTCTCACTGCTCTTCTCTCCTTCATGTGTCCGAATCCAACTGAATCCCTTACAGTTCCTTTCTCTCATTGATTCATGGATGATTCAGTCTCTGGAGGACACAGTGCACAAAGAGAAAATAAAGTTCATTCAGCCAAGTCCTTGTGTGTTTGTAAAGAGCAGGCGTGAGCAGGCGTGTGTGTGTGTGTGTGTGTGTGTGTGTGTGTGTGTGTGTGTGTGTGTGATAGACTGATTTGTCTGCTGTGATGATGTGCTGTTTTGTGCTCTGCTTTGTGGTTGGTTTTCCAATAGTTTGTTTCCGTATTGAGGAAGTAAATAGACTCAAATGGTGCATGCTGCACAGACGGTTACATTCAGGGATGCATTGGTCATGTGACGCGGTAACACGCCATGCAACCCCTTTTTTGAGCAGGAGCACAACTAGACTTATAGAGAAGAAGAGAGTGCACAGTTCCATGTTTGCTGGACTCCAGGCTTTGCGTACTATAGCTAAAGTGTTATATCTTGCAGTATGGGACCACCATAAACCTAGCCTGTTTGACTGAGTGCTTGGCTCACAACACAGCCAACGCAGCATGAACCCTCGACCTTATGTCCACAGACATTACATCAGTCCTCCAATTAGCCTACACATTATGAATTCACTGTGGATGCATTGTTAGCCAAACGGCATTAGCAATGACATTGAAGCAAGAGACAGTATCAGAAAGCACCCAACATAAAACAGTTATCACCTTATGCAGGATTACAGACAAAGTAGGCTACTCGAAAATACTGGACAGGACCAAGTAAATAGAGTGCCAGAGACACAAGTACATGTAGGCAGGCCTACGTCAGGGCTGCGCGATATGGACAAATCATGATTTTTTGTATTTATTATATAATTATATTTATTTTATAATTAAATATTCAAATGTTTTCTGTTTCATGATGCCAACTAACTGACTACTTGCTTGCAATGTGTCACCAAGTTGTTCCATCACTTCTTTGATCCAAACTCTCCATGTGACAGTTACTGTGCTTATATCCGCATCGGTTCCAAAAACAGATTTTTACAGACTGTAGCAACTTGCTCATTGCAACGAAACAAATGATGATTGCTGTTGTAACATGCTATACAAGTTTGAGCTGTGATATGAGTATATCTGAAGCTGATGATTTGGCTTTATCCTTCACTCTACTGCTATGATAAGATCAATTCATTGGCTGATCTTGTATTGGTCCCTGTTTCATGTTGTAAATCCATGAATTAATCCAAAATGTGGCAAGTTTGTTTCACCACCATGGCACTGTGCAAACGTTGCATGTCTGAGTGGGTTGTGTTTGTCTGTGTTTATTGCAAGGCACTGTGCGCAGAAGGGCAGTAAGCTATAATACTAGTGGACAGCAGGCTGTCGGGAAACCACCGACAGTTAATGTATGCTCATAAAAAAACAACATAAAATGTGATTTTAATGGATAGCAGGTAGCCATCAAACCTAGCATCGGTCTAAGAATCAAAACAACAACAATAACATGGCATCTGTTGACAAGCATACATCTTGATGACATGGCATACTGTACATCTTGATGACATGGTTAGCATCTATCTAAATATGCCACAAGTACTGTTACAATGAAATAGGGGTGCAACAGTTTTCAAACTAATGGATTTAATACATGATTTAAAACAGTGTTTAATAAACGATTTTGGGGTAAATTAGATCCACCTCGTCAGACACCTCACCCCGAGCAGTCCTCATTTCTTAGGGGGCGGCACTGGAGGTACTGTATAGTGGCCAGGAACTAGAAGTATACCTCTTTCAATCCCCAGCTCCTTCTGGTTTCATGTCATGTGTCCTCGAGCCAGACACTAGCCTTTAACTGCTCCTGAAGAACTTTCAGTAAGAATCTTACTGAAAGTGTTGCTTGTGCAACAGACTTACAATGCCTACACTTTGACTTCTTTCTTTTTTTTTGCCTATGGGTGCCTCATACAGAGCCTGATACAGCTCTTCCTTAGTGGGGATCCTGTACCTCTCTCTGTGTCTCTCTCTCCCTCCGAATCACTTCTTTCCTGTCTCCCCTTCCCCTTCTCTCTATATGTTCCTGTAGGCCTACTGAGTTGTGTCAGCATGTCATTGTCATGGTGTTCCATCTGGCTGAAGCCTGATTTATTCTCTTGTACAACGGTGTTGCTCACCGAAAATACCCGCTCTACAAGCACACAACACGTCACATCGCAATGCGATGTGAGCTTGTTGATCGGCTATTGTTGCCTGTAGCGTCACCGGCGTAGGACCAGGGGTGTAGTGGAGGGGGTTCGCGGAGGAGTGGCAGTCCCCTACTTCTAAAAATAGGATTTGGGTTTTGTTCAATTAATTCACCACAGCAACTTGGTGTCACTGTGGCAACAAAGTCTATGTGCAGCAGACTTGGCCAGAGCCTGTACGTCGATGAGTCGTAATGTCACCCTGGCAACCAAACAACAACCAATAAAACCACGGCATGTCCGTCCAGGCCTTGACCACTTCCACAGAATCGCTTGAACGCCAGAATCACTATTCTTGGGGTACATTAATTGAAAATAGCAAATCTACAAGCTTACAAAGCTTGTAGATCAGCTATATTTGGCAAAGAGATTTGGTGTTTAGGGACAAAAACAGCGGAACAAGTACAGAGCTGACCCCGGTCTACTAAGTATTAGTTTACAAAATTGTGAAGTTGTTTAAGTGCTGTTATGAAGAGACTTCATATTGACATGTACATGCATAATGCAGGCAAGTTGGTATTTTTTCGGTGGAATAGAAATGTGTGTTAAGTATGCATGTAAAGTACTTCATTGTATGTATAGGTAAAAGATGATTGGGCCGTCCGTTTTCTTAACGTGTAGCGATGCATTGTGTCTTAATGCATGCTCATATCCACCAACATTATGTGTCAATAATGACCTATATCTTTCACTCCACAGAAGGAACGGGAGAAGAAAAAGGAGGAGAAGAAGCGAGAGAAGGACTCTGAAAAAGTGGACAGGTCCAGCAGCAACACAAAGGTACTACCAGCAGTGCTTTGTATAGCAGTACATAATCCCATCATGGAATCCAGTATGGAATCGCCAGTAAAATTATTGAAACATTTTGAACAAATAAATACTTGGAAATCGTTGCTGTCGGGCAGAAACCTTGTATTTCCATATCAATATGTTTAATTATATATATTTGTTTTGGTAACTGAATACCCTACTTCATCATACAAGTGTCATGTGTCGCACAAAAGTGGTGAAAATAGGCAATCTACAAGCTTTTTTTTTATTATAATAAAAACGTACAGTTTTGGACATGGTTTTCACCCGACAGCGACAAAATATTCTTTGATATGGTTTCTAGGGTCTTTGGTGAGTAGGAAAAATTAATATCCTACACAAACTGAAGAGGTTTTCTGTCACAATCTGATAAAGCGGCTGTGCTGCATGTCATCGTGCATAGTACGCAATTGCCTCGTTCTGCGATCATCACACTAGCAGCAGCAAAGCTACAGAATGGTCACACGTGGCCAGATAGTTTATGCGTTCCTGCGGAGTCGCCATTTAAGTGTTGTTCAAGGCACACTGCAAAGGTTACGGTTAAATAGCACAGGGAACATTTACAGAACGGAGCAGGAATTGTGGGGAGAGGAATGAAAATGGTGAAACAAAGACATATGATGACTTTGACAATTCACCTTCATTGGAGTCATGTAAAAGGTTGAAGACAGCTCAACTTTAATTAGTAGCACACCACTCTGTCATGCAACGATGTGTCGGGCATCGACACATCGTTGCTGACCTGTATTTTCCATGTATTTTTCTGAATAATGTTGCCACTAGTATGAACACAGTGACAGTTATCAAACCACGCAATGTCTATCGACGCGAAGCTAAAATATTGATTCATATCGTAATTACAGTATGTTGTAAAACTACATACTGTCTGTTTACTACATACTGTCCTCAAGTGTGCAATGTCTTACTTGTACATGGCAGCAATCATAAAGCAGTTTGCAGCTTTGTAAGTTGGCATCACTCTAGAGGAAAAAGGAACTGTTGCACCCAAACATAAATAAATATGAAATTTAACCGTTTAACTGATCATAACTCGGTTAAGAGTTGAACGGTTAATTATTGATATCCCTAATAGTTACTGCATTATTTCCACTTATCCTAGTTCACATTGTTCAATACATTTACTGGAATGAATGGACTCTAAAATATTGGTTGATACTTAAAGATGTTCATTGATGGAACTCGGTAGCGACAGTGAAACGTTGTTACTGATGCACTGCTGGAGTGAAATGGAAGAGAGCGGGGAGAATGATAAAGTACAGGAGACGGCAGTGACATTCATCATGCTTTGTGTTTACGGGCTATTGTTAGAATGAGGGCTGTGTGTGTGTGTGTGTGTGTGTGTGTGTGTGTGGGGGTGGTTGGGGTGATGTAAATGTATGTTCTGTCACACTAGTTGAGGTCACTGAATAATGTGTGTGTGTGTGTGTGTGTGTGTGTGTGTGTGTGTGTGTGTGTGTGTGTGAGAGAGATGAGTTGAATGCATGCACAATAGCTCAGGTCACAATTGCTCAGGTCACTGAATAATGAGTTTGTGTGTGTGTGCGCCTGAATGTGAATACATAACTCTGTTTACGTGAATGCATACATGTGTGTTGGCTCATGAGTGTGTGAGGTTGTCTGTACATATTGTGAATGTGTGTGTGTGTGTGTGTGTGTGTGTGCTCATATCTATTTTGTCTGTGTGTGTGCATGCACATTTTTGTGAGTCTGAGGACACAATATGTTTTGCGTGTGTGTGTGTGTTTGTGTGTTTTCTGGGTCACGGTTAGGTTTCGAGTAATTCCACAGCTTGGGGAACACTGAGCACTGAATAATGTAGTTTTCAACGGCCCTGCTGTGTGTGTGTGTGTGTGTGTGTGTGTGTGTGTGTGTGTGTGTGTGTGTGTGTGTGTGTGTGTGTGTGACTGATAGAGTTTACGTACTGTGACTCTACAGGGAATAGACATATATAGGCAATAGCCAATGGGACCTTTAGAGACCAGTACTATATATTTTCACACAACACACAGGGGTCCCCAGCATTCCATTACTGACTGACTACACACACACACACACACACACACACACACACACACACACACACACACACACACACACACACACACACACACACCAAGCTCTACAGCACTCCTTCACTTAATATACTTTATACGCTCTATTTATTTTTCAACCTCTCCCTTCATAGTTTTTGTTATTGAGGCAGAGGGGAGGTAAACTGAGACAGGGACAGCATAAGGAGGAGGTCTCCGGCAGGATTCAGTAGCAAGCCTGCCCGAAAAAAAAAATGGAGATACGAGGTTTCTGCCCGACAGCAACGATGAGCGTCTTGCAGTTACGGTATAGCTCATGCTCCAGATATCAGTAAGAGCCATGTATAGTGAACAGGGAGGACGACTTGGTCAAGGGCACTTTGACAGGACACAAGGCTGCTGTGGGGTTTGAAACCATGACCACTCTACTTTCTTCTTTAACCACTTATGCCCTATATTTACTGATTTTCACATGTTGCAAATGCAAACATATATATATTTTTAAACGTACGATGTAACAATCTATTTCTGTAAAGAAATGTTTGCTTCCAGTGACAGGACAGTGAGAGATGACATGCGATACAGATAAGAGGGAATTTAACTGGAAATGTTGTGGATTTTTCTTTTTTTTATATTCGTACATGGACTGAGAATCCTGAGACTACATAGACAAGATTATAAGCAGTGATGGAAAAAGTGCTCTTATTTTTTTACTTAAGTAAAAGTATCAATACCCTATTGTAGAAATAGTCTGTTACAACAAGTACAGGTTCGGTATTCAAAATTGACTTGAGTAAAAGTACAAAAGTTTTCGGATCAAAATATATTTAAAGTAAAAAGTACTCATTATGCAGAAGGTCCCATTTCACAAGTTTTCAAATGTATAAAATGTATACAAATCCTTTGAAAATGGCAGATCTAGAAGCTCACAATGCGCCGCAAAACGACACGTTGTGAGCTTGTAGATCGGCTATTTTCAAATTGCCAAAGTCTATGTATAGGTCTGATGTGGTTTTGTAATAATAATCTGCAAATGCAACTTTTTCAAACAATTATAGTGAAGTAAAAGTACAATATATGCCTTTGAGATGTAGTGGAGTTATATATGTAGTAAAATTATTGAAAATTGAATAAAGTTAAAATACCTAAAAAATGTTCTTAAGTGCAGTTCTTGAGTAAATGTACTTAGTTACTTTCCATCACTGATTAAAAGGCTCAGGATGATATCTCGGCCCTGCTGGAAACTTCACATATTATGTGTAGTGCACTCTTTCTGCAACCTAATGAAGTGAACTGGATTTGTCCAAAACATATATCCCAAGGACAAGTGTTAGCCAAGAAACGTTACCGGCAAGTAAAAAGAGATCATTAAGGGGAAATGTGTAGTAGAAAGTATTGCTTCATATCCGATTGTGGACCTTAAAATAAAACAGTGAAATTCAGTATTTTTAATGAGATATTGGATTTGCCCACAGAAATTGTTTCTAAACTTTTTACTGTATATGCTTGGACATTTAAGTATAAGTTCCTTTTCTTTTATGTAAAGCGCCTTTGGGTACTTAGAAAAGCACTATATAAATCTGAGCTGCTATTAAGTAATTTATTGTAACATTTATACAAGTACAGTATAAGGAATTTATTGAAACAGTAACACCAAAGGATCCTCTTGGAAATAGGCCTGTGGCGCACGTACGTACATACAATACTGTATCTAGACTGGAGGTGTGAAGTTCATAGGTTCAGTCCCTTGATTACAGAAGTAGAGTTGCTTGATTAAAAGAAAGCTAGAAACAAACAATGTGTATGCTCATCTGTGTGTATACTGTGTGTGTGTGTGTATATATATATATATACACACACACACACACACACACACACACACACACACACACACACACACACACACACACACACACACACACACACACACACACACACAATACTGTATCTAGACTGGAGGTGGGAAGTTCAACCCCTTGATTACAGAAGTAGAGTTGCTTGATTAAAAGAAAGCTAGAAGCAAACAATGTGGATGCTCATCTGTGTGTAGACACAAATTGATTAGCATAAAAAGCAACAAAAAACACGGTGTTAGACAAAGAGTTCTCCAAACAATGAAACGACAATAATTAAAAAAGTGCGCTCCTCAGAGTGCAAATCCTTGCCAGCCTGGGGTTGTGTCAGTCATTAGTGCAGATGTCAGGACATGAGGAAGCTGTGACCAGAAATGTAGTTTGTGGCGGCCCCTAGACAGAAGTGAAGGCGTTTTTTTGGAGGTGCGCTCTATAGAGGCCCCCTCAACATGCGATTCCAAGTTTGGTATGATTGGATGTTGCGTTCATGATATACTGCACAGTTTGGCAATTTTTTGTATGAAATAGGACCACTCCACAGGCAAACAGTGTGGAGTACCCTTTTTGATGGTCATTGTCACATGACTCAAAAGACTATTTGTACTTAATTTGGTCAAAATAATCTTTATAATTGCCAAAACAGTTTCATAGACTGCTCATCAATAATGAGCAGTGTGTGAAGCACCCTGCAGAAATCGTGAGTCCATTTCACTGTTAACAAACACAATATCTGCTTTTTAAATGAAAAGCCAAGTGAACTGTAAATGTTACATCAAAGCAACAGAGTGAATACTTCGCATGTATTTATGCCACATAACAGATACTGTAATTTGTGACTACAGCATTGATGGAAGTAAAGCAATTAAGCAATGATAAATGATTAGATCGTCACATTAAATAGACATGACTTGAAACTGACATCAGAGGAGACTCAGCTTGTGTGCTGAACATAGCCTATACTAATGGAACATCTGTAAACTGTATACAAATTTCAGGGATTCGGATACAGAGTGAGTCTTCTCCACCATCTTGCAACTTTTGTTCTTGCTAAAATGCAAAAAGTGGAAAGTTTTTTACATTTAAACATGCAAAAAAAAAGAAACCTGGTGAGTCACTTGGAGGGCAGAGAGCATCTGAACCACCGGAGTAAGCCGTTCCATAGAAAATAATGAAATGCTGCACACCAGCACTTCTGAAAAAGCTCAGTCTGAATGGGATGTTTCAAGAAATATAAGCGTTTCCAGGTGGAATAGTGGAAATAATTAGCTTACTTTTTTAGATGCCCAAAATTCTAATTTTGAATTTTCTTCATTTTCCATTTTTCTAGTCTTATTTCTGAATAATTCAGGTTATCATATGGACGACTTGAAGCTGAACAATATCCTATAGACCAGGCTGTTAAAGCTCTATCATCTTTCTATTATATGGGATTTGGTCAAAAGGAAACACATTTTTTCTTTTTGATAGTGTGTAATAAAGCGCAGAGATGTGGGCAGTAGGCAGTGGGGCGCCTATCCAATGTGATGAAATTTTGATGAAGACATCTATCGATCTAGCTCCCAAGAGACACTGGCTGTTGACAGCTTGATATCTGGTTAAAGGCCCAATGTAAGCTTTTTTGATTATTTGGGATGGAATCCAACTAACTGATAATAAACTATATAGGTGTTAGGCATGGACATGTTTTTGTTTTCATTATTTGGCATTTTAAGGGAATAGGGAAACATTATTTATAGCCCAGTTACTGCTCTTGACGGTTTCTGTGTAATCAGAAATTATAAACGAGATTCTATTTTTTTATATCAGTTTGCTTGAGTTTGTTGACATCTAGCATCTTGGCAGTATGTCCAAATGCTCAGACCTTGGTAATTAGAGGTCGTCCAATATGGATTTTCTTTTTGCCGATACTGATTCTAATATTTTGGAGAACAAAATATTACATAGGCCAATATCAACATATTTGTTTTCTCCTGCTCAAAGATTCCCATATCCATAATTTAATGTAGTTAACTCTGTACCCTAAAAGGCATCCGTTTCCACTATCTATGCACATGCTTTTCATTCTAAGCATTCATTTATCATTCTCTCTATTTTGTTTCTTATCGTCTCCGCCAGGCCGAAAGGCATGGCAGAGAGTATGTTTTGCACCCTGTCCGTCCGTGTGACCATCTGTCAGTGAGCAGCTAATCTCCGGCAGTCTTGGCCCGGTCGCTGCGAAACTGTGCACACACACTCCCTGGATGCCAATTCAGAACCCCTGCCCTAAAATGTTCACATGGGCCTGTTATAGCGCCACCAGGAGGCCGATTTGTGCAAACCCATTTTTTATATTACTCCTACAGATTTTATCCAAACGTCATGCAAATCGGTACACAGTATCTCTATAGTCATGTGATCAACCCGGATCTGTCCGATTTCCCTGATTCCATCCGCATTGGCTAAGGTTGGCTTCCAAAGTTTCCAGGATTGGTCCGTTTTGAACAAAATCATGAACGCAGCTTGCGATTTCGGCCGAGGAAGAAATTCCACCCTTTTCACATTGGCTTATTATAGCGCCACCAGGAGGCCACAATAACGTACCTGACCTGGCGGAGACCTGTGCTCCTAGGAACACTTTTTCTAGTTGTTTTTTGCATTAGAATACATATGGAATTGTTTTTATTACAACATGAAATTCACATCTTTATCAACAATATGCATTATGTATTTTGAAACAAACAAAACCTTCACAAATTTAGTAAATTGCAGGAAAAACAAACAAATCTGGTATCCTTTGCAGCTGATTACCATATGTACCGTAACTTACAAAATGCAAACATCAGGACGATATATTGTAAAGCTGATATATTGGATTATCGTTATTGAAAATGCGACATGTACATTCAAGAACTGTTAAGTCACACACACGCACACGCACACGCTGGCTTCATCTATCCTGCAGTAGTGCTGACAGCTCCTTGAGGGGGTGGAACAGTGTAGCTGCATATTCAGCAAAGCACAAAATCTGCTCCTGTGTCAGTTGCTAAGTCTGCAGTAGAGCTGCTCTGAAGACATGGAACATTTCTATCAGCTAGTTTGCATGTTTGTTTGTGTGGCGTGAGTCTGTGTGTGTGTGTGTGTGTGTGTGTGTGACCCTGCCTTGACACTGGAAGCAAAGCCTGCTGAGAATCTCTAACTGTACATTGCAGCCCCATGGCTGATCTGCAGGCATATAGCACATTGATGTAGCACATTTGTGTGTGTGTGTGTGTGTGTGTGTGTGTGTGTGTGTGTGTGTGTGTGTGTGTGTGTGTGTGTGTGTGTGTGTGTGTGTGTGTGTGTGTGTGTGTGTGTGTGTGTGTGTGTGTGTGTGTGTGTGTGTGTGTGTGTGTGTGTGTGTGTTTAAGATTTGTGCAGAGTGTTACAATAACTTCCTTTTGTATGTGTGTGTGTGTGCATGTAACTGTTTATTTGCATGTACTGTAGCGCTGCGTGCGTGCATGTATTGTATTTGCCTGTCAGGTTGTGTGCATGCATGTCTATTTCAGTGTTGGCCAGTGTGTGTGTGTGTGTGTGTGTGTGTGTGAGTCGGCAGTGGATTTGTGCCTTAGTTCATCTTCCTTTCTTCCTTCTTATCAGCAGAGCCCCTGCTGTCGATGAGCTGCAGTGTCAAGGAGATATTTAAGGACTGTGTGTGTGTGTGTGTGTGTGTACGCGTGCTTTAGGGGATGTTTAGTCTAAGTGCATGCTGACGTGCTGAAAGCTGTATAATCTGTAAGAGTAAAGCAGAGAGAAACATGCTGACAGGGTCGCTCCTCTCTCTTTCCTACTCTCTCTCTATTTCTCTCACACACAGTTTTTGGCTGTCTTCCTCTCACTCATAGCATCTCTGGAGCCCTTTTGTCAAACATTTCCTTCTTTCACTTCATTCTCACCTAATTTTCTTATTATCTCTCTCTCTGTGTGTCACTCACTACATCTCCTTGCTATCTCTTCTCACACTCTACTTTCGCTCTCTGTCTTGCTGTCTTGCTGTCAACTCTCTCTCGGTCTCTTTTCATATACAGTACGTATTTTTTCACTGCTTCACTATCAAAGGGAGGAACAAATTGTTGCTGTTGGATGGAAAACTTTTGCATGTGCAAAACCATTACTTTCAACAAATGGAAAAAAATAACCGGTGTTCCAATGCAGTTATTATTCAGTCACAAGGTCTTGTTAATACTTTTAATTGTAAAAAAAACCCACAGACAGACTTAACCACTTTCAACCTGATGTCCCTATTTTGGGCTTGTCATTATCGATATAAAATTTATATATATATATATATATATATATATATATATATATATATATATATTTCAAACAATTGCTAGAATAGCAGATATGTATATGCTCAAAACACGTTGTGAGGTTGTAGATGGTGCGACACTATCATAGCACAAAGTAGAGTAGAGAGTAAAGAGTAGGGCATTAATTTATGAAAAAAATATAATAATTAAAAGATGAAATATGGAGATGCAGTACAAGGTTACTGCCTGACGGTGAGGAAATGGTAGATACCCCACACACACACACACACACACACACACACACACACACACACACACACACACACACACACACACACACACACACACACACACACGCACACTCACAGATGGAACAATGGATAGATAGATGGAGAGGAAGAGAGAAGGTTGAGTGTGAGGGAGGTGTGGGGTGTAATACAATGAAAGCGGGTGCTGAAAGCCTTGGAGACAGAGGGAGGGGGTCGGGCCTCTCTCCTCCCCAGGTAACCGTTTCAAAAATAGATGCGTACTGCACATGCAGAGCATCTGGAGTGATGCAGGGCTCTTTACACACGCCATATTCAATTTCCTTTCAATGTCCTTCTATTCAGTTTATTCCTGAAAGTATTTGGGCAGAAGGGATGGGACAATATGAAAATGACATGTCACGATTATTGTGGCAAAAATGATTACCCCTATTTTGGGGGGAACGTTTGCCAAAAAAGCTGGTTTTGAGCTTGTAGATCCGCTATTTTTGGCGAATCGATTTGTGTAGAGTGAAATAAGAGTGTACCAAATGCGCTCTTTACAGGTCCATTTTATGAAGTGTAGAGGGTTTAAGTGGTACTGAATTTGCAGCTCAACAAAAGCTAATTCTAAAAATATCAATTATCGTCCCATCCCTATTGGCCAACAACAAACCTTTAATGCTGCTGCTCTCCTGACAAGGCCAGGAGAAGAAAATAACACACAAAAAAGCAAAATAATTTTCACTGCACTAGCTCGGCCATACGTGTGCAATGTGCGCATGCGTGCACACACATTATTCAGTGACCTCTCTTATTGTGGCAGATCATGCATTTATGCATTTCCTCACACAAGCTAATACATGCACTCACACACACACAGGAATGCACAAAAGATGCCACAAATTACTCAGAATTGGCTGTAGAGACCCCATAGTAATAACATACTTTATAGTAATAAATTAGAAATACATGCACGTCTTTCCCATGTACCTTTAGGCTCCGTTTCATTTAGCCTCTTTTTTTCAAGTCGTTCTGAATGAGAACACCTGGTTAAACGTCAATACATCTTCACAGAATTGACAGTGAAAGAGAATCCACACCTGCGGTTCATTTTGAGCAGATTATGTTGAGTTATTGACTGTAAATTCAATTCACAAGACTTCTAATCTACCCAGTGCAGCCTGCAAGAAATACTGGCTCGCAGAAAGGTCTTCTTATAAAAAGCTATTTTTTTTTTTGTATTTATTTTTACTCGAATAACAGAGTTGTTGAAACCAAATAAGGCTAGGTGCTTACTATATGGAATAGGGATGCAACAGTTAATCAAACTGATCAATAATTTTTTAATTGATTTTAATAAAATAATCAGAAGAAATTTCTTAAGAATGGTTGGTGAATGAGGCCCAATGTTCTTGAATAACAAATGTGGTAACGTAACACGCGTGTTTGGTCTACCTTCTCTTCTATTGAGACATATAGATGCTGTGTCTGGGTTTGCATGACTGGTTGACAAGTGGTACTGCCTGAAGATCAATTACAATTTAGGCATTTTGCAGACGCTCTTATCCAGATGAACTTAACATCTAACTTACATCCAGAGCGACTTACAGTAGATAAAATACAATTACAATTCTCCCCTGAGCAAGCAGGCAGGCTCTATTAACTCAGTGGCAATCTGGGAACCCATTCGATAATCCCCTCCCCCTTCATGGTCTACTTCCTCCCGGGTGCTTCTGTGTTTATTCCTACTTACAACAACATTACATGTTTAAGGCAGTGGTGCTGACAGATTCTGCTGCTAGCAGAATGAATCTGTCTTGAGAGATTTGCTCAGTGGTAGAAATTTGAGTCTTCTTCAAATCTTAGCAGTGCTCTAAAATGCTGCAGTGAATAAGCGGCCTTTTCCCACGCTGTGATCATCTTTAATCGGCTGACTTTCTTTTATTTATTTATTTTCTTTTGGTTGTCGTCCGTTTTGTTTGCTTTGAACTCAAATGTTTCCATAAATGCCTTAATTAGTTTTAAAATCTCGCCTGTAAAAAAAAAATCTCGCCTTCTTTTATGGTTTTATCATTATCAGCATTTTGATTTCACTTTTACTGTTGTGTTACTGTGCTAAAAACCTTAAACTGAAAACAAATTTGGTGGAAATTATTATTATTTTTCCATATGAGGCCCTCCTTCCAACCCCTGTGTTCAGCCAAATAGTTTCTGCTGAGGTCTTAATGCTTCCCATCTTTTCTCACAGCAATATGACCCACTTTTAACTTCTGAGCTGTGTTGATCCCTCTACCTGCCCCGGCCGCTCCCTATTACAAATCTCATCTCATCCAAGCAGGCCAAAGTCATCTACATGACCTCCTCGCAGACACCACTCCAAATACTCCTGCGTGGGTCTTCTGGTCATTACCGCCCACCCCGACTCAAAGTCCTCTGAAAGATAACACAGAGTGGGATCAGCGGCTGAGTCAGACATCCAGGGAGAGAGTGAGAGATGTAGTATATCCGAAGCCAGATGAGACGCATCCGTGAGATACAAGCTAATCGATGCCCGCAGGCCGTGAGAAATAGTGGGCTCCGAAATCCCTGAGTATGTGCTTCTCACCGTCGTCCTGAATATTCAGATAGCCTCGACACGATGTATCATCTGCAAGTGGCCGCAAGGCAAAGCTATTAGGAGTTAGCTACGCCATTACAGCTATGTTCAGTTACGAACACGATTCCTCATTGTCAGTATGCCTGGATGCTACGTATTTATCTTTAAGGCTGCATCTGCAAATAATTCTCAGTGTTTGGTGCTCAGAGGAGAGTGGTTGTTTTTGAGTTCATTGGGATGGGAGACTGTAGACTTCGAAGAAAAAGAAAAATAACCTGTGGGTGTCTATTTAAGTGTGTGAGGTACATACTTCTCGAGTTTGACCCGATGAAGAGCCTTGGCTCGAAACGTTGTCAATACATTTACATTGGAGCAGATGAGTGTGCAGGTTTATTCTTTTTCTTCATATTACTTTCCAACCCAGCACCTCAATGAAGTGATGTGCGTATTCTATTAGTTTTCAGACTGTAGACTTCACCTCATTTCCTGACTACACCCTCTCAATCTGTGTGCTATTCAGTCACCCTCCACCCTGCCTGCTACTTACTTAACTCTCCTCGCATCTGTATCTTGCAATGCCATTTTGATGCTAGGAGTGTTGCTTTCTTGTTATTTTTGTTACTGTCAGTGCATGTCTTTGTTCTCTTATCACTCTAATCCCATGTTGCTGTTTGATAATTGTTCAGGGTATTAACTTACCTTAGAGAGAGAGATTGATAGATGGATTAAGAGATAAATGGACACAATGGATATCAAATTGGTGAACAATGATGGATGGATGTACTATACTGCAGATAGGCAGATAGATGCTATATATGTATTATATAGATATACTGTATGGATATACTACTGATAGTTGATAGATACACAAATATATATATTTATGTATCTATCAGTAGTATATCCATACTATGGATATACTATATACTAAGGATATTCTAATATACAATTATATCCACTATAATATACTGTATCTATAGATACAGTATATTATAGATAGATAGACATTGTAATAATGCAGGTAAACGTACACATACATTTGAACGCATGTACAATAGGCACAGCAGAATCTTATTCTGAGTATTCGTCTCTGATGTTCAGAATCAGAAACAACTTTATTGTCACTTCACAGGTGTAAAGAAGTGGGTGAAATATTTTTTTGTGCAAGCTCCATTGTTTTTGTTGCGTTCAGGAAGAGAAAAAGAGGGTTGAACATTGAGAGCAAGGAGAAAATAAATCAAACAGTAAATAGAAACATGTCAGGGATCGGCACAAATCTAAGATATCCACCGATATACACATAGCATAATCCAGCGGAACAGTATGTACATAATGTTCTCTGTCTCTCCTGCTCTCCATTCATGTGAGGAATCTATGCATGGTATTGACTGAGCTCAACTTGTCTCTCTCTTGCTCTCCCTCACTTCTCTCTCTCTCCCAATTCTCTCTCTACCCCTCTTCTCCCACTCCCTCTCTTCAATCTCCCTCTCTCTCTTCTATCTCCCTCTCTTCTCTGCCCCCTCTTCTCTCTCCCCTGTTCTCTTTCTCCCTCAGTCTATTCTCTCCGCCCTCTTCACTCTCTCCCTCTTTTCTCTCACCCTCCTCTCTGCCCAATGCCTGTAGGCACTAATTAAGCTCCAGCAGTGATTGGAAGCTTGTGTGTGTGTGTGTGTGTGTGTGTGTGTGTGTGTGTGTGTGTGTGTGTGTGTGTGTGTGTGTGTGTGTGTGTGTGTGTGTGTGTGTGTGTGTGTGTGTGTGTGTGTGTGTGTGTGTGTGTGTGTGTGTGTGTGTGTGCGTGCGTGCGTGTCTAATAGAGCAGGACAGTACTCCACACACTACAGTGCCAATATGCTTTCTATGACGGAAAAGACTTTCACTTTCGCTCACTCTCTCTGCCTGTGTTTCTTCCATCTGTTTCTCTCTACCTTTCCTAGTCTCTGTCACTCTCTTTGTCATCTCCATCTGCCCTTCCTCCCGTCTCTCTGTCTTGTTACCATCCTCTTCTCTACATCTACCTCCTATCCTTGTCTGTCTGTCGGTCTGTCTCTCTCTTTCTGTCCAAACAGTAAATTGACGTTGTCCCATTGGTACAGAGCCATGTGCTGTCTTTCTTTCAGCCCATGAATAAGTTATCAAAGGGAACCCTGCATGGAAAACACAGCTGCTGCATTGCATTGTGGGGGACGGAGTATGCGCGTTTGCGCCATCATGAGTTCTGTGGGAATGGGGGGTTGTTTATATACAGTATGTGTGTATGTATGTGCATCTATTTAAATTTGTGTGTGTGTGTGTGTACAGTCTAGGGATTTAGGGTTTGTTAGTATTCCTTGTTACATCTGGACCTATATGAGCCTTCAGAGGGGGATTTGATAAGACACACACACACACACACACACACACACACACACACACACACACACACACACACACACACACACACACACACACACACACACACACACACACACACACACACACACACACACACACACACTCTCTCCCTAATAGGAAGCACCTATTAACCTGATAGGAAACACCTACAGTATTATACAGTGGAAACGGAAGAAATGACTTAAAGAAAAAAGAAAACTCAGTAAAAGGCAGCGACAAACTGAAAGGTCTTCTTCAGCTTTGAAAGAACAGAGTTGTTGCAGACTGTATATTTCTGGGAGTTTGCTCCAAGTATGTGGTGCATAAAAACTGAACGCTGTTTCTCCACATTTAGTTCTGACTCGTGGTTCAGAGTAAAGCAGGCCTGTTCCAGACAACCCGAGAAGTCTGGATGGTTTGTGATGCATAAGATCAGGAATGTATTTTGGCCCTAAACCATTCAATGCTTGCATGCTATAAACCAACAGTTGTATTTTTAAATCAGTTCTTTGACAGACAGATCGAAGAACTGGAGAGATATGATCCACTTTCTTGGTACTACTAAGTAAGGACTCTAGCAGCAGCGTTCTGAATCAACTGCAGTCTTCATATCAATATTTTAGGGAGACCCGTCAAGACACCGTTAAAGTAGTCGAGTCTACTGACGAAATATAAAGTTTTTTTCAAATCTTGCAGAAACAAGTCAATCCTTGATATATTCTTAATGTGACAGTAGGCTGACTTTGAAATTGTCTTATACTGCAGCTGTTGAACTCCAGGTCCGAGTCTGACTACACCAAAACTTGGGTTGTGATTTTTAACATTATCAGTTGAAGCTGAGCACTGACTTTTAATTATTCTTCCTTCGCTCCAAAAACAATTACTTCAGTTTTGTTTGATAGGTGTTGATTTGTTCAACAATGCATTTGGTCAGTGTTTGTGTTGTACTGATACTTCCCTGTTGATACGGTTATGCAAATTAGTTTGACTGCATAACTATGGTAAATATTTAGTCGTTTTCCATAATCAGAGCCATTGGGAGGAGAAATGTAACAGAAAAGATCCCAGAATTGAGCCTTGTGTTGCCCTGCATGCCTTTTTTGTCCGCTCAGATGTCTAATTACTTATGGACACGAAGTAATCCCTGTCCCTTTAAGTATGATTCAAACCATTTTAGATCTGTGCCAGAAAGTCGCACACAGTTGTCCAGGCAGTCTAGCAATATGTTGTGGTCGGCAATGTCGAATGCATTCTGCCACTGCCTGTGTTTAAGTGGACATCATTGAAGACCTTAACATGAGCAGTCTCAGTGCTATGGTGTAGGCAAAATCCTGTCTGGAAGATATCAAGGACTAGTGCTAAGAATTGTCCAGTTCTTGAAAGACAGTAGTTTGGAGACGTACTTGCCCTGCAGGACAAGTATGAAAAAACCTTAACATCGGACCCTGAGTGACGTATCTTTATTCTTTTTAAGAGTGGCTTGATGACTTCAGTTTTCACGGCTTGCGGGAAGTAACCTGAGAGAAGAGATGTGTTGACAATTTGTGGAACATCTGAGGCCATGCCAATTTATAGAAGATCTGAGCCCATGCAATTTGAAACGTTTTTGAAAAAGCCTGTTGGCAGAATATCAAGGCAGGATTTCAAATGTTTTCTAATGTCTTCTAAAGTTTTCATGGTTGATTGAATAAAATTGCGTCATGATACTTGAGGTACTTGAGTTAGTTTAGTGGACACACGTATCCTGTACCTGATATGTACAGTATGCACGATTTTTTAAACAAAACTATTTTCCAGAAAAATTACTGAAAAACCTTGATCATTTATCTTACAAAAATAAGAAAAACAACTATCTTTCAATACTATATGAAATTAAATAATGCCTTTTTATTCATGAGGTACATACATTAACTGTAAGGTACACATTAAGGCATATACTGTACTTTTTTTCTCTGTAAAATAATAGCTTTAAATATATTTTGTCTTAAAATGAAATAAATGAATTTTAAAACATATATCCCAGATGAAATAAATACATTATAAAGAAAACCTCTTCCAAGCTTGGGATTTACATGTTTGTTTATTGTTTTTAATCTATGCTACATTCTCAGCATACAGGAACATGCACAAAACAACACATCTATGTAATAAGGGAAACTTACAACTAATAGGCTTCTAATGAAAACTGCTTATTAGTTCAATGAATAATGGTCTAATTCAATAATTTAACAATTGTATCAAACCGCTGACAATGTCAAACTCCTTTTAACACTATTTTGCAGATATATAGTGAATTTCATTTATATGAATCCATTCATTCATATCTAATCCCTCAATTGAAGCCCTGCAGAGTTTTAATCAGACTGTTGACAACGTCGTCAGACGGGGGAGGGGGTCCTCTCAGTAAACGGTATAGTTTGGGCAATTCATCAATCAAATAAAGATGTTTAGGCCTACATGCGATGCACATTTCCCTCTTTATGCAGCGCTAGTGCCTAGTTAGTTGTTTAGATTTCATAGTCTGAGAGGACATTCGGCCGGGTGAACATAGCCTATTGCACAACTGCGGTCTACTGTACATGCGATGCACATTTCCCTCTATATGCTGCGCTATGCTATCGTTACATGCCTAGAGGCTACTGACACAGGAGGGTTACACAGGAGGGTTTGTTAGCCAGTCGACAGTAGTAAACAAGGCACGTGCATTATTGTTGTCGAGGGCAATGATGCGAGAGAAGCGCACATGCAATGTATGGGTGATCGTTTGAGCGGCTGGTGTGAAGGGCAGCCAAAGGAACTAATGACCAGCACACACGCACGCACGCACGCACGCGCGCATGCACACACACACACACACACACACACACACACACACACACACACACACACACACACACACACACACACACACACAGTGGGTGTCTTGCAGTCTGGCTCGATGGTGGAGCCATTGGGAAGCAGATCAATAACTAGAATACTAGATACAGTATGTACCACTGCTGGATAACAGTCAGCTGGACCTGTTTCTCAACACGCATGCACGCACGCACACACACTTAAATACACCAGATCGTAGGGCAGCTGTGGCTCAGGAGGTAGAGCAGGTCGTCCAATGATCCGTGGGTCGGAGGTTCGAATCCCGGCTCCTCCTCCTGTCCACATGTCGAAGTGTCCATGGGCAAGACACTGAACCCTACACTGCCTCCAATGATTCGGTCGGCGCTAGCTTGCCACCATTGGTGTGTGAATGTGGGAAAAGTGGGGACGCTGGCGTCGACTGTTCGCCGCTCCACCTCCCAATGTCCCCTCCCTGTATGAATGAATGAACCATTGTAAAGCGCTTTGAGTAAGTTTGAGTACTTAAAAAAGCGCCATAAAAATGCAATTCATTACATTACCAGCACACCTTCACATGCTTCCCTCCCTCAGTCTGGGAAGTGTGCAGCCTCTACTGACTCGGACTGAGGATCCCTGGTTCTTCAAATACAGAAATGTGTATGGCTTAATACTGCATTGAAAACACCTTACAACTGACTTGCTGAGGGTTACTGATTGTATTATTACTATATTTGCTTTGTGACTTTGATTAATTGATTGATTCAGACATTCATTAGTTGTGACTTTCACTGAGCAAGTAGAGAAATTGCCATCCAACCAGAGTGACCTGCATGGTTCACGTCCCATGTCCTTGAGCAAGATGCTGAATCCCTAACTAGCTCCACAGGGGGAGTACCATGGTCGACCCTGCAGGTTGGAAGCGTGTCAAGGAAAAGAGATTGATCCTACAGGGATCAATGCACATCAGAATGAGTTGACGTCATCGCAAAGCTTGCAATAGAAGAGGTCAGAATTACTTTCAGTTTACAGTAGTTCATGCATGCATCTCGTGTAATCAAAGTATAAGAATAGCTGTACAAAGTATAATTATGAATGGGTCTCCTCGATCTCCTCCTGGGATTATATATACTAGACCATACCCGGTGAAGGGCGCAGGCGAAAGTAGTTGCAAAGTTGGGGTTAATGCACGTCCTGTCGCGGTTTCTCCCCCGCGCGCGCCCCGTCGTGGCGCCCCCCTATTTTTAAGTATTTTTACGGTTTTTCTCAACTTTTAGGTATTTTTAGTGTTTTTATCAATTTTTAAGTATTTGTACTTTGTTTTTCAACTTTGAAGTATTTTTACTCATTTTCAGTACTTTTAAGTATTTTTACTCATTTTGAGTACTCTGAATTATGTTTACTCAAGGTATTTGAGTATTCTCTCCGTCCCTCTCTCTCTCTCTCTCCATCTCCCTATTTTCACAACGCATTGCGAGGCATTGTGAGCTTGTAGATCTGCTATTTTCACAACGCATGGCGACGCGTTGTGAGCCTGATGATGAGGTATTTTCAAACATTTTAGTACTTGTACTTTTGGAACTTTTAAGTATATTTTGATGGCAATGCTTTTGTACTTTAGGCCTTTTACTTGTGTCAGAGTACTTATACATTGCAGTATTGATACTTTTACTTAAGTTGAAAATGTGAGGACTTTGTCCACCACTGGGCGTTTTTTTAATGTTATAGGGGGGTGTTGTGATTTATTTCATATTAAATGTAATTGCAGGAGTAGTTAAAACAGTTAATAAAGGAATGTATCAATTTAGAGTTTAAGAAACGCATATGATTATTTCATTGCATGGTGTGTGTATTTGTTTCAACCTTTATTGTGAAGGAACCACCGGAAGTGCTAAGCTATTCATTCCGTGTTTACATAACACTCTTGAGATGGTACATCCGGTAGATGTGTTGTTGTCGTGCGTGCTGAAAGCACGTTGATTGGGGGACAGGGCCACTACCATGATCCGAGGCTTCTGGTGGCGCAGTAGGCCGCGATTCCCGCGAGCTGCGTCCGCGACATCGTGACATTGTGTCACAGTCAGAAACCCCCAGAAGTCACCAAATGAACACTGTTCAACGGGCTAATTAGTTAGCATTGATGACATTGACCATACTGACGTTCATACAGGTTGTTGATAAGATGTTTAACGTAGCCGTTTGAGTGACGACAGCAGCGTTGGTTAACATTAGCGTTAGCCGCATGCTAGCGCCAAACGTCTGTTAGCTTAGCATCACGCTAACGGCTCATATTAACTTGGTTTGGCTAATAAACATTAATCCCAACTAACGCCAACACAGTAATGGATGTAAACATACACAGACATGCTTTGGACATTATTATCAGGTTGCATGTTGGTGGTATGGGGTTCGTTTGGTTTGGCCTCGTTTTCATAGACCTCGTTGCTTGTTTCTCTCGCGAAACCTGTGGCCATGTTTCCCATTCAACCCGGAAAAAAACCCTACGTCCGCTGCCACTACTGCTCCCGGTTTGGCTCCAATGGGAAACATGGCCACAGGCTGACTAAATAAGCGATTTAAACGGGTAGTTTCGCTGGCGACCTAAAATATTATGCAGCCGACCAAACCTTAAACATCCGTGCGGTTTAGAATCTACCATTAGTTTTGGGATACGATGTATACAAAAGGGTAAACAGCGGAGCCTTGGCGGACGTTCGCCCGATCCTGGAAGAGAACGACATAGAACCGTTCTTTATGGAGCTAATGTGCATCGTGTGTGGGGAAACAAATCTGGAGTGTTTACTTTCCACAGCAGAGAGTGGGCGGGGTCTATGGTGTAGAGTCGGCGTCGGTGTTGCCATGTCCGCCGATTGTAAGCGCTTTAGGGCCAATGTTGGTGTTATAGGGTTCGTTTGGTTTGGCCTCGTTTTCATAGACCTCGCTGCTTGTTTCTCTCGCGAAACCTGGCACCAACCACGCATGCGCAGTTTGATCAAGAGACCACTCTACCACCAACCACCACCACCGTGAGCTTACTAGAATTATAATAGGATCTAAAGAAAATGTTGGTTTTGTTTTTAAGTTAAAAAATGAAGCTTTTATGAGCCAATGAAAATTGCAAATTGCAAATTATTCTTCTGCCCCTAACACATAAATGCAGAGTCACATTTTTATGAAACTTTGCAGTATGGTAGAGGGTCATTCCATAAATCACCGAAACCAATCTTACTCCAATTGGCCAAAGGGGTGCGCTATAGCAATCGTTTGAAAATGCAAACTTTAAAAAGGCATAAGTCATGCCTCATTTGAACACCAGCCATGAAACGTGCTTACACATGTGCCTTGACTCATGAGGAACGCATCTGTCACTTTGACCAGTAACTCCGCCCTTAAAGGGGAATTTTGGACCACGGTTTTCTTACCTTTTCTATGGTGTTATGATATCTTAGGATGAATGGTACAGTAGAAAAATGTCATAACTCCATCCCGGGTCCGCCACAGCTTAAAACGTGTGCCAATAGGCCTTGCGTTAGATTGCGTATTTTAAACGTTTTTTTTTTTTTTTGTGAGATCTGACTTTCATAGTGACAGAACACTATGCAAAAAAGTCTCGCTAGACGAGATTTCAATCTCGTCTAGCGAGACTTCCGTTTTTTGTTTTTTTTTGGTTGCATAGTGTTGTGTCACTATGAACGTCAGATCTCACAAAAAAGAACCAAATAAAATATATTAAAAGCCTTTAACGTCCACACAAACACAATTGGCCTTATTGGTCTAATTGGTGATTTTTATAGAAATGTGTACTATGTCCTAAATATAAAGCATGCAAAGCTCATTACATTTACACAGCTGAAGCAATTTTTCCCTGCACAACTGTAACCGATACACTACAAGTAGATTTTGCAATACAATAACAAATAATACTGATACTGTTCTTGTGAACAGTTAACCTATCTGAACAGACTGTCTACTTCATGGCACAGAGCATTTCCATTGCCTGCCGGGGCTGTGGTTACTGTAGCGACCAATATGCCATATTATGGCAGATCAATAGACATCGGCTTCCCTGATTGCACCAACCCATTTGCTTTGTGTGACGTGTGTGTCGCTGTGCCAATATAGGTGATGGCATGCTCAATAAGACTCAGTTATTTTAGAGATCTAGTGTTATTGCATGATCTTGAATATGCTGCTGATATTCTGCCATGTTTTCTTATAGTTTCATGGCGTTAGCTTACAAACATGATGAATTTAATCAAATCCTGGACTGTCACTGGTAACTTAATTGGTCAATGGTGCAGACAGGTTGTGGAGACGGGAAGCAGAAGACGTTTGTGCTATAAAATCCCGGTGGAAAAACCAGAGCCTCCAACTGCTGTCCCTGCACACGCACCCTGCCCTGACTTCAGGCTTCCAGGCTACAAACCGTCAGATTTGGATAGGAAGATATTGATCTGGTCTGGACGCTTCAAGACAGTAGACCAGATTCCAGAGCTTGTGTCTTTTGAAATGATTGATGCTGCCAGAAACAACGTTCGAGTGAAAGCCTGTTACGGGATGATGGTGGCTGCAATAGGGGCCTGTCTGTTGATGGTCTTCCTGGGCAAACGGGCTGCAGGGAGGCACGAGTCTCTCACACAGCAGAACTTGGAGAAGAAAGCCAGGTGGAAGGAGGATTTCCAGAGAGAGAGAGGGGCTGCTGATCCATCCCAGAAGCCTCAGTGACTTGTACAGCTGTTTACTATACAAGGCCGTTCTCCATATTCGCAAAACCTCCTCAGAAAGCTTGCAATAGAAGAGATAAAAATTATATATATATATATATATATATATATATAATATATATATATATATATATATATATATTATATACACGTGTATATATATATATCCTATATTAAAATTGGCTTAAGGGAGGACAGGTGGGTGGGCGGGTGGGACCGCGTTGTCACGCTCATGTCACCATGACTCAGCCATAACCATATAAGGAGTTCCAAATGCAGCTACGCCCAGATATGGAGTGTGTTGTCTAACCTCAATGTGTCATCATGGCATGAGGCGCACACAAATCAGTCATCTCCATATATGGGCACAAAAGGATGCATGCCCATATATGAGCATATACTGATGACATCAGGGATCTCCATATACTGTATGGGCATGAAAACCTCAACCAGACCAATGATCTGTGGAAATGTATAGTCCCTAGACTTTTTCCTGGAAGGAGATTGAACCCAAGGGGAATGACCTGTGCTGGATGACAAATTTTTGCTGTTGCATGGTGTATCATCCTGTTTGGAGGATACACAGTAGTTCAGTCAGATAACTTACGAATAGATTGAAAATAATTTTATTTATTTGCATTATTGCATTATTCTCCCATTTTAGTCGTGACATTTCCCAATTCCCCCTAAGTAGTCCCTGTCACTGCTGACCCCTACTGTTTGGCATAGGGGAGGGTGTATCCTCCAATACATGTGACATCGCCAGCCACTTGTTTTCACCTCGCAGTGAGGAGTTTCACTGGGAGGGTACAACGCTTATTCACACACCATAAGAGCGATCGTCAGGTAAATATAGTGAGTTAGTTACTGTATGTACTGTACTCTTAGTGGATCTATGCCTCCTTCAAGCCAAATCCATCCTGTCTTTACAGTATGGTGATGTGAAACAGTATTCTGTGTGTAATGCTCTAATTGGTACACATTGCTCTGACAGAGAAGTAGAGCGAGATGATCTTTTATACACGCATACACACACGCACAGACTTGTCCTTGCCTACGACGATCTCTCATATTCTCACACACACACACACACACACACACACACACACACACACACACACACACACACACACACACACACACACACACACACACACACACACACACTGTTCTCTTTTATCTTTGATCTCCTGCCCTGTCACTTTCTTCCTCTCATCCCCTTTGTCTCCCTCTTTCTCTCGTTTCTTTGAAGAAGTGCTCACACTTTCTTTCTCCCACATACAGATTCCTCACCTCATACCTAGTCACACATATACACTCGCACACAAGCACACATTCACACACACCCCATACAAACACCCTGGAGAGGATTGTGTTTGTCGGAAGGGTGTTTTAGTTTTCAGCCCCACCCCCTGCCTCACTCAGGACAGGCATGTAAAACTCAATTAAATTAAAACTAATCATAAATTCAATTACTTATGTCAGCGTAATGTGACACCTGGGGGTGTCAATGAGACTAAAATATAGAGCCAAATCACAGCAGGCTCTTCATGGACAAACGGCTAAGTGGAAAACCTCCTACTCTGCAAATACACTTTTACAGGCAGGGGGCCAGCTGCACAAAGCACTCAGACACACATGAGCGGAGGAACAAAATGCATGTGACACACACACATGCCTGAAACCCAAAAGAGGAAGGTGTGTGTGTGTGGCTCTGTCTGCCAGACTGCAACAGTTCCACACCAATGAACACACTCACCCAAATACTAACATACAACACAGGCATATGTGCATGAACCAAAACACACCTAAATATACTGTATAAACACATAGAAGTGAACAAATACGTACACAGTAATGTGCTCACAAACTACACATTGGCACAATGCATTCCGATACACACAGACAGCATCTCTTTCTGCCATTTGAAGTGATCGTCTGCAGTTCTCAGACTGGATTTAACAGTCCCATGTAATAATATTGCCTTTTTAATAGAGGTGCTGCGATCATGATTTTTTAGATCCGATCCGATTCCGATCAGGCAGCATAAAACCGATCCGATTCCGATCAATTCCGATCCGATATGGCACGGCAATTAATATTAATATTTATTTTACTAAATGTTAAAAAAGGATTGATCAAGTGATATTACTCAAACAGAGAACATAACCTCCACAGAATAATAGTCAACAAGTTCCACAACAGTAGTTTAGAAAAACTGCCCCATTTATTATTAACCAGTGCCAATGGGTTCGCTTTAACCTAAACAACAGCATTAAATAAAACACAAAATAAAATAAAGGATCCTGTGTAACACAAACTTGGCTTCCGTTTGACATGGTCATTTCAGGTAAAAAAAAATAAGTCACATATATAAAAATAAATAAAATCCCTTTATACAATAACAATACACACACAATATTGTCCAACTGTATTGTCCAGGGCTCCAATTCTGCCCAAAAGCAATGCTACCATTGGTCTACTAAAACAATAGGGTGAACAAATACAAATAACAAAACCTATTATTAATAGTGCAAAGGTTCCACAACAGTAGGTTATGAGAAAAACATGTTTTATTTATTTTTATATATGTGACTTATTTTTTACCTTAAATGACCATGTCAAACGGAAGCCAAGTTTCTGTTACACTCACACAGGATCTTTTCATTTATTTTGTATTTTATTTAATGCTGCTGTTTAGGCTAAAGCGAACCCATTGGCACTGGTGATGGGGTCCACCCAGTGCGAGTGCGCAGTCAGACGTTGAAGCGTTGAAATCCGACATCATTTACCACCTACAGTGGCTGGTCATCCAGCACTATAAACTGGGCAATGTACTCTGTTATTTCTTTTGCCTTCTTGCTCTCTCTTGGGAGTTTTTCACACTTTTCAAATGTATCTTCCAACGTTGGTTGTTGGGGGCCAGCGTGTGGTCGCTTTTTCTTTTCTGTAGCACTAGCTTTATGGTGTTTTATAAGATGATTAATAACGTTGGTCGTGTTGTACCGTGTATTGACGTTGCCACCGCGTGGGACGTCTTTTAGACACGACTTGCACTGGGCTGTTGGGTCCTTTTTAACACGAAATACTCCCATACGGCTGACATCGCTGCTTTCTGCTTGTACTGTAGCTATGCTTTGTGTCGGAGACTCAACAAACACTGGTGCGATCACATGGCCGTTACATGCTTGAGCCAGTGTTGCCATATTTTGTGAGAGAAATAAGCGACCAGGTCTAGGAAAACAAGAAGCAACGAGGCCACGGGCCCACGGCACATGAGCACTGTAAACCTATTTGCTATTATGCATGGCTATTTTCAAAAACTCTTGCAATAAAATTTGGAATGTTTGGAATATGTTTTTGAAACATTCTAACAACACAAATGCTCCCCTGGGCACAAAACATTTATAAACATATTTGAGAACCACTGGTTTAAATAATAATTTAAAAAAATTGGAAGCAAGCCAAAATAAGCAAGTACACAATAGAAATAAGCCCCAAAAACCACAACGCGCAACTACCGATTTTTACTAGCAACTTTACAGAAAAAGAAGCCCAAAGTTGCTTATACTAAGCCGACATGGCAACAGTGCCTGGAGCCAACGTGCTGGGAGTGGGAAGGATCAAAGTGCTGGAGCGGATTACTGGAATGGAGTGCTTTAATCGCAGCGTTTTATCGGTCATTTTGCTGAAATCCGATCCGATCCACATTTTTTTATTGATATCGAGCCGATATCCGATCAGTAAATCGGATCGCGGCATCTCTACTTTTTAATGAAGAGAAAACAAACTAGTGTCGCTGTGAAGTGAGCGGTGCTATTTATGAGCGAAGTTTTAAGTTAATTTCATCATGTGTATCGCTAGCCAATCACAGCACGTCCTGCAAAGATAAGTATTCAGACCCTTTGCTGTGACACTTGTATATTTGCTCGAAAATTTCGGTGCTAAAAAACAACAGTGGTCATCACAGTGATGGAAGCTCACTTAAAAAAAATATATATATTTTTTGAAGTGAGTGGTGATATTTGGTGAGTTATTAATTTCATCATGCGTCTCGCTAGCCAATCACAGTACGTCACAGCCAATCAGCCAATCACAGTACAGCGAAAGACAAATTTTCACGACGGAAAGAAAAACTTTCGCCACGGATGGGTCCCAAACCCACTTATAGGAGCGGCTACACCGCTCAAAAATGTTGGGCTGTAATCGTGTTCGGGCTTAATAAATGGTGATCTATGTCAGTCTCTGTTTGGGCTTGGACAGAATTTTGTCGAGCTTGGGCCGGGTCAGGCTCAACTCTTCAGGCCCGATTAAAGCTCTACTTTAGGTTTTGAAATGTCCCCTCAGCTACCGTACCTAGTTGCAGTCACTTTCCCTGTCCTGAAATGTCCATCAGCCACATTACCTAGGAGCTGTTTCTCTCCCTGGTCCTGAAATATCACTGTAACCACCTTTATACCTAACTGCAGCTGCTGTCCCTGGACCTAAAATCTCCCCTCAACCGCCTTATCTAGCTGCAGTCGCTGTCCTCGGTCCTGAAATCTCCCCTCAGCCACCTTACCTAGCTACCGTCGCTGTCCCCGCTGTTGAAATCTCCCCGTAGCCACCTTACCTAGCTACCGTCGCTGTCCATGGTTCTGCAATCTTCACTCGGATTTTCTCCCCAGTGGATTGCAGTGAAGAGTCTGTGTAGCGCCTACAGTGACACTCCACCGCACGCACGCACGCACGCACGCACGCACGCACGCACGCACGCACGCACGCACACGCACACGCACACGCACGCACACACACACACACACACACAAATATAACCCCCCCCCCCCTTATAACTCTTATTATTCTGTCCAATTTTACTCTCTCTCCACTGCAGCTATCTCTCTGCCCATTCTATTATGGTCTTTATAGTGGTAATAAGACATCTGGCAGCCATGGCCCTACAACACATTCTATCAAAGCAGCATCCTGTAAATATGTACTTCTGCTAGTTCTACCTGCTGGTTCTGAGTAGACTACTTCCATTAAAAGTACTACTGCTATAGCTGCTTCTGTTATTTCCTCTCATCTCCTCCCATGTTCCCATCTCCGCTTGAGTCAGCTCATCTCCTCATGTCCTTCATCTGTCATGTCGTCAGCTCCTCTCACATATACCCTCATATCCTCTCATGTCCCCTCATGTCATGTCCCTATATCTCCTCTCGAGTCCCCTCATCTTTCATGTCCCCTCAGCCCCTTTAATGTCCCATCATCTCCTTTAATGTCCCCTCTAATGTCCTGTTCAACTCTCTCTCTCTCCACAACTCCAAACAGTTTTTTGGACACATCTTTGGCTCTCATTCTCTCCTCTTATCACTTCCCTTGTTCACTCTCCCTGTCTCATCTCTGTGTCTCTATCTCTGTCATTCTGTCTCAGTCTCTTTCTTTGCACACTGACTATGTCTTTCCCTCCCTGTCTTTTTATCCGTCTGTTTCCCCTATTTTTTACACTCCTCTTTTTCGGTAGGGTCCCTGCTAATTTTCACAGTTCACCAATTTCTGTTTGTGTTTTTGAGCAGTTATGTATTGCTTCTGCTTGTGTGTATGTGAATGCTTTATTTTGGCTGTTGTACACCCTTTTGTATTGGTGTGTATTTGTACAGTTTTGCGTATTTGTGTGTTCTCGAGTGCCTCTGTGTGTTTGCCTGGTTGTGATTGCTTTCTAGCTTATAGGCTCATGGGAGGCAGGTTTTGTCGGGTGTGTAATGTTGTTATGTTACCACGCTGCACTTTAAACCCATTTGTTCTGTTTGTCAACTTGGGGACGTGTGTGGATTATGTTGTGTTGTCGCGCCAACTAGGATTTGTCCTTGACAAGATTAAACATGTCCTTCACTGCTTGACAAAATTCTGTTTTCTTAATGAATAATCGACTGAATCAATTTGATTGATCATTTGCTAGAGTGATAGGTTGATTTTCGTTTTGCCCCCTTATTTGGAAAATACTTTTCAATTTGTGATGGTGGTCTGCCAAACTCCAGGCCACGCCTCGGCCTTGTAGGGTGACTTGGATCAACAAGAGGATACAGTTTATTGTCACATCCACAAGTGACATGGAATTAATGCTCAACACTAATAAATTGCAGAGAGCTACAGTGTGCAGACCTTCTTTGATGTTTTCATTGCTGTTTTAATTTCGTCCAGCGCCTGCTTTAAATGGTATTTTGATGTATCTAAATGGTTTCCTGAACTTATTTCCATGTGGCATGAAGCTAGTAGGTAGTAGTATTCGGTCTGCCTCTGGAGTGCCTATCCTATAATGCAGTGGTTCTCAACCTTTTCAGGCGGTGACCCCCCCAAAATAATCATATTTAAACTGGGGACCCCCCGCCCTGATAAGTACTTGGAATTTATGAGTTGAGGAATTCAATTTAGTTTGACTCGGTTCCACAGATACATATTGTGAAAATAGCAGATCTACAAGCTTGTAGATCGGCTAGTTTCACAATGTTTGCCTCTTTCTTAAATTATTTGACAATTGGCCAATGTTTAACCATTTATTTATACTATAGTTTGTTGATTACTTCTTATGCAGTAATGGTCTTTTTTCATTTCATTTATTTAATTCTTTTTAGGTATTAAAAAGGTCTTAAAGCTCCTTAAAGGACAATTGTCACTCATCTGGGGAACCCCCCCAAAACAAATCATGCGGGACCCCCACAGGTTGAGAACTACTGCTATAATGAAAGTCACATGTAAATTTTCCTCTGCAGCCATGTCTCCTGTCAGAGTACCCTTGAGCAAGACCAAGGAATCCCTGCCTCCTCACACATTCATGCTGCTATCCTGTGTCAACCACTTTGTTATGCTAACACACTATGCTCTAACATTAAAAACGCACTGCAGCGCAAGCTTCTGTGTCGTGTCGGACACAGTTGTCAGGTTGTGAAGGCGGCTGTGTCGTTTTGCATTCACCAGATGTCTCTCTTAGCACTAGAACATCCTCAGTTGTTTGTTTTGTCAGAAATCATCGTATCAAAACATGGTTAGAATTATCCATTCGGTGATTTTCTTCACAGCTCGATGTGACGAGACAGGATAGGACAGTATATGGCAATACTTAACTGTCAGGCTCCTTTCAGGATGACTCCCAAATCGCCATAGGCTGCTGTCGTGCACACACAGGAGGGTAACACACATAACACTTTGGCACCCCTCCTATGCATTGTCCGACGGACACTGTCTCGTGCCTGTTTCTGTCACTTGTTTTGACAGCATGCTAATGTGACACCAAGGCAGATTACGCTATTTGGTTTGTAGACACTTTAAGTCAGATCAGCACCACTGAGGAGAACTACAGTACTTACAACACTTGCTTTTCACTGCTTGTACCTGTATGAGTAGTGAGAAATAAACCCTCTTGATCAGGGGTCTTCAACCTTTTCAGGCCAAGGACCCCCTAACTGAGAGAGAGATGAAGCAGGGACCCCCTACTCTATGTATAACATTGTGCTTCAGATTAAAGTTTTTTTTTTTACTTAGTCTGCTATTTTTTCCCTCTACACCTATAGCCTCTTTGCCAAAAATAGCCGATCTACAAGCTCACAACGCCTCGCAGCGCGAGGCGTTGTGAGCTTGTAGATCTGCTATTTTCGGCTAATGTTCCCCTCAGAAAAATAATTCTGGTGCAAGTGGTTAATGTAAAAAAAACGAAATCCTATCACACAAAGATTTGGCGGACCCCCTATAGTAGCTCTGAGGACCCCCTAGGGGTCCCGGACCCCCTGTTGAAGACCCCTGCTCTTGATTATTGGTTCTGCTAGAGAACCTTGGGATGAATGCCTTGCTCAACTGCACCATAGTACAATGGATAGTGAGAGTGCTTTCTGAGGGAGGGCACATTGTTTCTCATTTGCTTTCCTCAAACACATTTTCCATGCCCACTCGGTCATTCCTTGAATTCCCAGCAATTTGAGCTGGTAAACATCTGGTCACAATCTCTGTGACATCTAGGCCAGTGGTTCCAATGTGGGATACATGATACTGCTAGTTTTCGTCTCTCTCCCCGTTTCCTGTCGTTCTCCACTGTACTATCCAAATAAAGGCAGAAAAGCCTAAAAATATATCTTTAAAAAAAGTTACGTGCATTCACTCTGTGTGCTTGTCATGCTAGTGGTCTAATCAGGGACTACATAATCCTGGGACTCAGAATCAGAAACATCTTTACGGTCACAGGTTTACAGGTGTAAAACAGTGGGGTGAAATTATTTGTTGTGCAAGCTCCATCATTCCAGGTGAATGCTGCTACTTGATATAGGAAAACCAGGACAACTAGTAGTCCCAGATGACCAGGGTTTGTGGACCACAATGTTCTGCTATTGCAACAAATGGAAACGGCTAAAACAGGGAGCCCAGAGCATGGATATAGACCGTATACAAGAGTGGGTCCAAAGAAAGACATTGAATTTCACCTTTGAGCCATGCAAGGACTCGAAAGGAACTAGAAATAGAAAGGTGGAGGCTGGGGTCGTGGAGGCAAAGCTTTGCCAGAAGCAGTGTGGTGTAGCAGGGATCAGTGTTAGAGTGTAGAAGGAAGAATTGTATTTACCTCAATGGAAACAAGCCCCTGTGGATGTTTGTGTTATCATTTGACTGTACTACCTGTACTTTTAATAAGCATGTTAATAAAATATTCAATAAATCAATCAAATTGGTGCCTAGAAATGCTTGGCTGGCTACAGCTGGCTGTCACTTACGTGTCCTGCATGAACTAACGTGATGCTTCATTTTGTGCAGCGGCTTTGATTGATAACACGGCGTCATGCTGTGGACAACATTCACCTTCAATAGGCGGGTTTCAATCGATGGCCAGCCTCCCTTTCCAATTACGACATCATCTCCTCAGCCTCAACTGAGTCTGACAGCCAATCACAGCTTGTCACCAACCGGCCGGCTGTCAAACCAGGAGGAGTCAGTCCATCGTTACTATAGTGGACAGACAATTACGAGGAAGGACCTCCGTCCCTCAATAACCGATCTTGTATAAAGAAAAAAGAAAGGAAAAAAAAACCTTGGATGTGTCTGTCAACTTCCAGAGACTGTCCTAATGGCACAATGCTGAAAGGCATCAATGTATGCCGTGTGACATTTAGAGATTGTTTTTTTTCTCTCTTTCTCCCTTTGTTTGTTTTTCTCTTGGTCTCTCTTTGTCTTTTTTTCTGCTGCTCTTGCGTGGGATGCAGCGTTATGAGACTACAGTATGTCATTTGAATTTTTCTCTAACCCCGTTTGTCACAAGCCCCCATCGGCTCCGTCGAATGATTATTTTTTTGTCACCTCGTGCAAACGACCTTCCCCCAGCTCCAAACGTGCCTCCGCTCTTTCGAGCTGCCGCAGTCCCACAAGCATCAATATGTGGCCTGACTCATTGTTGATTAGGCGTGGATCCGGTAATTGTTTTCATTGTCTCGGATTGAGATGACATTGATTCTAATGTGCCCCCATCGATCATTTTGTGTGTGTGTGTGTGTGTGTGTGTGTGTGTGTGTGTGTGTGTGTGTGTGTGTGTGTGTGTGCGCACGCTCTATGTTGCTGATGTTGTACTGTAGAGATCTCTTATAATAACATGGTTTTAACACCCCTCTCTCATTGTCTTTATCACTCTACCCCCTTCTCCCTCATCCTGTCCCTCATTTCATACCTTTCTTTCTTTCTTCTTCTCTTTATCTCCCATCATATCATATCTCTTAATTCCCCCCCCCATCTCTCTCTCCCACCCTCCCTCTTCCTCTTTCTCTTTTTCTTTCTCCAAGAAGAGGGATGATCTTCAGTGTGACTCCAGGGCCAGCCCCAAGAGGATCACAGAGCCGGCTGTGGACTTGCTAGGCTTGGGTAAGACATGAGCAGTTGACTGCCCATCACCCCATCTCTCTCCCACTGCAGTAAGCATAAACCATTAAAAGTGAGGAATGGCAGTAAAAATGAAGAAACAAGCCCATGGGTAAAGCTGTCCAAACCCCTTTTTCGTCACCAGGAGTTTTAATATAATACCAAAGTCCAATCCCCTGAGCTTTCATAACTTTGTCTATCTTGCAATTATCTGTCTGATATTCTAAATCATCCACAATATTTCTCCACCACCACTGAAAGAATTTGTATCACTGTGTTCAGGCAACATCGTCACCACCAGATGCAACATAGATGCACTGAATTTGGCTGTTCAGCTTTCTCTGTTATAACTATAACCACTATTAATGACCACTTATAGTGACTTATAATCACACTATGTAGTGCATTATAACAGTCATTGTAATGCATTATAACATTACTATAATATATTAATATAATATATTTGCTATGACAATTATAATGCAATTATATGATCTTTGCAAGAAAATGTACGTGAGTGTTCAGCAATTATGAAGTATTATTTTACCGTATAAGTCATTAGAAAATGGTTCTTTCTTTCCATATGTTCAAAAGGCTGTAAACGCTATATCTATCTCCTGTACAGGGACTATATACACTGTAATACATTTAGCTTTGTAGCTAATACTGTGACATTTTATGTTGTCCTTGCTAAATAAACCAAATATAATGAGGCAAGAGTCTTAACAGCCCTGCTAGCAGACCCTAGAGGTTGTACTTCTCCTTACACACAAACAGAATATTTTGCCGAAGCATGGCTTTAAAGGAAAGGCCTCGCCGTCACCAAAATCCTGGGATTTGGTTATTCCTATGAATTGTTAGATATGTTGTTTGAGAGTGGCGCTAGAAAGGCCATGGGATCACTCAAATGGTTCAATCTTAAGGGAGCATGAATGTGCTCAAGTTTCATCTCAATTCACCCATTACATTTTGAGGCATATTTGTAACATAAAAGACAAACTTCTTCTCTCCAGACCCTTCATTAAATCTTCTGACTTCTGCAGTTGACATGAAATATATATTTTATAAATAATGCCACTTAAAGCTATAAAAACAAAGCAACAATAATGCAGTGAGATATAGAGCAACATTATCAGCCTTCTACAAGTGCTGCATCTGTATTAGGGCTGCACAAAATTAACCCTGGAAAATATATTTTTTAAATGTGTTGACTTCTGCAGTTCATATATCCCTGGAGGCTGATACATTTGTAATGGGTTGGGAAGATGTTCCAGACAGACTCATCCTTGGTTTGTGCTGAATATGCGGTCTACAAGTCCAGTTACATACCCCAGACAGATAAAATCTTTGATCATATTCGAAGTGACCAAACCATAAGCATTAGCATTCACTAGCATTCCTCTCTTGTCGTTGATATTACACATTTGGTAATCTGTGAGATGATCTGTTGGCAAACCCCGGTTGGAGTTGAGCGAGCACTCTGTCCCGGAGTCGAGCAGCAGTTGAGTCAGTGGAGCAGTGGCTCATTAAGGCTCACTGGAAAGGCCATCGCTCCAATACTGTCTGCAGATGACATTTAAAAATGAAAGTTTCTCCAACGGCATAAGCACTGGTCATCTTTCTGAGTTGTCCTGAATCTTTAAACTACCAATATTTTGGACAAGTCATGGAAGGATAAGTGTATAGCATGTATAAATGTAACATGTTATAGTAAATAGGGAACACGTGGGACTCAAACCCATAATGGGTATTTTTTTGAGGGACTGAATAATAGTACATTGGAGATCAGGACATGCACCAGTGAGGAGGGGAGAGAGACAGAGAGAGAGAGAGACGGTGGCATCGATATATAAAATCCCTGACTGCAGCACAATAGTCGATGTTATAAATATCCAAACACTGCTCAGCTCGTCCATGTCTACTGGACGAGGTTTCACTCAATAAATGAAATACCAGGCCCTGTGCCTGGGACCAGTGTTGCCATGTCCGCTTATTATAAGCAACTTTGGGCTTGTTTTTCTGTAAAGTTGCTTATAAATATTGGTGGCTTGTTGCTATTGTGAAGTTAGTTGCTTATTTTGGGCTTGCTGTGTAATGTTGTTTAAACCAGTGGTTCTCAAACATTGTCATGTCAAGGACCCCCAAATTAATATTTATTTGTCCACGGACCCCCCATCTGAAAATATCTGATACCCATACAAGATTTGTGTAGTTAAAATGTTTAAAAAATATTCCAAATTATTCCCATTTTCTTCAAGATTTGTGAGCTTGTAGATCGGCTATTTTCAAATAAAGGGCTCATGTAGACTAGTCGCTTCTGTTGGGCTTGTTGTCATAGACCTGGTTGCTTGTTTATCTCGCAAAACCTGGCAACACTGCCTGGGACATTCACATAGCTAAACCTTATTCACTTCATCCCTTCATTGCTCCATCGATCCTGCTTTCTTTCGCTCTGTCTGTACCAGTAAATACAATCTCTCTATGTCTCCATACCAGTTCCCACTAGGCAAAGCTGGTGCCTGGCAACATGTTTTTTCTGCAATACTGCTTCTAGTAGCCTTCTTTCTATACAGCCGTGTATGGCCGGCCATTCGGGCCACACTAGGGAGGAAAACGAGGTCACCTAAAAACCTTCCAGCTTTGTCAACTATAGTGGCATGTAGTCCTACAGATTCCAAATAAAGCCCTTCCAAGTTGACTCAACATTTGTCAATTGTCAACATACAAAAAGGCTAAATCGGCACACGCCCTTGTCGTTTTTTCAAATGAGAAAATAGAAAAAGTGATGTGAATTCTTCTACCAACATGAAGTCAAATGTATTTAACCCTGAGATGCCTCTCTCAGCTGGCACGGTGGAGACAGAGAGAATGCAGGCTACCTTGGCCAGCGTGGTCCACTCGGAACAGGGCTCACTGAAGTCATGCATGAGGAGCTCTCTGCTTCTGTAATTATGGAGCACTGTCACAATAAGAATGGTGTCTCCCTGTGTGACCTTCTAGTTGTGATTGAATTTGATGTCGTAACATTTTACATGTGTTCGCGTAGAGTATTTGAAGTTACTTTACCAGACATTGTATTTGACAAGATTTAAATGTGTAGTACTTAAAAAAAGCTATTCATGAATAAGAGAAACTCTGCTTTATATGGCCTTTCTTTTTCTCTCCGTCCCCCTCCTTCTTCTCTCCCCTGTGCTCCCGCTCTGTGAATGTGTCAGTCTCTCTTCTCTCTCTCTCTCTCTCTCTCTCTCTTTCTCTTTCTCTGTGAGAGTTAAGCTAATTTAGCGAGAAAACAATTAAAATAATGATGTATTCTCTTTTACGTGTTAAGAATACTGGATACCAAATATGATTATACATTCTGCATTGGTACGTGTGTGTGTGTGTGTGTGTGTGTGTGTGTGTGTGTGTGTGTGTGTGTGTGTGTGTGTGTGTGTGTGTGGTTTCCATGGTGAGGCCCAGAGCAGGCTCAAGAAGTGGAGATATCCCATAATAAATAGATGGAGGGGACAATCCCTCCATCCAACCGCAAGGACTGATAGGGACTCTTTCTCACCCTTACTTATTTCCATGGTGACTGGTGAATGGGGGTGTGTGTGTTGGGGGGAGCAGAGTAACTGAAGAACACAAAATCTTATTTTTCTCTGACTGTCTGTGTCTCTCTCACTCTGCCCCACCTCATCTCTCTGTCCTTAAGTCTGTCTACTTGTCTTTCTCTAATCTTCCTTTTCTTTCCACCATGTATCTTTTTTGCCCTCTATTTCTTGTTAAAAATTAGCTTCCTTGTATATTATTGTTTGCACTCTCACTCCGTCTCCCTCTCTCTCACACACGCTCTCTCTCCCCCTCCTTACTGCTTCCCCTCTCTATCATTCTCTCTCTCTCTCTCTCTCTCTCTCTCTCTCTCTCTCTCTCTCTCTCTCTCTCTCTCTGTAAGTACATGCTGTCCTCTCCTGTTCAGGGTTCTAACAGCTCTAGCATCATGCTGTGAGGACAGAACAGACATTTCTCTTGTGTTGGTGGGTCTTTTATTGGCATGGTACAGAAATCACACGCAGAAACTAGCACTAGTTTTTACCCTTGCAGGAACAAATTCACAAAAGTATTGTGTGGCTTTTGCAGCCGCCAAACCTGTAATTCTGAAATAAATAAATTGATCAATCTTTATTGGCACACCACATTTTAGGGGCTCATTAATGTTGCAGCCCAAAAAAAAGTAAAATAATTTGAAAATTGAATAAGCTGTACAATAGATGGTTTCAAAACATGTGGATTAAGAGTCGTATGTATAAAAGACGAGGTTGTTCTCCTGGCACCACTAGTGTCAGTGTTTCTACCTCGGCCTTAGGCTGTCTCATTGCTGTCGATCAGGCCTATCACCCTCTTGTCGTCTGCATACTTAATGATGACATTGGAGGTGTGGATGGTCGTACAGTAAAGTGTGCACATGGAATTTAGGAGAGGATCAGCATGCACCTCTAAAGGGCTCCTTTGTTGAGGGTCAAAGGGTCTCATGTGCATTCAACACGCAAAGGATTAACTGCACCCCTAACTGTGTTGCCAAGCAAATAGTGTCTAGGAGAGTTGGTTGCAACAACTGAAACACATTTATTTGGGGTGTCATGCCCAGGCTTTCCAGTGATCATGGCAGCAGGGATTGTAGCCAGGTGACGGCCTCATCATGCCGGCATGATCGTGAACAGATATTTCAACCCTCTTAATACAGAGGTGTCAAACTCATTTTAGGCCGGATTGGTCCAAATGTGATTTTGTGAGGGCTCAGGCTGGATTACTTTATGGCTGTGCATCCGTGCTCCCAATGCTGAGAGGCACCAATGCTGTCATGGTCTTCGGTCACAAGTACACAACATGATGCGTGGCATTCTTGGGCAACTGATTTCAGGTCTAGACTAAACATGCATTTGTTTAAGTATGGAACGCATATCGTCACTGTCGGGTGGAAACCATGTCAAAAACTGATACTTTTCAGAAAAACTAAAAATGTACTTATTATTCAGTCACAAACTCTTAATGCTTTTCATTGGTTCAATATTTATAAAACCCAGACATACTTCTAACATCAGTTTCTTTATGATCTGCCTCTATACAGTGAAGTGCTATACTGGAGAACTTACATAACCTATATAACTCAATGCTCTCCAAGTGGAATTCTCAAAAAAAATTGTGTGGTACATATTCTTCTAGTGTGCGATGATGCAGTATGTAGCCTCAATGAGAGGTTTTGGGTGATTTACTTTGGACACTTTCCTAATTATTTGTAAAACGATATTGTATCAAATATTTGTATAACATTTTATGATGTTTAGATCAAATAATATTTGATTACCTGTGCCAGACTGTGTGCCTGTCACTAATAGATAGATAGATACATACAGTACTGTGAATGTATTTATGTGTGTACTGTATGTATGGCTGGCTGGCTGGCTGATGTACTGCTGCCATTCTACGATTCCGCAACATGAGAACCGTGTCAATACAGATAGATATTATTTTTCCGTCCAAACTTGTCCTGCAACTGTCAGGAATGTCCCTGATAGTCAACGGGGTAGCATTCTTTTCATGTATTCATTTTTTATTCGCACAATAAAAACTGTACAAATAAGGTAACATTATTAAAATACACAGAAATAAGTGCAGGTGAGAAAGGAAACCCATGAATTGAGATCATATTCATTGCTCAGCCAATATAAAGTTCTGATTCTTAGTGTGCAATTATGTGTTCATTGTATTGAATGTCAGCTGTGGATGTTCAGCCACTTGAACCCTAGTCTGGGCGTGCCATAATAAGCAAACATTTGGCGACATGTAGATCGGCTATTTTCGCCATAGAGATTTGGTGTAGAGGGGGGAAAAAAAGAGGGGACCAAATATAGAGCCCTGTGGGACCTCAGTCAACAAAGTACAGTGTATAGGGTTTAAGTGATGTTATTTTATTAGGAGCGTGTAAAATAGACTTACAACTGTCATAGTTGTTATGTTTTAGTTTTTCTCTTATTTCTAATTCTGTCTTATTGTCTCAGATGCTCCTGCCAGTGGAACGGTCAGCAGTGTCAGTGGGAGTGCCTCCAGCAGCACTCAACCAATCAGTGAGGAGGACATCTTTGGACCAATGGTGTCCAACCCTCTCCCTTCATCCAGTAACGCAAAGCTCACCCAGGTAGTGCGTACACACACACACACACACACACACACACACACACACACACACACACACACACACACACACACACACAAAGAGATGCTTTCTTTGTCAGCTTATCACCCCCGGCAGACTGCAGCACAGGGAATCTGTAGTGGCTCTGACAAGCAAAAACGTGTGTGTGTCAGCATGTCTTACACACACACACACACACACACACACACACACACACACACACACACACACACACACACGGAGCCAGTCACATTGACAGAGATACAGACAGAGTCACGTATTACAATAAAGTGTCTCCTGTCTTTCTATCTGTCTCCACTGTGGAACTTATTTCACCAACATCCTTGGAGAGACAGAGACAGACGGACAGAGTGACAGGATGCCTTTCTGTCACTCTTGCCCTTTTCCCACATGGAATCCTTAACATTGCAGGATAAAATATTGAATCCTGTGGATCTCTGGATCCACATGGGAACGGCGTGGGTCTAATGTGGATCTTGGACTTATCTATCTATGACGTCAGTTGTCCTTGACGTATCTGCTGTATGACTCCAAATATGGGCAAGGTTTCAAGCGTTAGACATTCTGCCTTGAGACTGGGAGATCTCAGGGTTATATTCCTCGGCCAGGTCATACCAAAGACATATGAGCGTCATGTCCAGGGGGTGCACTTGCATATACTGTTGACAGAATGATGGAGGGAGAGACAGAAAGGATCGAAGCCAGAATTAAGGAAGTATAGAAATGGATGAAAGAATGGACGATGAATGATTGATGAAAGAATGACACTGAACCCGTAGAACAGATCAGAGACATGCAGGAACAAGGGACAGCTATATGAGTTGATGGAATGATGAAGGATTGATGGAAGAATGATACATCTGACACACTATTATAGTGATGTGATAGTGTGGAAGAAGACAAAGATGGAGGCGGTAAGAATGGATGGATGGAGTGAGAGAGCAACAGAAATTGTGCGGTGAATTTGAAGGACGGCATCTTAAATAATAATACAATAGTTTGTTAACTGTGTGTGTGTGTGTGTGTGTGTGTGTGTGTGCGCGCACGTGAGCATGTGTCTTGTTGACTTATTTTTATTCAACTTTTGTTTGATTGTAAGGTATTGCATTTTTACATATGTAGTTATGGATATGTCGTTTGTATAAAATGAACATATGACATGTATTTTCAAGAGCAACACAAATACACAGACATCATTAAGTGAAAATATACTGCATAAAAACTATATACAAAACAAATCATAAAGGGACTAAAACTGTTCTATTTGTGAGATTATGTGTGTGTGGGAGGGGTTGTATTGAAACCAGCAGCCTTCTATAACAAACACTGTTGTCAGTGTATGTGTTTGCACTGTCTTTTATCAAATTGTTCATTCACTCACTGTGAGAAGTCCACTCAGCCACCTCTTAGTAAATGCTCTCTCTGCAGTGTGTGATTAGGCACTGTAGGGACAAGGAGAGAGAGCTGGAGATGGGTCAAGATGTTATTGAGACAATCATACCATCCTTTTATGTCTGAAAAGCTGCTCTTGCAACAGGACTTTCTGATGGGGAACACGAGCAGGAGCTCAACTAGGACTTTGATGTTTGGGAATTGGTGAGGTCTACCACCAAAGCCCTGCTCAGCTCTCTGCCATAGTACATGTGGCTGTAGGTGCTTGAAATGTCTTAACTATCACCTTAATGTCAAACCACTCTCTTCTAGACGCATGGCTTGTCTCAAGAACTGTAAGACTCCATGAAGTGGTGAAGCTCTTTGATATCATATTTAAAAAGTGCCAACCCTTTTAGTGCTCTCTAGCCAGTTTGAAGTGTCAGACCAGATGGATGTTGAGTTGAAGACTCATGTCTCAATAAACAAAACTCAGAACCTAATAACAATGTGGCTTCCCTGTGTAGTGGCAGACATTAATAGAATGTCACACATGCATATGGTTTGTTCAAAAATAATTTCTGTACAACATTGCATCACCTGTCTAGTCATGGAGACTGTTTGGATCCACGGCAGGAGGTCAGTCACAAACCTGCTGAGTCCAGCCAACAGCTGATTCCACAGTCCACTAATTCTGAAGCTGTCAGCATAACGATTATTAAGTATCTTAGCATAGCATGCTTATACATAATAGGACCACTGAGGGAAGCGTTCTATGTGTAGAAGAGTTCTTTGTGTATAAGAGGTGTCTGAAATTACTCCTCAGGGTGCTTGTGCCCTGGGGCTTTCATGCCCTTTGGGGCTTGGGATTGTCTGTTTTGTTGTTTTCATGCTTGAACCTTCGTGTGAGCTGAGCTATGTTTGCTGTATGCACGTAATGTAGCAACATGAACTGAGCTGTGATTGGTCTACTTTTTTGGGGACAGAGACAGTTAGCCCCTTCGGCACCACGCCTTAAAAATATGAAACACCAATTTCTTTTAACCTGCATGGTCACAAGGATTGATCGGTCAGACCATCTCTTGGAACAAGAGTGTTGAACATTCATCATAAGTTGAATGAAGTGGACGATTTTACTTTGTTTCAGGCATAAATGGATTTGTTTGGTCTCATCGATGCACTTGCTTCCCTGTAATGTTTTTTATAGCAAATGTAACCACAAGTTTCTCAGAATTGTGACTGCAGGTCTACAGTATATTAACTAGAAAAAGTGCTCCTCGGAGCACAGGTCTCCGCCAGGTCAGGTACGTTATTGTGGCCTCCTGGTGGCGCTATAATAGGCCAATGTGAAAGGGGTGTCATTTTTTCTTAGGCTTTTCACGGCAAGCAGACACTGCATTCATGATTTGAGGCTTTTGTTCCAAAAATGTGTTTTGCTAAGATTAGACCTGCTGGTGGCGCTATAACAGGCCAATGTGAAAAGGGTGGCATTTCTTCCTCAGCCTAGTGGGAATGGGCGTGTGAAATTTCACGGAAATCGCAAGCTGCGTTCATGATTTGAAACTTTGGAAGCCAACCTTAGCCAATGAGGATGGAATATGGAAAATCGGATAGATCCGTGTTGATCACATGACTATAGAGATAATGTGTACCGATTTGCATGACGTTTGGATAAAATCTGTTCATGATTTGCGCCATTTTGTTCAAAACGGGTCACTCCTGAAAACCTTAGATGTCAATGTTAGCCAATCAGGATGGAATATGAAAAATCAAACAGATCCATCTTGATCACATGACTATAGAGATCATGTGTACCGATTTGCGTGAAATTTGGATAAAATCTGAAGGCTTAATCTCAAAATATGTGTTTTACATAAGTCTCCTGGTGGCGCTATAAAAGGCTAATGTGAAAAATGCAGGGCAGATGTTTTTCCTTGGCCTCTATGGAGTATGCGTGCAAAGTTTCACGCAGATCGGTGCAGTTACAGTTAAAAACGCAATTTGGCCTTTTATAGCGCCACCATGAGGCCGATTGGAACATTTCCAAGTGACTTTTCTTCCTCGGCCTAGTGGGAATGTGCGTGTGAAATTTCACGGAAATCACAAGCTGCGTTCATGATTTGAGGCATTTAGTTCAAAATGGACCAGTTCTGCAAACTTTGGAAGCCAACCTTAGCCAATCAGGATGGAATATGGAAAATCAGACAGATCTATGTTGATCACATGACTATGGAGATACTGTGTACTGATTTGAGTGATGTTTGGATAAAATCTGTAGGAGTAATATAAAAAATCACACCCTGTGTGAAGGTAGCGGCGCCTTTGAATACATTATGTCATCGATATGTGTTTATAATGTGTTTATAGCCATGTGTCATGTGAAGCTTGACCAATCACTTTGTTGACGGGTCTGACCAATCAGAGCGTCGACGACAGATAAAGTTAAATTGAGGATCTAACTTTAAATAACTTACCTAGAAGGAGACTTTAGCCAAATAAAAATATATACAAAAAAAAACATGAGGAAATAAAAAATAAACCTTGACATCATAGTGATGTCATGAATAGTCCCCTTGCCTGACAAATCACAACCTTGACGGGCCTGACCAATCAGAACCTTGACGGGCCTGACCAATCAGAACCTTGACGGGCCTGACCAATCAGAACCTTAACGGACTCTTGGATTCTCGATCGTCTCTATCAAACCATTCTGTCATAACGGATGACTGGGTCCCGAACTCAGACTTTCTATACATTCACCCTTCATCTGTTCTTGTATCTTTCTCTTTCTATTCGTCATATTAACTTTAAATAACTTACCTAGACGGAGACTTTAGCCAAATGAATAATAAGATGAAGTCATTGTCATCGTTTATATAGACATCGAATTCTATATTCATGACATCATAGTGATGTCATGAATAGTGACCAATCACAACTTTGGCGCACCTGACCAATCAGAACGTTGACGCACCTGACCAATCAGAACGTTGGCGCACCTGACCAATCAGAACGTTGACGCAAAAGCCAGGCATAGAGGGCTAATATCCGCTCTATACCTAAAGGTATAGAGCGGCTAGCGCCGCTAAAAAATGGGTTTTGCACAAATCGGCCTCCTGGTGGCGCTATAACAGGCCCATGTCAAAAACTTGGGCCGGAGGTTCTGAATTGGCATCCAGGGAGTGTGTGTGCAAAGTTTTGCAGTGACCGGGCCAACGGTGCCGGAGATTAGCCGCTCACAGACAGATGGACACACACACACACGGACGGACGGACGGACGGGGTGCAAAACATACTCTCTCGCCATGCCTTTCGGCCTGGCGGAGACAAAAATGTTGATTGTACGACCTATGGTTCAAGAGTTAAGTGGGCTGTTGCGCCACCATGAAGAGATTTAAATTGGTTTGGAGGTTCTTCCTTGGCCTAGTGGGAATGTGTTTGCAAAGTTTCACGGCAATCGGACGCTGCGTTCATGACTTGAGGCATTTTGTTCTAAACGGCCACTCCAGCAAACTTTAGAAGCCAATCTTATAATCTATAGAGGTAATGTGTACCGATTTGCGTGATATTTCGACAAAATATGTAGGAGTAATATAAACTCTTTTTTTTGTTGCCAAGATCTGCCTCCTGTTGACGCTATGACAGGCCGATGTGAGAAATCTGGGGCAGAGGTGTTTACTTGGCCTCCAAGGAGTATGCATGCACAGTTTAATGCCGATCAGTCCAACGGTGCCGGAGATTAGCTGCTTACAGACGGACTGACGGACAGGGGCAAAAACATAGTCTCGGCCATGCCTTCGACCTAGCCTGGTATACAGCCTGCTTCGCTACGTTCGGCAGACTTTTTTTTCTCTCTTCGCTTCTCAGTCTGGAATGCCTCCTATCTCCAAGGGAGGCGGGACATGACAAACGTTTCGAGTCGTGCCGTGGCTTCTGATTGGTCTGTGGTGCGGGGCGGGACAAAAAAAACAGTGTGATCGTTGTGATTCGTCATTCGTTTGAACAACATCCAATCAGCAACGACGTTGCCTAACGTAACATATGTAGTTCCAGTGTAGTTCTGCAAAACGAGTCAATGGGGTGCATTCCAGACTGATAAGCGGAGAGAGAGAAAAAAGTCCGCCGAACGTAGCGAATCAGGCTGGATCCCAGGCTACCTTCGACCTGGCGGAGACAATTAACGTGACTTGATCTGAGGTGTGAGCAATTCGTTTCAGGCCTAATTCCTGATTTGTACTACTACTTTCAGTGCTGTGCACGTGAGCTTGTAGATCGGGTTTATTCCGTGTGCAAAACCGGTGCACAACTAAGTATAAATCACCCTTAAGGGCCATTACTGCAAGAGAAAGAGATACAGAGAGTAACCTTCAGCAACTGTAGGTGATTCATTTTGATTCAACTTTTTGTAATTTCAGGAAATCATAGGTCAGCTACATTTTATTTTTATAACTTTATCTCTCTGCATTTGGAGGCAGGTCACGTCTTCATAGTTCATAGTAATTTTCTTTGCTGTTATAATTAGGCTTCAGCACCCACTTTGGTACACAGGAGTGAGAGTAGCTTACTCCCTTCCCCTGCTATGGACAGAGAAGGAGATAAACACCACTGATTGCTCATTCATGATTACATTTGCTCTACAATGGGGAACATATGCAGTACTGTAGATGTATATCACAAATTATATATATCTGATACTAAATTATTCCTCTCTAATTCTAAACATTTCCTATTGCACACATCCCCCACTGCTGCTAAGGTTTTTTGTGGCTAAAGTTCCGGACCTTTTATAGAAGGTTTAGAGTGTGGGTCTTGCCAGTACTTTTGAACCTTATTTCTATCTTATATTCTTCTTCTAGTTCTTTTGATTTAATTAAAATCCATTGCTGTATTGCTGTTTTGCACAGTCTTGCAGACACGCCACACCAACATTTTTCTGCATGTACCTGAATGATTACAAATAAACCCACTTGATTCTGATTGTTGACATAAAGAGAACATTATGGTGACCTCCTTAGTCAACCGTGGGGGACATGTGAGGTAGCCACCATATTCCATTAGCGTTGCCTGGTTTCATAATTTGTACATCCATTGCTACACCAGCACTACACATTTGCAGGTCACATTAGCCTTTGCTGACCTGGTGTAATGCTTGTGTTTATGCCATTAAAGGTTTCTTTGGGTTCTGTGATTATGGGTAGAACTTTTACACTGTCAAATGTTGCAAACTCAAGACAGTGTGGACACATCAAATAGAGACAAGTGATACTGTAGTCCACCCATACTGTAGACTCTCCTACATTCTTGAGTCAAGTGAGAACGGCATCCAAGATCCCATGGGCCTGATCATGTTACAGTTTTACAAGATTTACAAACCAATTTACTGGTAGTCCATCTATAAAGTTGCCCACCCCTGCTTTAGGGTGCTTCAAGGCATTCACACAACTTTGATGTACAGTACAGCTCTATGATCCTGGAGAGCCCTGATCCTCACTCTCTCACCGCTGACCCCATGAAAGAGACCATTGCTGTGCCTTGCTTGGAAACCATCCACATGTCTTACAGTACATGAGCTCAGATTCAACAAAGTCAAATTTTCAATTTCCATTCAGGAATCATCTTCCTTTTAGTTTCATATTTTGACTTTGTTTCTTGATGCTGTAAAGACGGAGGTAAATTATTTTCATATTTTAGGGACACATTTTATCCAGTGTCATATCACAGCAATCAAGTTTGTCTTAAAATAACTTTGTCACATGTACAGGTGATACAAGTAATGATGGGTCCACCAGAGGAAGTTAGGTAAAAACCCACTTTGGCCTAGTAGTCCCGCGTTACCAGCCAATCAGAGATCTACATCTACCACAATATGAAGGACTGCTCTCTTTCGATTTGTTCTGCAATGCAGTTTTTGCTGTGTGTGTGCGTCCGGAACTAATCTCGCAAACCGCTGGTCTGATCGGAGCCAAAATGTGTATGCATGACCCCACATCTGGGGACCCCCCAAAATCATTTTGGGGGGGTCCCCAGATGATTTGATTTCTGATGATGATGATTGTTTTCTCACTCAACAGTAAACAAACCAACATACAGGATAGTGTATACAGGATATCTGCACATATCTACAGTGACAATTTAAGGACTTTTATGACCTTTTGAATACCTCTGAAATGAATTTTTCATTGTGTCAAAAGTAGTCAACAAACTACACTATGAGAAATGGTCAAACATTGGCCAAATTGTCAAACATTACCTAAGAAAGAGGAAACATTTTTGAAAATAGCCGAACTACTTGCTCACGCGAGGCGTTGTGTGCATGTATATCAGCTATTTTCACAATATTTCGCTGTGGAACCGAGTCAAACTAAATGCAATGCCTCAACTCCTACAATTCAAAGTGCTTGTCAGGGTGGGTGGTCCCCAGTTCAAATTTGATTGTTTTGGGGCTTGAAAGGTTTGAGAAACGACTTAACAGATGACTGATATCACAGGCTGACCACATGAAGTCCAAGATCCACATTGGAGCAGCAGTTCTCATGTGGATCCCGATCCACACGATTCGATTTAATTTTTACTCTCATAACTCGGCAATGAAAGCTGGGATATTGCCCTCAGTCTCTATTCAGTGAAGCATTTAGAAACTGACGTGTGAGTTTAATTTGGGTATGAGTTTCCCGACTCCACTGCTGTTTTACTAACCAGTACTACAGTACAATTCATTGCATAAACTGTATTTATGATATGTACCTAAGCCACTTAGCTATGATAGATGACATGAATGTAAAACTACTTCTAATGAGAAGCACACGGATAATGTTGGAAGGGTTGTATGAATGTCATATTGTCATATGAAAAATAAAAATACATTCAACATCTTCTCAGCATAGGTTTGGCAAACACTAAAAGGAAAGAAAACGTGAACGGGTAATTGGATCTTCCTAAAAAGAAAGAAAACGTTTTCATACATTTGCATAGATCTTATTTCATCTTGTGACATCAGGATGGTGTTTGTCATCATAAATACTTTTTGATATTGAGGCATCACAGATGGCATCGTTATCAAAGTAAAACAACACTTTGGTAATAGAACCAGAACTAGCTTTTATGTCCCTCTGTCTTGGCCTGTGTGTGTGTGTGTGTGTGTGTGTGTGTGTGTGTGTGTGTGCATACTGTACATGTGTGTGATATAAATTGGAGAGACAAGTAAGAGAAAGGTCGATGAAATAACCGCCTGTGTTTTTTCTCTCTGTTGTTTTTCACTGTGCTTCTCTCCATCTCCAACAGTCTGCGTTTAACGCAGAGAGGAAGAGTGAAACACCAGAGTGCTTGTTGAATTAAACAGTGTTTCTTTTCTTTTTTTTCTTGGGGGGAGGGGGGTTCTTGAAATGCCACTGCAGTCCCTCTAGCATGACCTTTGAGCCACACACACACACACACACACACACACACACACACACACACACACACACACACACACACACACACACACACACACACACACACACACACACACACACACACACACACACAGCCAATACACCACACACTCCCTTGCAAATGCACACACATACACACTGCACACATTGCAAACACTGCACATTTACACACTTATAAAGAACACACACAGGGTACAAATCAGCAGTGACCTGTTAGGGAGCATGCTCTCTCATTCACAGTGCAGGAGTGACATGACCTGTTCCTGAGCTGGAAATTGTCTCATTCTTCCTCTGTCTCTGCCACTCTGTTGTGTGCACACACACACACACGCACACACACACACACACACACACACACACACACACACACACACACACACACACACACACACACACACACACACACACACACACACACACACACACACACACACACTGTTCTCTCTCGCACGCACACACACACACACACACACACACACACACACACACACACACACACTGTTCTCTCTCTCTCTCTCTCTCTCTCGCACACACACACACACACACGCGCACGCACACACTCACGCACGCACACACACGCGCGCGCACACACGCGCACACACTCACGCACGCACACACAGCCCACATCAGCTCCATGCCACCTGGGATCAGTCCAGGCCTGCTGCTCACTAGAGACCCAGGCATGAAGAACAATTATAGGCAGCTGTAGCTGCACTCACCCCCTGCCACTGCCAGCCCCCCACCTAGCCTCTCTCTCTCTCTCTCTCTCTCTCTCTCTCTCTCTCTCTCTCTCTCTCTCTCTCTCTCTCTCTCTCTCTCTCTCTCTCTCTCTCTCTCTCTCTCTCTCTCTCTCTCTCTCTCTCTCTCTCTCTCTCTCTCTCTCTCTCTCTCTCTCTCTCTCTCTCTCTCTCTCTCTCTCAGTTCGCCATTTTCCTCTTCCCTGGATCGATTAACCCCCCCACCTCCTCTCAACTCCTCCACAGCTCCTCCGTTCCAATCCTTCTCTCCTGACTTCCAATTTATTTCCTCTTTATTTTCACCTCCACCCACCCACATATTTTAATTCCGCCCCTCATCCTCTCATCTGTCCACAGATCCGTGATCACAGCTGTAGTCAGTTGTAGGGCCGGATGGCAAATGGCTTTTTGAGCACCGACCGAATCACATCCAGCTGTCAAAAACTGACCCAGCATTCAGTGCTTAACAGCTCCTTTCCCTTTGTCACTCGACCATGTTATCTTTTCAAAGTGCTGATGAGATAATGTATACATATTTCATGGTAAATGAGGACAATTTTGAAATATCATAGATAGATAGATAGATAGGTGAATGCCTAAATTCCCCAGTAGGGTGGGACATCTACACATTTCCCAGCTGTACTTTACGAATACTGTAGATTTCCCTGCAGACCAGGAAATGTGGATATTAAGCAAATAAGCTCACCACCAGAGAACGGTCTGCTAGAATTCTCTGAGGTGGTTAGTGGGCTGGAGAAACGGGGATGCCCATTTTGTTTCACTCGCAAGTGAATAATTTAACTCGCAAGTGAATAAAGAATGGTTTTACATGCATGACTTTTTACATCACTTGAAAGCAAGGCAGGCGTGCCGACAGCGAGGCCTTGAAGCTTGTGACGTGGGGCACCCGCTCACTTCACAGCTCGTGAGCCTCAAGGTCTCCCGCATCGACATGAAATACCTGGGAAAAAAACATCCGTTCATATCGTCCACCGTCCATCAACTGTCCAGGTGTGTTACCTGTTGTTTAGTACTAGGCGACTACTACTTTTCAACCCCATCTGGCCAGTATATCAATTTCCAATGATACCCAGCCACAGTCGGGAGTAGGTGGAGGGGTTCAGTAATACATCTACAATTCAATGTTTTCATTTTGTGTGACTGAGCCTCAGAGCGAAGCCTGTCTCTGAAGACTGTAGTGCTCAGAAACGTACTGACATTGTACACTGCAGGAGAGAGGAGCCCGACCACGCATGGAAAGGATATACATACACACATACCATACTACATCAAAAATGTACTGCAGACACACACGCCCACACACAATCACACATGGACAGGGTACTGTAGCACACACACACACACACACACACACCCTGCATCCACACCAGCTTGGTATTCAGCAGGTGGGTATTGCTCCTACAGTGTGATTAGTGTGCCGCACGCGGAAAAAGCCAGTGACACCCACATGCATGGGCCCAGGCAGCAGCCGACTGATGGCGTGCCGTGCACAGCTATTAGGCGGGATCGGAGAAGACTCTGCTATCTGCAAATATGTCAATTATAAAAATGCGATTACAGCCTTGTAGGAGGGGAGGATTTGTGTTATCCCTTGCTCTCTCTCTCTGTTCTCTCGTTTTCTCACTCATCCTCGGACTCTCTCGCTCCCTCTCTTGTCTCCCTCATCTCTCTCCCTCGTTCTCTCATTCATTGCACTTCTCCCCTCCCCTCTCAAACCCCATTCACTCTTTTCCCCGATGTCAGTGCAGTGTCAAATCTCGCTTCCCTTATAAATCTCTCTCTCATGCTGTTTCTCAATGCAGTGACAAATATGTGCAGTGTGCAGTCAGTTGGCTTTTCTCATTGATTTGCAATTACCATCCTCTATATTCTTTCACTCTGTTTTTCTCGCGGTCTGTTTCTTCGTACCCCCTATTTTTTTCCTCATTTATTCACTCCCTCGTTCAAACCACCTCTCCGTCCTCCCTCCTCCTTCATGTGCGCGCTCTCTCTCTCTCTCTCATTCTCTCTCTCTCTCTCTCTCTCATATGCACAATCCATTTCCCTTCTCTCCCTCGATGCCTCTGCCTGCACCAATCACTCTCTCTCTCACTTGCTCTCTCTCGCTCTCTTCCTCCTTCACTCTTGTTCCCATTCTAACTCGCTCTCCCTCACTGGTTCGGGTGGGGGTTTAGGGGCGTTGTGGCGCATCAGTAGCGGTGCAGCCGGTTGATTAGGGAGAACAAAAGCCTCTGAGTCTGAGACACTTTCCTTGCCAAGAACAATAAATTGAGACGATTTGTCATGATGTCGCTGGCTCAGGGATGCATGAACACTCATGTAGGAACCTAAGTAGCACTATCCTGGTTCAGACAATACAGTAGGAACACAGCACTGGGGCCTCATCCTATACGGCATATACAGATATCTCCATATACGGGCAAAAAAGGGACAAGGACTGACATACAGAGATCTCCATATATGGGCATATCAGCATGCCCATATATAGGCATATAGTGATGACATCAGGGATCTCCATATATGGGCATAAAAGAGACAAGGACTGACAAATACAGAGTTCTCCATATATGGGCATGAAAGGGACAAGGAATGACGAATGCAGAGTTCCCTGTATATGGGCATATCAGTCAGATATGCTGTGCGACGCAGGTGGCCCGAACAGCCGCGCACATCTAGTTCATGAAAATGTTCTTGGATTTATGCTTAATCTTAAATTAATTATATAAAATAATTATTAAATAATTAATTATACGATATACTTAAAGGGGCTACACCATGAATTTAAAAAAAATATATTATATATAAATATTGCCCCCTAATACGTTTTAAACAGGTTGTAAGCCTAAAAAACATCCAGATATTTTTTCTCACAATCTGACTGTCTGTCATTCCAAGCTTTTTCAGCTGCAATACCAAAACGTCCTTTTGGGCAGGGGGGGGCTACTGAGCAATTCTGTCTGGCCATCATCAATGCAAAGTCAAGGCAAGTGATGTCACTTGCCTTGCCATTCTGAAATGGCCTGTTCAGACACGCCCATTCTGAAAATCTCTGAAATGAGAATGAATGACTGAATGTTAAAAAAAAAAAAAATTGGGGTAGAAGAGACACTGGGGAGCCCAAAAAATACTAAAAACCTAAAAAAACGGATTCATAGAAAACACTTAAGGACATTCTGATTATGTCTTTTCAAATTATCTTAATTTTTTGCGCAGTTTATAATCACGTTTGCCTCTGGAAAAGGACCAATTACAGATAGGTAATGTATAGTGTTTACTGAGATTAAACCATTGAAAACAGAATAAAGTCAACTGCACCTACACTATAACTACCTGCACTCTTTCCTGTGTGCCTGATCATGGTCTGCAAACAGAAAATGCATCTACAGTATCTAGCTGTATAACGGGTTATACTGTACCAGACCTGTCAAGGATTTCCCTGGAAAGTTCCCGTAATGAAGGAATCCCAGCGTATAGAGTACTTGGACAGGTACAGGTATAGCAGGGTTACAGCATGTCAGCACACTAATCTAACAAAAATGTTTCTTGGGAAATAAAAGTGACTTGTAAGCCACCCATCACCATGAGCAAAAAAGACATTCCTGTCTCTGAAAACGTGTTCTCTTTAGAACACACAGTTGAAGACTTCAAAACTGCAAGAGCAGCCATGGTTGAGTTCATGTTTGCAAATGTGCCACACAATTTAATGTATCTTTAATTGAAAAAAAAACATTTGGTTTGGATATTGGCTTAATTCTTCATGCCTGTTGGAGCTCTTTGCAGTTCAGAGGATGTGCACTCTTATTGCTACAGTACCTTGACGGGATGAGCGGAGAGAGTGTGAAAGAAACAGATGGAGGGATGAATGCTGGATGGATAGCAGTGGACGGAGAGGGGGGGAAAGGTAGAGAGAATGCTGGAATGGCTTTTTGCTTTGCTTTGCTTTGCTTTGGGAGATGAGAGACTGAAAAGTAAGGGAGAGACGAATGAAAGCAGGATGGCTGGCAGAGGTAAGGAGAGAAGGGGAAGAGAGAGATATGTTGGATGGGTGCATGAAGGGACAAGGAGCAGTGGGAGGGTGACCGGAAAGTGTGTGTGTGTGTTATAGACACAGTGCTCGTTTGCCTCTCCAGATGGTGTATCCAAGGGGAGTGTGTGTGTGTGTGTGTGTGTGTGTGTGTGTGTGTGTGTGTGTGTGTGTGTGTGTGTACAGATAGGATGTATAATGCATGTATGTGTGTTTTGGGTGTGTTCTATGGCTGCGTGAGTTGTATGTATAAGCATGCCTATGCATCAGTGCACATACGTTGATCAATACTACAGTCTATGGGTGCTGTCATGTTTGTGCATGCTGCTGGCATGCACTTCTGTGAATTCACACATAATCTCATTCCTGCTGAGTGGACATTACTCACCTTTTTGTGTGTGTGTGTGTGTGTGTGTGTGTGTGTGTGTGTGTGTGTGTGTGTGTGTGTGTGTGTGTGTGTGTGTGTGTGTGTGTGTGTGTGTGTGTGTGTGTGTGTGTGTGTGTGTGGTGGTGGTGGTGGTGGTGTAGAAATAAATGAATAGTGACAGAGAAGGAAAGAGCTGCAGGAGTCCAGTGCCAGCTCTGATTCACAGCCTGGCTGCAGCCCTTCCACAGGCCCATCTCAACACAATGTGCTGCTAGGAGACCCACATTAGACTACACACTATGTGAGGGGTGGGCTGTGAGCGCGCGCGTGCATGTGTGTGTTCATGCTGAAGTGACACAGCATACACACACAACATACAGTCCAATTCGGTTTGTTCCCCTTGGTGAAAAATGTGTGTGAGAGAGACAGAGTAAGTGAGCGAAAGACGAGAACAGACATGCAAGTTTCATGGCACTCTGCTCTCGTCTGCTTGAGTTTGTTGCCCTTTATGGTGTTTGCCTTTTATTTCCCTGCATGTGTGTTAGGGCTGGGCAAAACAATATCGATATCAGGGACTGTTCTCACTGTTTGTTCCTATTTCTATGAAAAGTAATTGCCCTACAACTCAAGAGGCTGTGATCATGTGACCTACAGTATATGCTGCAGACTGGTCGAGAAGGAGGAGACTGCAGACCTGTAGACTGCAGAATGATACTGTATACTGTACGTCTGTTCTTATCAGAAAAGGCTTCCTGATAACATTTTAGGCGAGAATTCATCCATACAGTTGTTCAATATCGATTGATTTCACATTTACAACGGCTTGCTTAAAGGTATTAAACGGGTATTAAACAGTATTCAGGAGCAGAAGAACATTTAACTCATTGACTGCCGGAGTAAATGGATAAATAAATCAGCCCTTGCCAGCGTTTTTGAGCATTTTCTGCTTCTCTTTGTGGCTCTTTCAAGAGCCACAGAATATTTCGCTCCCGGGTCGATCGACACACAGAGTGTCGCAAAAGACGGAGGAGTGTCTCTGCTTCCGTCAGAGAAAGAAAAGCGTGTCACCGCGACCCTCCGTTCTTTAGTTATTGGCTGTTGAATATAGCTTGTTCTCGCCAAAAACCAAAAGAGATTTTTTTTTTCTAAATCCATTAACATTAGATCGGACGGGCTGGGTTTGTTGTGATCACGTTATTTCCGGGTATACTCTTCTCCGGAAGTCATAGGATCACTCGAAGAGGTTGGCGAAGAGCGCCATCTAGCGTAAACACTGAAAATACCAGTACACGTCAAAACACGTCCTTGGCGGTGTGGGTTTTGGATTGACACAAGTCAAAACACGTCATTGGCAGTCAATGAGTTGATATCTCTAGATGCAAACATTGTCGGCTCAATGTTCAAATTGTCTCATTTACTTCCATTGTCAAGCATTATATGCCGTTTTGAAATAGACTACATTTTGACATAGTCTCATTTCCTTTCATTGTTAGGTGTGCATTTACTAAATAGATTATAACATGGACGACACTGAGTCGACAGCACAGCCGTCGCACTACTCGGCGCGGACACTTGTTTGGCTATCACCTCGCTCAGGTGAGCCTCACGGGGCTCAAGGCTCACCTGCCTTGTTTTCAATTGATGTAAAAGGAAATATGAGTCAAAATGTTATCAGAAACAGAAGAATATATCATACGAATTGTGTGTGTGTGTGTGCTCACCACCGCGTGTGTCAATGTGCGACTAATCTCACAAACCGTTGGACCAATTGGCGTCAAAGTTTGCATACACACGCCACCCCAAATTCTTCAAATCGGCCTCATGGTGACGCTATATATGGCCTCTAAACAACACAGAGCCAAACGTGTTTGTGTGACAGAGTGAGTGAGAGAAAGACAAGGGGAGACACCCAAACACACAAAACGCTTGAGTTGTCTTTTGACCTTCGCCTTACTAGTGCTCTTTTCCACACTCTCTTGAGTCTCTTTCACTCTACGGCCGAAAAAAACTTCACAGGTAATGATGCAGCCATACATTACAATAGCATTATGTAATTGTTATTTGCTACAATCCTGTTTCTACCAGACTGACTGGGGGATGTTTAAGAACGCCGCTGGGAATAACATCAACGAACTCTCAGACTCAGTCACTGGCTTTATCAGTAAGTGCATAGACGACATAGTCCCAAAAAAGACAGTTCGGATCTATCCCAATCAGAAACCATGGATGAACAGCGAAGTACGTGTACACATGCACGCACGGGATGCTGGTTTCAAATCTGGCGACGTGGAAACGCGTAACACGACGCGCGCGGCCCTAAACAGCGCCATCAGGAAAGCGAAAAAGGCCTACACTGAAAAGATGCAAGACCAACTCAGCAATGGCAACATCAGGAGCACGTGGCAGGCGGTACACACCTTGACAGACTGCAAAACAAGAACCAGAAGCGAGGTGAACCCGCCTGCCTCCCTCCCCAACGAACTGAACACTTTCTATGGCCGGTTTGAGATCAGCTCCAACCGCGGCAGCCAAGCGGGGGCATCAGCAACACCAGCAGAGGAGAACCCTCTAATCATCTCGGAGAGAGAAGTGCGTACAGCCTTTGCACGGGTCAACATCCACAAGGCAGCCGGACCTGATGGAATCCCAGGCCGGGTCCTTAAGGCATGTGCAGACCAGCTGGCGGGTGTCTTCGCTGACATCTTTAACCTCTCCCTCTCCCAGGCTGTGGTCCCTGCAGGGTTCAAAATGTCAACCATTGTGCCCATTCCCAAAAAGGCCAGAGTGACATGCCTGAATGACTGGAGACCTGTCGCTCTCACCCCGATCGTCAGCAAGTGCTTCGAGAAACTGGTGAGGGAATACATCAGCTCCACGCTACCTGCCTCGCTGGATCCGTGGCAGTATGCATACCGCAAAAACAGATCCACCGACGACGCTATTGCCATGGCTCTCCACACCGTCCTCTCGCACATGGACAACAAGCTGCTGAAGGACAAATATGTACGTATGCTGTTCGTGGACTACAGCTCAGCATTCAACACCATTGTCCCAGCAATACTTGACAAAAAGCTCAGAGACCTAGGGCTACACCCAAGCATGTGCGACTGGATACAGGACTTCCTGTCCAACCGACATCAGGTGGTGAGAATGGGCAGCATCACATCTGACCCCCTGACCCTCAACACCGGAGCACCCCAGGGATGCGTGCTGAGCCCTCTCCTCTACTCCCTGTACACGTATGACTGCATAGCCACACATGTCTCCAACACCATCATAAAGTACGCGGACGACACGACAGTGATAGGCCGAATCGTAAACAACGACGAGTCTGACTACAGAGACGAGATCAACTCACTGGCGCTCTGGTGCCGGGAGAACAACCTCGCTCTCAACGTCGACAAGACCAAAGAACTGATCGTGGACTTCAGGAGGCCGCGGAGAGACCATGCGCCCATCCTCATCGACGGTGCTGCAGTGGAAAGGGTCAGCGAGTTCAAGTTCCTCGGAGTACACATCGAGGAGGACCTTAAGTGGGAGACGCACACCACACACGTGAAGAAAAAGGCTCAGCAGAGACTGTACTGGCTCCGCCGCCTGAATAAGCTTGGAGTAGGACAGCGCATCCTCAAGCTGTACTACAACAGTTCGGTTGAAGGCGTCCTAACAGGCTGCATCACGGCCTGGTACGGGAACTGCACTGCCCGAGAGAAGATCAACCTACAGCGAGTAGTGCGATCGGCAGAGCGGATAATGGGAAGCGACCTCCCAGCGCTTCAGGATCTGTACAAGAAGCGGTGCGTGGTCAAAGCCAAGCGCATCATCAAGGACAAGTACCACCCTAGTCACAGACTGTTCAGAACCCTACAACGACCGCGACCGGGCAAGGGGACCTATCGCAGTATCAAGAGTTCCACCACCAGGTTCTGGAATAGTTTTAACCCGGCTGCTGTCAGAATGCTGAATGAAGCATGAGCCCCTTTCCAGCAGCCTGACAATAGGCGGTACTGCCCAGCTGGCTGCAGACTTTTCTAGCTCTTCCTGAACACACCTGTGGATTATTATACCAGGAAATGACTTGGACTTATGAGGAATCATACCAGCGGAAAAAAACCCTTTAAGTGTACAGTTTGTGACAAAAGCTTTAGTCAATGCTAATCTTAAGAAACACATGTTGATACACACAGGAGAAAGGGCTTTAATTGTACTCTTTGTGGCAAAAGCTTTAGTCAATGCTAAAGATTACTTTTTGTTGCTCTCCTTCATGGAGCTACTTGCGGATTATACCAGGGTCAGTCCACCTTAGGTGAACACGCACTGACCCTCTGCACCTTAATCCCCATGTATAACGCACAATCTTTTTTTATTTATTTTTTTATTACTGCGCTCTTTTCTCTCTAAGCACCTTAGCGTCTATAAGTATATCATGCACAGTATACATACATTGCTGCTATGCTCAGGCACCTTAGTTTGTCTCTTATCTCAGGTACTTTGTAAATATGTAGATAACTTGTTTTTGGCCTTCTATTGTTCTCTGTTGATCTCCTTCCCACTTAACCCCCTACCCCTCTTCTTTTTCTCTCTCCCCACTCTTCTTTCTACGGAATTTAACGTTGCGATGGGAGTGTTGTACAAAAACGAATTTCACCCACTTTTTTACCTTGTAAACCTGTGATGTGACAATAAACCTGATTCTGATTCTGATTCTTGTGTTGGAGTGTATCACTAGGTTAAGCAGCTGTTTTTGTTTTGCCACTTTTATAGCTAACTTGAATGATGTTTTGCACCTACACACACACACACACACACACACACACACACACACACACACACACACACACACACACACACACACACACACACACACACACACACACACAAATGCAGTGTCTCTCACATTCAATTTCTCTCTGTCCACGTCCTGTGTCTCTTGCCATCTCTCTCTCTCAATGTCACTTTATCTCTCTCTCTCTCTCTCTCTCTCTTTCTCTTTCTCTTTCTCTTTCTCTTTCTCTTTCTCTTTCTCTCTCTCTCTCTCTCTCTCTCTCTCTCTCTCTTTGTGGTTGAGACAGGGCTCAGAGTTGACAATAAAGGAAGCAGCAGCTCTCATGCTAATGTACTGAACCTATTATTAGAAAGCTCTCTCTCTCTCTCTCTCTCTCTCTCTCTCTCTCTCTCTCTCTCTCTCTCTCTCTCTCTCTCTCTCTGTGTGTGTCTGGTACCCACACTCTCAGAATGCATGCTATACTCACTTTAATTGGCTGCAATTGGGGTGTGTGTGTGTGTGTGTGTGTGTGTGTGTGTGTGTGTGTGTGTGTGTGTGTGTGTGTGTGTGTGTGTGTGTGTGTGTGTGTGTGTGTGTGTGTGTGTGTGTGTGTGTGTGTGTGTGTGTGTGTGTGTGTGTGTGTGTGTGTGTGTGTGTAAAGCATTATGTGCTGGTGTGAGTCATTGCCTCCCTCCTTTCCATCTGTCCATTCCTCCTTTCTTTTCCTCTACCTGTCCTGTTCTCTCCATCCCTCTTTCCTTCTGTACCTCTTCCTCTTCTACCGTTTTCCCCTCTCTTCCTCTCCTCTTCAATCCCTTCTCTCTCTTCCTCCCTCCAGTTCCCCTCCTCTCTCTCTCCTCCAATCTTTCATATGCATCTCTCTCTCCCCTCCCTTCCACCCCCTCTCTCGTTCGAGCTGCACAGGGTGTGTGTGTGTGTGTGTGTGTGTGTGGGGGGGGGGGGGTGTTGTATGAAGTAAAAAAGTGACCGCAAGAAGTATGTTCCTCACACAGTGCAACTGTCTCACAGTATGTGTCCAACCTCCTCGCCTCGCCTCTCCCCTCTCCATTATCCCTTTCCCTCCACACCTTTTCCATCACCCCCCCCCCTCTTATCCTTTCCCTGCCCTCTGAATCTCTCTCTCACTCACACACACACACACACACACACACACACACACACACACACACACACACACACACACAGCTTTCAAGCAGGTGTTTTTTGTCATCATCCTCCATTAGATGTAATGTGTGTGTGTGTGTGTGTGTGTGTGTGTGTGTGTGTGCCAGAAAGTGTTTTTCCCTGTCTTTTTGAAAAATGCGTGCGTGCGCGCGCGCCCGTGTGTGTCATTCTGTCTGACTGTTCATCTCTTCCTGTCTACAGACAACGCTAATTAATGTCATCTGTCTCACTTACGATGACAAGGTGACAACAGCACTCTCCTCTTCTGTCCTCTTCTACTCTTTGCTTCTCAGCTCGACTCTCCTCTTCTTCAGTATGCTACTCCCCTCTTCTCTTATTGTTCTGTTTTGTTTTAGTATCATCGCTTCTCTGTTCTTGTTTTGCTCTACTATTTCACACTCCCCTTATATAAAATTTTACAGCACTATTAGTTCCCAAAATTGTTCAGTCACAGAATAAAAAATACAGAAAATACAAAAGAATACCACAAAAACCCATGAACCACCTACTGTTCTGAAACCAGTGCACATGTACAGTATATAACGTCGTCATCTCTGTCTCGCTCTCTTGTCCTTTCTGCCCAGCAGGCTAGCTCCAGTCCAGTGGCCGCGCAGACAGACACAACCACCTCCTCGTCCTCCTCCACCAACACCAAGAATGAGGAGAAGAAGCCCCTCTCCAAAGACTCCATCTTGTCTCTGTATGCTAGCAGCTCAGTGGGTGGTCAGCCCCAGAGCCAGCAACAGACAGCACAGACACAAGGTAACACACAGACATTGACTAGAATGCAAACCCAATTGCTAACAAAAAAAAAATCTCATTTTCCAAAAAGCATGAAACGACTGGATCAACATTTTTGCAGGCACGTGAGGAATAATGTGTTGAATTAACTCATTCCCTGGACATGTTTTTCCCCAAAGGCCCAGACTGCCATTGACGGGTTTGACGTGTTTTGGCGTTTTCAGTGTTTTTCCACTAGATGGCGCTGTTCGCTGACACATGAGTGACCATTTCATCCTCAGACACACAGATCCAGGAGATCACTTGATCCCAAGATTTTCTCCTCCATTCACGTCCTTGTTAATCGATTTAGAAAAAACCCTGTATCTCGCCTCCCTGGTTTTACTCTGCATTTTTGACGAGGTATGCTATATTCAACGGCCTATAACAAGCGAACGGGGGGTCGCAATGACATTTTGTTTTTCTTTTCATGGAAGCACGGTGAAACCCTCCGTGTTTAGCTACGATCGGGGGATCGATCATACTGGAGATAAATATTATGTGACTAGTTGAAAAGGAAATCAAAAAATGAAAGATTATTTATTTACTCTGGCAGTGAAAGAGTTAGAGACAATTATTTGATGAATTTTCTGTGACACTTTCTGTGTCCAAAACTCCCCTTGCAGTCGGCCAGCATTCCGGCACACTGTGGCATTTAATCCCACTGTAAAATAACTTGATTCTCTCACCCTGGTCCAGGAACATTTAGCAAACAAAGCAACCTTCGTAGGGTCCTTGTTGTAGTGAAACTATGAGTTAGGCGGGAAAGAGAATCCTAAACTTTACACCAGGAGTTTTGCACTCCCTATATGCGCATTTTTTCACAACAGCCGACACAAGGTCTGGGAAGAATTTTGATCTTATTCCCACCATGGAAGTCAGCATCCTGTTTGGACTTGGATCACAAATGGACCCTGTAGCTCTCCATCTTTTGGCTTAGCTTTCCAAAACTGCTTTGTCCTCGAGCTGTTGCACATCCCTCAGGCATTTGACCTTGAATTAGGTGGGCTGACTCCCTCCGGCACCCCCCAGCACTCGGATGTTGTTTCTCCTCTGTCTACCCTCTCCAGATCATCTCATTCATTTTGCAGGTTATTGACTTTCACTTTGTCGCAGAACGCAACGCATTTGTACCCTTCTGCCAGTCGAGTTTCATGTGCAGTGGAAGTAGGCTGTTGATAGATTTCCGGGGCTCCCTCGTGGACCAAGGCGATGTCGACAACACCGTCTTGTCTTTTTACAAAGTCAGTTGGTTGGAGTTGGAATTCTGTGTTTTCACAGCTGTCTTCTTTGGCTGTCAAACAGGATCAAACGGGATCCAGACATTTTCAGTTAAACATTACGTTTACTGGTTGTAGAGAGTAAAATATTTGTTTTGTTCGGCTGCCTGAGAAGTCAAAATATTGGACTTGCACACCTACACATGAACACCAACACAGTCAAGCAGTGACTACACACACACACACACGCGCACACACACACACACACACACACACACACACCACACACACACACACACACACACACACACACACACACACACACACACACACACACACACACACACACACACACACACTAAAGAAACGTGAAAATGGAGGAGAGATGAAAGGTCAATGTATTCTGAGCTGGTTGGATCCTCTGTATACTCTGTACTCTGACCAGAGGGATGCTCATGTGTGCATTCAGTCATGGACAACACACTATACCCCAAAGTTCACATAAACATGTCCACAAAGAAAATCCATGGAGAGGCCACACACACAGCAAAATCCAGAGTCCTAATTTTGTGTGGAGCCTTACGGTTACATTTTTATACTTTTCATGCAGAGTTAAGCACTTGAACCCCATTATCCTTATTAACATTAGCCAAAAATAGCAGATCTACAAACTCACAACGCGTCACGTTTGTTACGTGTTGTGAGCTTGTAGATCGGCTATTTGTGGTAAAGGGGTTTGAAAAATTCTGTCCAAGTTACAAAGCCAACTCAGGTCCAGCTTACTAAGTCTAGAGGGTTTACTTTGTTAAATTCCACTCACGTCACACACACACGTACAGTACACACAGATGCGTGCGTGCAAACACATCTCAGTGACTCATTTGTGGCCTGGAGACACCTCAGATCCCCTCATATGAAAGCGGGGCATGGCAGCTTAGACAGAAAAACACCATCTATCATGTGAGTCATCTGCAGTCACAAAGCCTTTATACGTCGGTGTGAGCCGGTGTCGTGCACACACGCACCGAAAATAGGTGATACACACGCTCACGCTCTGTCGCAGCGAAACGATGCACATCCAGGTATAAATCAGGCATAAGTGACTGCGTGAACACAGAATACAGTGACGGCATATTGTGTTTTCGCCATGTTCGCGTGGTGCCTTCACGTTTGGAAAGCAGCCACATTTGCATGATTACTGATGTTTGTGCACATTTGCATACCAACATGTCACAGATCATGCATGCAGGATTAGGAATGAAAAGCTGATGATGAATTATTTATTTATTTATGTGATGTGCTGGCCAGAGTCCAGTGTTATTTATGTGCTTGAGTGTGTGTGTTCCACATGTATGTACTGTACCTGAACAACAGTGCATCAAATGACAAGTAAACGGAATCTGAAACCTGAATCGGGTTGGGTTTTGGGGTTTAAAAATGGTTATACCAATGTGCATTTGTATACTAGAACTTGTTGATGAAGATTATTTGATCTCATTACACAAGCGTGCGTGAGACTTTACTGCAGTGTCCATGTGTGTCTTGACGCGTGTTTGACGTGGGTGGAATTAAGTCTTTCAGATAAGTGTGTTCATGTAAACAATTAGGTTAGCGAATGAATGTGTGTGCATGTGTCTGAAACACACAAAACTCCAGATGGAAGTATTGGAAATTTAGGGCAGGAATTAGCCTGGCAGGGTTATTTATGTGCTATGCAAGGGTGTTGTTATCGCTCTGCTCTGTGTACTGATGTGTGTGTCTACCACGTAGGTTCGATCCATTCAAATCTATCGAATTTCGAATTTATATCTACTTATGTAATCGAGGAGTGACTTCCGCGCGCCACTGACGCTATAGCTACAGCTGTGTAATCGAATAAACACAACACCGACACACCACATCTCGCCAACACAGTAGCCACGGCGGGCGCGCTGAATTTACGGGTGGCGTAGGGCACCTCTCACTGCTCACAACACATTTTCCACCTCGCAACATAATTAATTCTACTCACCACATTTCGGACAAAACGGAAGGGGAAACCGCTTCGTACAGTTTACCGTGCGCACCACCGACACCGAACGCGACGGGTTTCGCCGAAACAACACGAACGGCCGCCATTGAAACTCCGCAGCTCTCTCCATTGCCAGAAGAACAACAACAGAAGCGGCTCCTTCACCTCCCCTTCACCGTGTCTTCTGCTTCTACGCTCAATTCAGGTGACTACAATGCTAATACATTCACACTCAACCTCACAATCATAAGCTTCTCCGTTTAGTGTTTCATTAGCGCGAGCGTGGAAAACAACTACAGCGCGTTGTCCTGCTCCATCTGGTAAACACACCAGGGATGCCAGTCGGGATGCCAGGTTTTCAAAACAAGCGACGGAAACAAGCAACCACCTTCATGAGAAAAAAAAACAGCCGAAGGGGTCCGCCATGTTCCAGGGGGGTCCCCGGGGGTCCCAACACTCCCAGCGGGTCCGTGGACCACCAGGGGGTCCCCGAAAGTTCTATCCCACCATTTTGGTACCCCAAAATAAGCGCGCCCTCACAGCCCTAGAGCCCCGTGCGCGGCTGGGGTCGAGGGGGGCGTAGCCCCCCTCGACTCTAGTAATTTATATAAAAATATTGTATGCAGTACAATTTACAATGAACAATTACTATTTACAATTTAGAAATTTAGCAGACGCTCTTAATCCAGAGCGAATCTCAGTAAAACTTAATTACTTAAAACATCGTGCCGAGCCTGTGACGGAAGCATGGAACAATCTTACCTGTCCTTGACATGAAATAGGAAATTATAATCAAAATGATATATTCAGTTAAGATTAAATACATGCAAAAGTTTTTAAATACTATTAAGGTACATGGGAAATGTGACAATGAGTTTTACCGTGAGGAACAATCCAAAGTTTAGGATGGGTGTAGAGGTACAGTAACACATGGGCCTGGGTTTGATTCCCTGCATGGCTTAGCTGGGGACACCAACAAACACAATTGCCAGTGTTCGTGGGTGGGAAGGAGAGTGTGTCCTTGTCATTGCACTAGGGACTCCTGCTGGTTAGTTGGGGCGTCTGTATAGCAGAGAGGGGGATGTGAGAGAGATAGAGTGAACCTCAGCATGTTTTACGCTCTGCTGGTGAAACCCGTCACTGTCGGTGTAAAGAAGAGGTTGGCAATGTACGTATATCAGACTAGGCAGTAGGCATGTGGCCAATAGTGTATATGGTTTGGGGGGGGGGGGGGTGCTCTGCATTGACAGGTAGGTACCGCAGTACACATGGGTAATTGGCAGTGACTAAATTGGGAGAAGATAACAAGATGTTAAACAATTTGTGTCTTGCTCTGGGACCCACTAAACTATGTCTGACACTGAATTCTCACTAGCAGCAGCAGCGATTTCTAGCGCTCTGTTTTATTGCAAAATGGCCATGCACGAGGTGTGAGTGACAGCCTCGTAAATATGCAAGTTGTTGTGGTCCATCGAGAGCTCCACTGCGGCGAGTGGATCTCAAGCCAGCACAGCTGTGATTCTCATCTCTGCCACCTTGTTTGTAAACAAGGTGGTATATATATATATATATATATATATTAGATAATATATATTAGATAATTATTAGATAATAAATAGGCTGTGCAGTTGCTCTTTCTTGATTAATTGCACATCTACAACAGCTAGTTTAAAACTTTGTTATCAATTTTCTGTACTTCATACAGTAGTCCATTGCTGTCCATCTCAAGTGGTGTCGCCTAGTTCACGTGCACGCTTGGAGCACAGCACGCTTCTGTTGGCTGCAGCTCTGTCTTGGCACACAGCGGCAGCGGCAAAGTTGAACTTTTATACATTTTGACCCTCGCTTTTTGCACGCTCTGCCTCCCGCTGCAGTGGGGAAAGTACCAGTCTCTCCTTGTCTTAGACAATGTGTTGAACCTCGCCACTTTCTCAGAACATAGCAGCTAAACACCGCTGCTGGTGTGAATTCAGCGTGAGAGACATACCTATGAGGTCACCTCAACACACAATTTTGTACAGTGGTGTAAATGAAGTTCCATTAATTCACCCCCACAAAAAATATTAAAACATGGCCCCATTTCTCCCAGAACACAGATACTAAAATAGCTCCATGTTTCTACCCCAATAAAAATAGCAACACTTTACAATAGCCTTAATACGACCTAAACAAAATCCTACTGTTACTATTGTTTTATAAATAATACATATACCATAAAACCTGAATTCTGTGGAGAAAAAAAGGAGATACTTCCATTTCTACCCATGTCAGCAGTGTGTATCTCCCGAGTATAAAACACAGAGATACAGACAGATTACCACAGATGTCTGTTTTAGAGAAAAATTGCTTCACAATCTTGAACATGCAAAGCAACTCATCATGTCCTCATGGGAAGAGCTCAGTATTTATGCTTCCAGCCTACAAGCCTATCCACAAGTTTCCTTGACAGTTCTACTTCAAAGAAGAAATACTGAAGTGGGGGGGGGGACACCCTCAAGCTTATAGGTTGTTGATGATGACAAACTCTTTAGCTCATTGACTTATTAATGGTTCTCACTGCTGTCATGTTACCCTACATTTACAGGTCACAATTAGCATACTAGCGCGTGCGTGTGCGTGCGTGCATGTGTACGTGCATGTGTACGTGCACATGTGTGTACACTACTTGTATTACTATGCTTGTGAGGGCCAAATCCACACAAGTTTAGTAGAATTTGAGAAATAGACATTGTGAGGACAATTATCCTGGTCCCCACAAGACAGTGTGGTTGATCGCCTTTAAGGTTACGCCTTTAGGGTACAGTTACAAATGGCCATTTCTTTTTTTTAACACATTGGGTGCCAGCATTATTTCATAACAACTTACCGTGGGTGCCAGCATTCTCCCCATTGACTGCGCTTTGCTGTTTAAAGCTCTAGACTCCACGACGAGCAAATCCACGTAAAAAAAGCATCCATTCATGTAGCGCGATGACCCTAGCTACATCCTGGAACGATGACATTTCCCTCGCGAGTTACAACGGGGGGGATCGCGCATCGCGCATGACCGGTTTTCCCCACCGGAAACCGATTCGGAGATATAGGCGTTTTAAAGAAGGAAATGGACAGGAAGCGGATGGGGAGCCATGTTTTTGTTTCCGGTGATCTATTTGGCCTATCCTTCTCAGGATCACAATGGGTACTCCCAGAGCCGCTTCAGCCCCGCCCGTGTGGAAAAAAACGAAAAAGACAGGAAAACCGAATACCCTTCGGTTTTGGCACTCCGCGTAACTATTTGCAAAACCGAAGGGTATTCGGTTTTGGCACCCCATGTGTTAATAAATCATGAAGTCGGCAAAAATGCAGATGTCCTCAAAAGTATCGTTATAAGAGTGTGTGTGTGTGTGTGTGTCCATCCACCAGGCATGTACATGGGCCAGCCTCAGATGCAGTTCACACCCCAGGGTTTCCCGGCTGGGATGGGTGCAGTCGCCCCGCCCACAGCCATGATGGGAGCGGGGGGCATGATGCCAGGCATGGCCATGCCCAACGGAGGGTATGTGGGCGTGCAGCAGGGCATGGCGCCAGCAGGACAGAACATGTACAACATGCAGCAACAGCAAGGACAGTGGAACATGAATCAGGTAACATTGTTATAAAAGAAATGTTCTCTCTCTCTCTCTCTCACTCTCTCTCTCTCTCTCTCTCTCACTCTCGCATAATTCTCACAGAAGTCTCTACCAATTATAGTTCTCAAACATTTCATGTCAAGGACCCCCAAATTGATATGTATTTCAATCTGTGGATTTGGCCACAGACCCCCATAGTTTTTTTTTGCCTTTTCTTTGCTTTTTTAGTTTTTTGGCATTTTATCTCCCCAATTTAGTCGTTATGCCAATTGATTCCTCGTTATGCCAATTGATACAACAGCACTGACAACACACGTTGCTGTGTGTTGTCAGTGCTGTTGTATCCTACTGACTCACCTCGACAGTGAGGCGCCCCCACCGGGAGGACGCAGAGCCTTCGTCCTACTACGCGGGCCAACTGTGTTCGTATAGACGCTCGATAAAGCTGGATGCACACTGCGGTGCAGCTGCTTTACCACTGCGCCACCCGAGCGCCCCTGTTTAACTCATCCTTAACCTAAATCAAATTACACACCATTATGCTCTCTTGTAAAGTGCATACATTTAAAGCAAAGTGAAAGAACCACAATGTAAACAGTAAAAAAAAAAGGAAGAGGAAGTTGATCTCAACTTGAGCTGTCAAAAGAATGTCATGTACACAGTACTCGCAGGTCCATGCATAATCATTAATGTCAGCTACGCATGATTATGGATTCCACCAAGTTATGGGATAGACCCGCCTTACCCGTGTCTGATTGTCTCCCTGGCAGGCATAGTTTTACTGAGGTTTAGGCATAGTTTTACTGAGGTTAGGGTTAGGTTTAGGCATAGTTTTACTGAGGTTAGAGTTAGGTTTAGGCATAGTTTTACTGAGGTTAGAGTTAGGTTTAGGCATAGTTTTACTGAGGTTAGAGTTAGGTTTAGGCATAGTTTTACTGAGGTTAGAGTTAGGTTTAGGCATAGTTTTACTGAGGTTAGAGTTAGGCATAGTTGCAAAAACGAGAACTTTCAATCACAGTGACTACTGGCCAATCACAGCGGGTCTCCCTAAAAAAGCGGTGGTATCCATAAGCACGCGTCAGCTACAGTAGCTTTAAAAATGGACACTGATGCATGCGCACACAATTCCCATGTTGGACGATTCAGAATCGATTCTCAAAAAAAACAACGATTTTTAAAAAAAAAGAAAAAGTGTTCTATTTTTGTATAATGACATTTTTGAGAAGTGGCAAGTTCTGGGCTGAAGAGAATCGTTTTGAATTGAAAAAAAAAACGTAATTGAATCGGGGAAAAAAAAGTTTTGTTTATTTTTTTTTAATCGGAATCGTGACCCCAAGAATCGGAATCGAATCGTGATATAGCAGAAGATTCACAGCCCTAACAAACATAGCCTCTCACTATAGTACAGTACATGATCAGGTGCTAATGTTGTGTGTGCTTAGGCCACAGCACTAAGAGGTGTTGTCATTTTCCTGTCAACTGCAGGAGTTTAATGAGACACCATAAATCACCCTCCACACACGCGCACACACGCGCGCGCGCGCGCACACGCACGCACGCACGCACAGGCACTCCACCCCTCCTTCTGAGCAGGAGTGGTGGGAGAAGAGGTTTATCAGCGTGTGTATAATGGGTTCACCGAGTGCAGATGAGATTTCTGAGTGCATGTGATTTTGGAGTGTGTGTGTGTGTGCTTCAGAAGGGTATCGTGTGATGTTGAAAGGACGGCAGGTTGCACGTGCAAACCCCCACACGCGCGCACACACCTAGAAACACACATGGGTTTAACACGTACACACAGGTGCACATACAGTACATGTACACACACACACACACACACACACACACACACACACACACACAGAGAGAGACAGAGAGAGTGATCTCTCAGACGAACAGATAAGGAGTGCTGGTGCACCACAGCACATCTATAATGGATAATATGGAATAGATGGAGGAGGATGGAAGGGGAGGACCGTGGGGGAGCATAAAGACCCTGAGGACAGTATAGTACAGAGTGAGTTCATGAGGTAAAAGCTGGAGGAGGTCTGGGGGAGTCAAGGGGGTGAAGCCTCTGTTATACTCGGAAATAGCCGATCTACAAGCTCAGAGGTTGTAGATCGACTATTTTCGCCGTGTGACACCGACACGCAACTACGTATAAATCAGCCTTTTAGGAGACAACTGGGGGAGGGGAAGAGGAGATGGAAGGAGGTGTGGGGGAGAAGAGGATGTGAGCTGGGGGAGTGGAGCAGCTGGAGGCGCAAAAGTGAATTCTCTCTACTAACCTTCAGGGAGGGAGGAGCAGCAGCAACATTGTAAATTGTATTGTTCTGATCAATTCAAATAGGTGTGCAACAGTTAATCAAACTAATCTATTATATATCGTTGCTGTCCGGCAGGAACCAGCTAACTCCATTTTTCCGCTTTTGGATTTTTTTTCCATAAATCAGTGCCATTGAACACCCTTTATGTCTCTGTGTTGATTAAAAAAATTATTGAACCAATGAAAAGTATTAAAAAGCGCTTCTGACAAAACCAGCTAACTCCATTGGATCCTCAAACTTCCTGCTAAACCAGCTAACTCCACCAAAGGGGGGTGGAGTTAGCTGGTTTAGCTGACTCCAGGCTCCACCCCCTTTTGACCTCAAACCTCATTGTGAGCTTTGAGGTCCATTCAGCTGTTCTTATCAATGATGAACAAAACCTCCTAACTCCACTTTCTTTTTGTTTTTGTCATTTCCTGAAAAATGAACATTTTGGAGTTAGCTGGTTGCAGCCGAACAGCAGAGATATATATAAAAATGATATATAATTATATGATTTAATTAAATAATCTATTAATTCATCTATTAATAATCAATCCCTAGCCTGGGATCCAGCCTGTTTGCTACGTTCGGCGTTTAATTCTTTCTCACTTCGCTTCACAGTCTAGGAAAGCCTCCTATCTCCGTGCCCAAATGGGAGAAAACAGCCCGCGGCTTCTGATTGGTCTGTTGGGGGGCGGGACCAGTGTTGTCCAATGTAAAACTCAAGTCACTCCCTGACTTGCCTATGTAATGGAAATACGAGTCAAAGAGGACCCTGGCCAGACTGAGTAGCGAAGTGAGAAAAAGACAAACGTAGCGAATCAGGCTGGATTCCAGGCTAATCGATCCCTATTTTGGGCATGTCACTATAGGCAAAAGGTTTACAAAAATGTCAAAACGAGCTCACTTTTTCTATATGACACCATTGTGTGATGAAGTATAAAATTGAAGTAATTGATAGTTGCAACCTTTTTTTTTTTACTTCTCTCATCCGCCTTTTTCTTAATCCCTCTGTGTCTCTCTCTCTCTCTCTCTATCAGATGACCCAGCAGATGTCAGGTGTGGCCCTGGCCGGTGGGGGCGCATCAGGGGTTCAGGCTCCAGGAGTCTTCAGCCAAGCGGGCGCCCCCATGGCTGACTGGAGCACAGGGCCCGCGTCCTCAGGCCAGACCCTCAGCAACCAGCTGTGGAAGTGAAGAGCTGGAGGGAATGAGAGTAAAATGGATGGAAGCCAAGAAAATGAGAGAGAGAAAAAAACAACAACAACAACCTCGTTCAATCTTCTCACCTCTGCTTCCTCTGTGGAAGAGTTAAAAAATAGAACTCAGAGAGGGGATTGGCTGGCGTGCTCTATTCCACACGCACACACACACACACACACACACACACACACACACACACACACACACACACACACACACACACACACACACACACACACACACACACACACTCCATTAGGTTTTTGGTTCCTCTGAATCCACTCCCCTTATCCGCTAAGGGGTGGAGAACTGGACAGTCTCTCTCTCCATGGATGAAGTCAAAAGACTGGCTGCTTTTGTGTCCTGTTAAAAAAAAAAAGAATCCTCCCTTTAGTGTTTTACTTCCTTTAATTTCCTTTTTGTTGACCAGTGAGAGAGACAAGAACAACATATCTGCAAAAAGAAAAAAGAAAAGAAACCTGCTGGACCAATAAGTGTCTATTATAGTAATATGTCAGTTATATCCTCTCCAAAATGGATAGTTAGCTAGTGACATAGTATCTAAAGTACCTAGATATGGCTATTGTATGGTGGGTCTTAAGCCATCGTTCTCTGTCGTGTACACTGACTGTAACCCCCCTTCTCTCTCTTCCTTTCCCTCGTCCCTTTAGATCTGCGTAGGTCAAACGGAGGCCCTTGTATAGCAGATAATCGCCTGAGCGCTTGGAACGGTAGCCGTGGGAGAGTGAGTGTTTCTCCAGAAGACCTCCTGGAAACCAAAATATTGATAATTTTTTACTTTAGGTATATTTGGGGATTTCACTTGAACCCTTACATCCATATTCGGGGGCTAACATTCGGCAAAAAAATCTGATCTACAAGCTCATAATGCGTCTCTATGCGACGCATTGACATCTTGCAGATCGTCTATTTTTGGCAAAGATATTTAGTGTAGAGAGAAAACAGGAGGAGGCCTAGTATAGAGACCTTGAGAATCTGGTCAATTCAATTTAAGGATTAAGTGGTTAAGCTTCACAATAAAAATCTAATCACCCAGACTTGCCCCGAAAATATTCCCTCATAAAACATTATCATTTTGCAGTAAAACTGCTAGCTATAAATAAAAAATACATAAGATAAACAAAATAAAAAAAACAGCTGAACTACAGTAAAAGTCCAGTGTGACTAAATCACTTTGAGTTGTTCAGTTCCAGGGCGGCCATTATTGCCCCTCATGGGTGTTGTTGCTAGCCTGTAGTGTCTGTAATTACAGTAAGCTGGGTTCTGGGAAACTGACTTCAAACCCACTACAGTCATTCCTTACTGTTGTAATGGACCACATTTCCCACAGTCCCCCAGAGCAAATTAGAGCACTTCTGGAATCAGAGCAGTTTGCCTTAACCACACTTTGAACAGTAGAGCTGGTATCTGCACTTGCGGTTGAGTGTGTCGCGTCACTGTTGATCACAGGCAAAATAGCTGCGAACAGATGGAACAGTTACATCTGCTAGGTGGAATTTATACTTGTTATCGCACAATTTTTAACAAATTACTGTATGTAAGCCTATCACACAACTGTTAAGAAAATTATGTAGAAATAGATCAAACAGTGTGTCGCCTGTCAGGTAGAATGTAGTGTTGTCCCTACATACTGTAGCAACCAAAAGCAGTAAAATGGTGACCCAGTCCGAGTGATGTGAGTCGACTTCCTCTGTACTGTAATGTAACTCTCCCCTTCTTTCTCCCCTGTTGTCTGTTCTCCCGTCGTCCGTAATCTTCACTTGTGGTGTTTTCGTCGTGTGCGTTTCAGGAGAAGCATAGTATTTGTCTGAGGCAAATAAACCTGGGCGACCAATCATGCCCTGGAGGAGGCAGCTGCTAGTGAAGAGAGGGGATAGAACGGCGAAGCTGTCAGTCTGGGCCTTTTTTTAGGAAGTGAATTGACTCCAGGGGAATCCTGGAGCAAAATGGGACCTGTATGAAAACACTGGATGGGTCCCGGTGTGAACTTCCTGGGTTCTGTGCTGACATCATCGCAGTTCAATCCTGCTACTAGGAGAGCAAGGAGAGGGGAACTAGACAAAGTCTGCATTGGGAGTATACTGTACATTAAAGCAGTGGTTCTCAACCTGTGGGTCGGCCCCCACATGATTTGGGGGGGTCCCCAGATGACAGTAAATTTGACAGTCTTAGGACTTTTAAGTCCTTTTTAATACCTGAAATGAAAAAAGACCATTACGGCATTGAAAGTAATCAACAAACTATACTATAAAAACTGGTCAAACATTAGTCACAATATTTATCTGTGGATACTGAGTCAAACTAAATGTATTGCCTCAAGTCCTACAATTCCAAGTGCTTGTCAGGGTCTGGGGGTCCCCGGTTAAAAGCTGATTATTTTGGAGGGTCGCTGGCTGAAAAGGTTGAGAACCACTGCATTAAAGCAATGTTGAACATTTGTAAAACCTTGGGTTGTATAGCTACATGGCCATTATACTGTAACTTATCATCTTGTCATCTTGCTCAGTTGCTCCTGTACTCTGTGAGTAATTATTTTCTGTCATTGTATGGCGAAACAGGTATCAAAATCACACTTTTAGCAACATACACATGGAAATGCCTGTTACTATTTTTCTCCACTTATTTCACTGACTGGGAAACACACATACTGTATCATCAACCATGTTACACAAGCATTGGTGACTTATGATGGCCAGGTAGCTGTACAACCTAAAGTTCAACATCGCTTACAACACACACTGTCTCACACACACACACACACACACACACACACACACACACACACACACACACACACACACACACTGCCAAGCGCAGAGGCAGAGTTTCTATCTTCACAGGGTCCCTCTGCCATGCAATAACTAAAGCGCTCTGTCTCACATACATACTGTACATACATACATACACACAAACACACACACAGATATAAATATCTGCAATACCACACATTAACACACATAGTATACAAGAATTCGCAGACACTTTGGCTACACCCAATATCCTCCAGGTTTATTTTTTCAACGTGTTTACATTTTTTCTGGTGCCTAGTACAGAGAAAACAAAAAAAGTGATTTCCGTGCATTAAAACAGTGAATAGCCATGAACTATCTTTGTGTGATAATCTTTTCCAATGACTTTTTTTTTCTTTATCTGTAAAGGTTATCTCTCTTCGGGTTTTTATTTGTTACTCTGTCATTTATTGTTTCTCCGACTTTTACCAAGAGGTCATTTGGAATAAAAATGATTCTGCTGGAATTATACCCACTTTTGTTCTAGTGTATGATAAACCGGCCCTCCCGAACTCACCCGCCATACTGTAGCTCTCATTGTTTAGAACACAGTGGATCAGGTGTAGCCCACTGGAGGGAGCGAGGGGGGGGGTCATTAAAAAAAGAAAATCTGTCATTTCAATTCATAAGATTATTGTGCCAATTTAACCACTTTCAGCAGTCTCCATTTTTCACATGTGGTTATTGTCAAAACTTTTTTTTTTCTTTTACCATTTCACAATATTTGGGGGTCCTTTGCATGGAAAGGTCGGAACCCCTGGTGTAGCTGAAAGTACAGTAGTATGCATTCCTCCATTCTGCAGTTCATTCAATGCATTCCCTTTTTAATCCTTTGTCTGCAAGATGCAATACATGACGCGAGACGTTTTCTTTGTTGTTAGCAGACAGATTGTACATCATTGATGGAATCTTGTCCAGAGAGATGACCTTGCTTCCTCACGGCCTGTTTGAAACTGAGTCATACTGCAGAGCTGCAGCGAGCTGCCATGCCAGGTCACAAAGGGCATCGCACTTGCGTTATGGGTGCACAGCAAGGTATGAACACATCAGGGTGGTTGGTTCAATGGTTGTTTTTTCTTTTCTTTTCTTCCTCCCCATTTGTTTAACAACAGGTAGGTCAGTACACAGAATTATTAAATATTCCAGTTTGTAAATATAAAGGCCCTGACACACAAAGCCAACATTGTCCAAAAAGCCATCCTTGAGTGTCTGTGGCCAACAATTGCCCATGTTTTATTTTTTGGCCCACGCCGTTGGCAGTAGTTGGCCATTAGCGGTGGCCATTCACCCGACTGAGCACGTCAAATCAGCGGAGGACGTGATTAGTGAGGGAGAGCTCTCTGTTTGGCTGTTCAGCCTGAGCAAATCACAGCATGAGAAGAAGTGAGCAGCAAGCCAATGACACAGAGCCAATGATAAAAGGGCACACAGACAGAATAATGACATCAATGAAATGGCTAATGGTATAAACTTGTACAGTAGCCTAGTGTCGGCATTGGCAACAGGTTTACATTGAATGAATAACCGTATAGTCTATGGCTTTGCATACTTCCTGATCTTAGGGTGAAAGTAAAATGTTTAAATGAGGTGACAATCCTCCTATCTCTTTTCTGCTCCAAAAGTGCTAAGAAAGTATATATCCATTGTGGAACATAATCCAGTGTCCATTTTTCTTGGTGTTATCGTACACTTTGCATTGCGATTGCTGCTATTCAAAACATGAAGTTAGCTTTCAACATCGTCTTGCCACAATTTCAGAAAAAAGTCAATTTAATGCATCCAAGTCCAGCCTGGTCCCATCATGTCACACTAATCTTTGTAAAGATTACAGATAAGATGTGATATTAAATCCACAACACATTTAAAGCACATTCATTCAGTCATCTGAGCATCCCTCCATCCTAACAAAGACGGCATGACAGTAATCATTGGGAAACACCAATATCCATTGCACCAGTTTTAATTGTAGTTTAATAGTTAAGTAAGTAGCCTTGGAAACCAACGGTTCTCAAGCCATGTGGCCCATAGGCTCCTGACCTATCTCCTGTGAGACGGCTTGATGTACTACATGTACACCCCTCGGGCATAACGCTAGTATATCGCAGGGTCCCCCAATCCAACCCTTGATGCTGGCAAGCAGGGAGGAATTGGGTACCATTTTTATAGTCTTTTGTATGACTCAGCCGAGGATTGAACCTCGAACCTTCCAGTCTCAGGGTGGACAGTCTAACCACAAGGCCACTGAGCTGGCTACTATAACTTATTCACATATTCACCCAGACATGTATCATTATAAAATTCATTAGTATTAACAGTAGGTGTGACAGTTTATAATTTATTTCATAAATAATATTCATATTGTATTCATGATTTTCAACTTGCAATTTATATGCTGACAACTTCACTGAAACACGTACATCTGATGAGAGCAGTGAGCTCCAGTACAAGTCTCAAAGTAGAAATAACGTGTTCTCTGGTCTCATGAACTCAAGAACATTCTCCTCAAGTTAACTTAATGAAAATGTTCTAAACAGCCTTTAAAGGCTGTTTTAATTGTCACGGCTTTAGAACTTGGCTCTGCTAGACATGTCGTGATAAAGACTGCTGCCACCACCTGTAGGCCATCAACTGACCTGGTCTTTTGCAGTGTGCTCCAGCATAACTTTTATCTGAGACATGAGGCGACGCAAAGCTATCGTATCTGATCAGTCGCTGTTAGTTCTTGCATGTGGGCTTGGTGTGTCAGGGCCTTTAGCTAGACGAGACACATTGTGTGCCATAGGAGAGACTCTGGCAGCCAGTCCCGGCCAAGCAAGTTTCACAGACAGCCGAGAGTTGGGGAATCATGCAATCGCTCCAGCGTTCCTTGTTCGTCTCAAGCAGTGTGTACTGTTCTGTGCCATCCATTGAATGAAGAAGCAAGGTGCTGTCATAAGTCACGCCCCCCTGCAGCAACGACGAGCAGTCTGATTGGCCTTTTGCCTTAGACCTCGATGATGACGTTGTCCTTCCGATGCTTGGGCTCGTTCCCTAGGTGTGGTTTCTCCGTGCGAGTGTGCCAGACCAGCACCTGGGTGGGGGGTTCAGAGAGAGAGAGAAGGGATTAGAGAATATGCTGATGTAAGGGAGACACTAGACAGCAAAATTCTCAGTGTTGTAACAGTTTTTGTTAAATTAACAGGCCACTTAAATTTACTGTGTGTGGACTGTGGACACTAAAATATTTTACAGCACCACTGTGTTCTGGTCACCAAAGATATCTTCCATAATTAAAACATCCTGAGATGAATGCAGCAGAGCTGCAGGCAATGGCATCTATTTCGTATAGTACAGGGCAGTCTGAGATTGAGTTTGTATCTAGAAGTTTTGGCTACACTTTTTAAATAATCTCTTAACCGTGGTCCAGAGGACCCAGACTACTACACATACTGTAATCAAATTAGTCCCAAATTAGCCAGATAAAATGTAAACCAATACAACATGAGAGAAGGCTGCTGTGGGATTCAGTCTGTCTAAAGTGCTTTGTAGCTCCTTAAAGAAAGTGTTATATAAAAAAAAGCATAATCTAAATAGCATCAAAGATTAAAACATGTTTTTGTAAGAAAACACAAAAACAGACAACAATCAGGTAGTACTGTATGTTACCAGATTAACCCTAGAGTCTCGATTCTGGGGGTGAACACTTTGCACAAATATCACATCTACAAGCTTATAATGCGTTGCAGCACGGCTTGTTGTGAGCTTGTGGATTGGCTGTTTTCGACGAAGAGATTTGATGTAGAGGGGAAAAAGGAAAGGGCCAAGGATTGAGCCCTAGCTGGGGGGAAACGGTCAATGAAGTAAATAGGTTTCAAGTGGTAAATGGGCAGGTATAGTTGTGTATCATGAACATAACAGTATAATCTGATGTTGTGTTTATGGATAATGTCGCCCCGAGGCATGTAGTGGGAGAATAATAATTACGTTAAGTAAAAAGTAAAAAATACCTCAAAATTGTACTTATGTACAATGAATGTACTTAGTTACTTTACACCACTGGTCAGTTGTTTCAAATGCACCACTAAGATCAAGCAGGATTAAAATGGAGCATTGTCCTGCATCAGATCATTAGTGAGTGGTTTCTGTGCTGTGGCATGGACGAAAACCTGACTGGAATTCTTCAAAGAGGTTATTGGTGTTCAAATAGTCACTAAGCTGTTTATACACAAGTTTCTCTAAAACTTTAGATAACAATGGGAGTTCAGAAATGGGTCTAATTGCTAAGAACGGAGGGGTGCAGATTGGGTTCTTAAAGAAGCAGTTGGATGAGGGCACACTTGAAGTCGGCTATTTATAATGAAAGTGCTACAGTAGAGCAAACTTTAATCAGTCTTGTGGGGACAGTGTCTAATGGACAGGGAGAGGATTTAATGTGTAATATAAGGTCTGTGAGGGTGTTCTGCAGGTAAAAGAACAAATGCATCCATTTTAGCCTCCACATGGAAGGTAAGAGAGAGGTGATTATTCTATAGGTTCTAGAGGGAATGTATACAGCACTATCAGTAGTAGTGTTTAACAGTATTCCTGGGTTGTGGGTATTTTCAGAAATGAGTTTAGAAAAATACTGTGCATCGAGTCTTTAACATTAAATTCCTTCATGAGATCTTTCATATCATCATATCTTTAGATCTTTCAGAGTACAAAACACATATTTGACAGGCTTTTCATTTCCTTTCTGCCTTTCTCTGTTCCTCAAGATCATTGAGCTAGGAAGATGATTTTACAGGCTTTTTTCTTGTTTTCATTTTTTTTACAGGGGCTACACTATCTAGGGTGACCTGACAGAAGTAATTAAATCTGTTCAGCAAATCGGCCATCTGATGAGATAGAATGGAAGTAGAAAAAGCGAGAAATACATCAGATAACTTCTCAGCAGTCGAGGATTTAATGGTGCGGCAACGAATGGAGGAAGATCTTTGGTGGCATAGGGCACAACATCGTAAAGCTGATACTAGAATGATCAGACAAGTAGTTTACAGTGCTGTAGCTCTGTTGACATGTGTCATTGCCCTTCCCTGTCACATGACAGGGGTTTAGATAGATGTAAGGAATACATAAATAAGAGATATCTTAGATTAAATTAAAGGTAATAAGCAGATCACCGAGAGTAACCACATCGGTCACTTTTTGAGCCGGCATTAAAATGTCCTCACCACTCATTTCACAGTGACAAAAAAATTAGAAAATGCTGCATAAGCTTTTGATTTCAGAAGCTAGGAGGTTAGTCTTTGAAGAGGGCAGGATTTACTCTGCCAGAAAGACCAGGTGTGATTTGAATTATATTAACATAATAGCCTTTTTTCTATGTAGCCAATACATGACCGGCGTAATTCGGTTATATTTCACATTTTTGTGTTGTGTTAACCCATTCAATCCGGAAATGCATCTCTTGGCATTTTAGATTTATTTGGCTATTCAAAAATAGCAATGCCTCGCTATGAGCTTGTAGATCTGCTATTTTTGAAAAATCGTGCAAATTTGTGCAAATCTTTGAATATATATTTTCCAAAGCGAACATTTGTAAAATATTTTGTTCCAGGGATCCCCCAGAAGCAAATATTTGAGTTACAAATATTCGCTTTAAAAATATAAATATTCAAAGATTTGCACAAAAAAAAAACATTAAAAAAAAAAGCAGATCTACAAGCTCATAGCGCGTATATATATATTTATATATATATTGAGTGGGTTAAACACACACACACACACACACAAACGCAGACGACATGATTTATTGTTGGCCGAGTGCTGACTTCGTTTCCTCGACTCCTTCAGGTGGAACATGTCATTTCCTGCACACAGTGTTGCTAATTGGTTCACTTTGCATATCTAACGAGGCTAATGTAGCACGCACTAAAGCATCACACCAGAGGGCTCGGGAAATTGGTTTGTGTCTGTGTAATGTGTGTATGTGTGCACATGTGCATACCAAACAGCTATGTGTGTGTGCACGTGTATACAAATTGCGTGTGAATGAATGCACACATTATACGTGTGTGTGTGTGTGTGGTCTTGTATTACGATACGTGTTAGGGCCTAATGTTATAGTAGAGTAGGATTTTTTATCGTAGATTTTTTTTAGACATGTTTTGCAAATCTTTAGTTTGAATATATATTTGAGTTACAAATGTTCGCTTAAAAAATATATATATATATTAAAAGATTTGCAAAAATATTCACAATTGTTTTTAAATAGCAAATCTACAAGCTGAGTGCCACACTATGAGCTTGTATATCTGCTATTTTTAATAGGCAAATAAATCTAAAAATGACCCAGATGCGTTCCCGCTCTTAATGGGTTAAGCTTACAATTAGGGAAAGATTCAGACTAGGGTAAGGATATGGCATTTAGAGATAGGTTTAGGGATTGAGGTTTGGAGATTTATACTTGCCATGCGCGCCAGTATCACGCACCCAAAATAGTGGATCTGCAGTACAAGCAGTACTTTCGAGTTAAGGCTCAAAATGGCCCATATATTTCTCAAATGGCATTCATGTCCTCACAACTATATAGTAATACAAATGTGTGTGTGTGTGTGAGACATGTACTGTATGCGCGCGCACACACATACCAATTATACAGTCATGTGGAGTCCTCTGTTCCCCTGGACTTTAACCACTTAAACCCCATATGGTTGAACGGAGTCCCTCAGGGTTCTGTAGTGTCTTTTCTGTTTTCTGTTGTTGTGTGGGGAAAGTAGCAGATCCACAATCTCGAAACGCGGCGCAAAGCAACACGTTTTGAGCTTGTAGATCTGCTACTTTGGATGATTTTTTAATTTCAATCCTAAAAAGTAACAGCTTTTGGACATTATGTGGTTTCCACCCGACAGACGATTAGTAGAATCGGCCTCAGATAATGGTTTAACCCCCCACCACCACCACCTCTTGTCCAACACTCCCTTTCCACCCATTTTGCTTTCAATTTCCTCCATTCATCACTTTCACTTGTTTCTCTACTAGCTGTCATTCCTCTCTCTCTCCCTCCATCTCTCTCTCTGTCCCTCTCTCGTTCTCTTTCATCCCCTCCCCCCCGGGGCTATAGTGGAGACAAAAAGCTGAAGCTTTACCAGAAGAGAGAGTGTGTGTGTGTGTGTGTGTGTGTGTGTGTGTGTGTGTGTGTGTGTGTGTGTGTGTGTGTGTGTGTGTGTGTGTGTGTGTGTGTGTGTGTGTGTGTGTGTGTGTGTGTGTGTGTGTGTGTGTGTGTGTGTGTGTGTGTGTGTGTGTGGGGCGTCTGGAGGTTTAGATGGATCTCAAAGGAGGTGATGCATAGAACGGACGGGTGGAGAAGAGGAGGGTTGGGGGGGTACTAAGAATGGAGGGATGAAAGAACAGTGGAGAGGAAGGGGAGATGTGTGTGTGTGTGTGTGTGTGTGTGTGTGTGTGTGTGTGTGTGTGTGTGTGTGTGTGTGTGTGTGTGTTGGGTTCCGGGCATTATTGTCTCCCTTCCTTTGGTTGGTAGTTGGCACCCTGGGCGAAGCTTTGGCAGAGCAAACTGGGCCTGTGTGTGTGTGTGTGCGTACAAATGATGGTGTGAGTATGAAAGACTGTGTGTGTGCATGTGTGTTGCACCAGTCTGTCAGATGATAACACAGCAGACTCGGTGCTCGGTACTTCCCATGCTCTCCCTCCATCTCTTGCCCTGTCTCTCCCTCCTTTCCTCTCCATGTCGTTCACAGTCTTCCTCTTCTCCTTTAATCTCTCCTTCAGTACATCTTTCATCCATCCATCCTTCCATCCTTCCTTTCATCCATCTCTGTCTGTCCTCCCTCTGTCTCTCCACTCCCTCTTTCCGCTCCCTCCCTCCCTCCCTCCCTCCCTCCCTCCCTCCCTCCCTGTCTGTCTGTCTGTCTGTCTCTTTCTCTACATTTCTCTGTCTCTGTCACTATTTTTCTCTCTCCCTTCTCTCCCTGCTATCATCCATCTCCATCTGCCTCCCCCCTCCTTCCACTCCTCTTGTCTTGTCACAGCCTGTCTGTCCACATTACTGTCCTGGTCTAACTACATCACAGCAGCTGTCAGCCTCTCCCAGACACACACACACACACACACCCCGCAGACAGGCCATTTTCCAGCCCTCCTTCAACCAAGGTCAGGACCTAAATGTTGGGATACACTCTTCAATACAGGCGGCCGTCGGAACCCCCCGGTTAAAGGTTAGGTACTGTCAGTATGGTTACGTTTAGATTCAGCCTATACCTTTTTGGTCAGAAATTGTCAGAAATCTTTACAAATATAGTTCTCTTCTGAAGCCGATGGGTTGGGCTGGCCAATCAGGGAAGCCGATGCCTCACCCCACAGACAGAGAATCGGCACGCTGGTCAAGACTTAACCGATTGAGTGTCTAAATGGAAGTACCGGATTTGAAAAAGATCGTTTCAGGGGGAAATACGTCCGACGGAACTCCCGCACCTATAGACACTCTCTGCATTAGGTTGTGACCAGGCTTTTGTCTTTGCAGATGAGTGAGGCTGGGAACGAGGCTAGAGAATCGGTGATTCCAGTAAGTCTGGATCGGTCGGACAGTGCCAGAGTTATGCGAGGGACAGACACACACACACACGTTTCACTTATCAGTAAAAAATAAGACCGGGTCTAATAACGGAATGTTATTAGACCCGGTATTATATCTATATATATATAAACTATATGTGTAAAAATACAGGGAGGTACTTGGCAGCATGCACAAGAAGTTTAGTGCTGATCAGTCCAGCGGTTTACTATTAGCTCTGGACAGAATCACAGATTCTGAGGAGCCTTGCCCCAAAGACTCAGATTAAAGTCAGATGTTCTTCCAGTGCCGGTGTCAGCCCGAGTACCGATGACTCAGACAGCCGTGTCACTGTGGCTGTTACTGATGATGTCACGTCTCTCTGGCTGCACAGCAGCAACCTATGAGCGATGATGTCATCTTCAATCCACAAAACATCAAGCATGTGTGTGCGTGCGAGTGTGTGTGTCTATATATGCGTGTACCCTCGATGTGTGATAGATGGCAATGTCAGGTCCTCCTGTCTGCACGGCGGTGGGCGATGACTGATGATGTCACGGCCGACTAATAGCCTGTATTAATATCATCAGCGGGGCTCCTCCATTAAGTTAATGGGGCTGATAATGATGAAGATGCGCTCAACACCGTTCTATCTGCAGCACAGGGAAGCTAGGGGGTAAATGATGACACTGGGTCCCAGGTCTTTAGACTATTCCCTACAGGCAGGGAATAGAGTGTCTGCTAAAAGCTGAGGGTGGGACCACCCTCTGCTTTTAGCAGATGCTCTTATCCAGAGTGACACATGTGGAAATAGAATGAGCATAGTTTATTAGTTTCTAACACAAGCAGGCTGTAAACGTCTGAGTGTTAATGTAACTCTGAGAGTGTACGAAATGACCCTTACGGATCCATTTAGGCTCCATTTGTACACTCAGAGTTAAATTAACACAGAGTATTTTACTGTGCAGGCAGGCACAACCTACCGCAGGAAGTTAAAAGCACACATTCCGGTGGCAATCGATGGCTTATTGCTTTAAGCTTGCCTCTGGGAAAATGCCTACCCCTGCTGTGTTTGGATCAAACCCAGGCAGACGTCCTCCTGTGTCTTCCTCCTGTGTACTGTCTCCCTCTCTGCTTTCCTACTGTCTGTCTCAATGAAATGAATACTGAAGTATAAAGGGGAGGGCATTGCCTGCTCTCCTTTTGAAAAATGACATACATTGGCCTAAGCACATCTCTCACAAGCTTGCTGCTCTGTGGAAGAGAGCATTTCTTGCAAAATACAGGACAGATGGTCTGTGGGGAGACTTCTACCAAAGCAACATTGCTTCTACAAGTGTTACGCTTTATTGTACATAAACATTTTTGTCACATTGCGCTGACAATCCTATCTAGGGCAACTTGTGAATCCAAAATTCCTACAGTAGATCACAACATGGTATGGGATACAATGGTCTGAGCCAAAGAGCCCACACAACATTTTCTAATTGAAAAGATTTTCTTTTTTTGTCATAGAGATGTGATAGGACAAGTTTTTTTTATGAATGCAAGATATATTCAGGATATGGGGGCTTCTTCCATGGCCACCAATGTATACAGCCCTCATACGAGAGGGAATCAGGTCAAAGCAAAGCAAAGCAAAGTTTGTTGTTTACCCAGGGTGTCGGACTAAGCACGAAGCTTGTTTCCAGCCGGACCCTGCATGGAAGCCTTGCTCAAGGGCTATTCAGCGGTGATTCATGATTGATGTGATGAATTGGGGAATCGAACTAGGGACCTTCCGGTATCAAGGCCGCCCCTCTAACCACTAGGCCACCGCTGCCACTGTCAAGGGGTGGACTGCCATTGCATTGTAGAAAGTACTAATGCAGGAGAGATACAGCGTAGGGGGGGACTTGAGTCGTTGCTACCAGTGTAAATTAACAATGAAAGAGTCCACACATTTAAACCCAGGGCCTGCTGGAAAGAATTAACTTGGGGCCATATTTTGTGACATTCTCTCTGAGCTCTTATAGCCTGGCTGGAAGAAAGTGTAATGGAAACCATTTCTCAGAAAAAGGGACGCTAAGACAGTCCACAGCGGGTTGTCAAGAGGATGGGTGGTTTCATAAAGCCAAGTGCCGACAGCAGGCTGCGGCAGCACAAGATGAGCCACATCGATCTGGGCTGTCTGAAGCGCACAATTTGAATTGATGGCAGCAGAATGCCATTTCTGTCCAATTGGAGCTTTGCGCATCTAAGTTTAGTTAGCGCCACCAGTCACTTTCATGACTCATTCTGTCAATAGTCCATAGGGTTAAGATGCCCTATGGCGCATTGTTGTCATGGCAGCCATTGTTATGAATTTTGCTTCAGGCTAAATTCCTGATGTAAGTGTAGTGCCACAAGCCGATTTTATCCCCCTTGTGTTGCTTTGGAAAGGGAGTGTGCACATTGATAGCATTGAAAAATGCTTTGGAAAGGGAGTCTGCACAATCAAAAGATTGACAGTGACTGTGCTGGTTGGAGGTTAAGAGTGACATCTTGGACTTTACAGGGATTGGCTGAACAGTTGGTATATAAAAAGCCTTGCTCAGGCTGATCCTTACCAGTCAATATTGGTGGAGCGGATGTAGTTCCTATTTATATGCCGTGGCACCTAGTGGGCGAGGGTGTGTGTGTCCGTGGCTAATATCGCTACTTATATAATATATAAGTACGTCAAGGAAGTAAGTTCCCAAATATTTTCCATGCATTGTGAATATAACTTTTTTTCACATAATTGTGAAAGCATGAATACCCAGCGCGGACTAGCATTCGGTTGAGGACACACACCCGACGTTTCTCAGCGTCGGGTCCAGGTACCAGCAGGGCACCAAATCGACTCTTTAACAGGTCTGTAACTCTGAGTTAAATAACACTGGAGATTTTCCAGTGTAGATAAAACATTAATAAAGAGAATCAAATGGATGTCTGTGGCCTAATGCATATGAAACTGAGTGTCCCTGAAATGAAATGTGTTTGAGAATCGCTTGCTTAGGATGTCACGTCATTCACAGTATGATGGTACTGACCCGGGTGCAGTTGTTGGCCTTGGGCTCCAGCTCGTTAACCTTGGTGATCTGCTTGAGGAAATCGGACTCCTGCATGCCAGGCTGGGACCCTCGGCGCTTGAACTGGGCCCGCGGGTTCGCCAGGATCACCTGAAGGTTCACAGCGAAACCTGGGAGAGACGGAGAGAGCGGAGGAAGAAGAGAAGAGAGGGAGACGGATAGAAAAGAACAATCAAGACAAGAAAAGAGCAAAGGAGAATGAGGAAGAAAGAGAGATGGAGGAGAAAGGGGAACACAGAAAAGATAGGACATTTGACTTTGTGAAATGGGTCGCATACAGCAGTGGTTCTCAACCTTTTCTGGATCAGGGCCCACTTGAAAACATTGAAAGTATGCACACAAGAAGCACCTTTGTTTGCACCTCCTATACACACTCACGAGACGTTGAATGATTCCCTTCCCCGACAGGTAAATGGCCTCCACTCATCATGGTAAGTAGGCCTCGAAACTAATTATGATTCTTACTATGAATCCCATTATAGAAGATGATACAACACATTGGAGGAATATTTTGACTGAGATGAGCAATTTCTTACCACAAGGGTCTATGTTGCTTCTCGATAACTGCACCCATTGTGCTCTGAACGTCAGTAAAGAGTGATGGAGGGAGAGTTATAAAGCATTACTTACCATGAGGCAACAGCACTGTAAGTAAAGAACATTTTAGGCATCTATTCAATGCGCTTTCTCAGCGCTGCATATAGTACAGAGAGAAAAGATTAAAAAAACACGGCAGAGTTCTGGCTATAAGTGCTTGTCGACAGTGTTGGCCAGCAAAACGTATAGAACAGAGTGTAAATTAGCCTTTGCTTATTTATACTTTTTTGTACAAAATTGGCTAAGGGCATCGGGGTCAGGACTGACACGTTGCCCATCAAGGCACACACACGCCACAAAAGTGTTCTGATAAGGTAAGTCAAGTTAGCAATACAATTTATCCAATTTGAAATTCAATAATGGCTACAAAATGGCATTTTAATAATGACAAAATTGTCATCATTGCCCATTTCACTGTACTGTGTATATTACAATAAATGCACAAAATCTCTGTATATCTGTCTGTACGTCTGTACATCTGCATGTAGTTCATGTATCTCGAGAACCGTCCAACCAACCAACTTCAAACTTGGCGCATGCGTCGCCGACAACTAGAGGGAGTGCCGTGCCCAGTCGGTCGGATATGCGGTTGCAAATAACAGTTTTGGGGAATGGTTATTGTGAAAAATATACCAGTGAAAGATTATATCAAAAATAACTTTCACTTCAATTGAAAAGGTTACACAGTATGACTTTAAAGTACAAACCTGCTTTAATGTCTTACTGTATATAATACCTTAATAGTCTTTTTTAAATTTCTATGTTTGGCTCTTTGGGGTGGTGCAGCGCTCTGATTGTCCCCCGGTTTAGGATGTGTTTCTGTCTCTTTTGTCTGTAGCAGGATGTCCATATGAAAGCTTCAGACTAGTATCACAATGTTTGTGGTCGTCTGTGTTTTTTTTTACCACATACAAACCATAAAGGTGATGCTCTGATCATGGAGTAATGATGGGGAAAAATCTGTTTTGAAGCTAAAAGGCACACTTTTTTTGCCATTTTTTACTATTTTGAAAACATTTCAAAATAGTTAAAATAGCTGATCTACAAGCTCACAACGTGTCGATGTAGATCGGCTAGTTGAACCATTTAAAATGTTTTTCAAAATAGTACAATATGGCTATTAAGTTTAGGCATAAGGGGTAAGGCGGCGCGGCCGGGCGCGCAAGATAGGGCCCCTAGTCTCTGCACTAGCGACTGCTGCTTAGTCAGGGCGTTAGGGAGCGTTCAGGGTGCATTACGCTCTCCTGGTGAAACTCCCCACTGATATCAGGTGAAAAGAAGCAGCTGGTGACTCCATGTGTATTGGAGGAGAAGAGACATATGGTTGTCTACTACACCTTCCCAAGGCCAACACTGAGAGGTTGGCAGTGACAGCGACCGCAGTACACACTGGGAACTGACAATGACTAAATTGGAGGAAAGAACAAATGACATACAAATGTCAATTGACTGTGGTAACAGTCTGAAAACATCGTTTTTTCCAGACTCGAGCTGGGCACCGTTGGATGTGCCTCGCCAGCCCGGATCCCACTAGCCGTATCGTGTCCAGGTACGACCCACCGTTTGGGCACTATCTCCGTTTTAAGCTGAAAAACGGCCAGCGAAAGCTGCCTGTGTACGCCCTGAGGAGCGCTGTGGCCGGCCACTGTGGACCAGATTATATGGTAGCACTCTAGCATTGCATCACTTGCTAACGTCTATATGCTAAATCTATACAAGCACACATACCTGAGATATTCAAACATACCTGAGATATACAACCATTTTGAAGGCCTGCATACGATCGTCCGACATCTCATGACATCATTGCTGTTATTATACTGTTCAGTGAAATTTCTAACTTCAAGGCACTCTCTGTCTGCCATATCAAAATCTCTGCCCGCCCCTCCAGAGCATGGAAAGCGAATCAAAAAAGGTTGAGAGACTGATTATCATTAAATAATAAAATATCAACTTGGCCTTTAGAGATCATCACGTCTCGTCCTCCTTTCATGTTTTATTTTTTCATTTAGGCTGCACATTTTTCAGTTGCTTTGAGCATGGAATTTCGGTTTGAAGGATCATTGGTTTGATTCCCAGAACAAAGAGAAGCCACGAGCCTGCTTCTCTGATTTCTCAATCGGCTGGTTCTCGACTCCAGACTCCTACACATAGCACGTCTACAAGCTCACAGCACATCACAACGCGACGGGTTGTGAGCTTGTAGATCGGCTAGTATAGGGTTGGGATGGTTAATTAGCTCTCATGTCTGTTCCTTGGGACTCAAACTCCTTCTAGTTTCATATTCTGTCTGCTGTAGTGAGTCGGTTCAGTTCCCCCTGGTGTCCCGGCCCAGGTCTAATTTAGTCCCTGATTAGCCACTACAATGAAAACCAACACTACTTGGATTGCCCTCGGCTAGCGCTCTCCATGTTTCATAATTTCCTCAGTCATGCAGAGAAATATGAGAAAAGGCAAAAATAGACCTCTGTCCCCTGGTGAGTGGGATTGGCTGTGGAATCATCCCACTGTGGTGGGTTGGATCAGGTTCACTGGATGTGGTGACCTTGACATTGCTCATTCGCCTGCAGCTAGGAACAGGTGGTAACATTTGTAGATGGTTAATGACTTTGGCGGGGAGACTTGTCCATTAAGTGCACTTAAATCCTTCCGTTAATAGGATAAGCGTGCGTACGCAGATTTAACTAGAAAAGTGCGCTCCTCAGAGATCTTCGCCAGGCCTGGTTCGCTACCCAGGGCCGCCAACGTTTGGAAGTCAATTATAGCCAATTGGAATGGCATATGATTAATCTACTCATACAAATTGATCACATGACTCTAGAGATAATCTTTACGGATTTGTGTGAGTTTTGGACAAAATCTGTAGGAGTAGTAGGAAAAATGTGTTTTGAAGAAAACACAAAATTACGGAAAATCTAGTCAATACGGGGGAATTGCGTCTTGAGCCAAGGAATTCCTACTGTACGACCAGCGCCACCATGCCGATTTGAACAGACCAACAGGCAGACGGATGGACAGGGGCGAAAATATATTCTCCGGCCTTCGGCCTTCCAGAGATAATAACTGCCACACAAAATGGTACATTAATTAGTTTCACAAGCTGGGCTCTGACCTGGTACTGCCCGGTATCAAAGACAGAACCTTGTGATTCTAAGTGGAGTAGACAACTTTACAGACTAATCAACCCAGACACGCTACACACTGGTTACTATTTAGTACAACTGAATATTTTCACGCTCATCTAAATGCCTAGCAATTAGTTGTCAGATAAGTAGTAAGTAGATAAGTCAGTGCTTTGTAAACCGAAGGTTCTTCGTTCAAAACCAAGCATGACCATTTCTTTCTAAGTTTGTACCTGGCTCTAATCTTTCACCGAAGAGCACACAAGACAACTAAATGAGCATGAACCACGGTGGTACAACGGCGAGATACAGAACTAAGAAAATCGAGACTCCAAAGGTAATTGGTTCAAATCTACTAAGACTACTTTTTTTCCCGATAAAGTATAGTTTTGGACCGGACTGTGACGGAGGGGCACAGTCTCAAGCAAACTTGAGCCACAAGAGGCACCACCGAGCGCGCCGAGTGTTGCGAAGTTCGCTTTGGGCCTACTCAGCCCCGTTATGTCCAAGTTATGTACCGATAGGCACAGAATCGTAAATGATGTTGTGGGGACTGCGTTTGCCCCAACTGCCACTCAAAGTGACTACTGGCCAATCACAGCGCGTCTTTGCCGGGACTTCCCCAACTCTCAACTTCCGGTCCCCAACCACCGTGCACTAACATAGCTCGCGTCTGTGGTAGGGGAGATAAGTCAGTGGTAAGACTCTGTCTGCACCGAAATCCTATGAATTTTAAGTTATTACGATAGTTGTCACAAGCATCTTCCATGACTGTGTCTGTGTTGTGCAGAACATAGTCTGGGAGGGTTAGCGTCGGAGCTTGGACAGCAGGGGCGCGGCCACTGCGTTGTGATTCAAATCAACAGCCAATGAAGAAAAGGGGGCGGGATCCACATGCAGTGGGTGTTGCATCTAAATAGGATTGACGGGAAGCAATTTCCCCTTGAGAAATTTCGGCCGCCATTGTTGTGTACTGCTGTTTGCCTCTCGTCGGACTTTTTAGACGAGTTGCACAGCTCTCAGACCGGTAAGAGGCGTGTCCGCTCAGATTCAGAGCGTAAGGTACATCCCGCCCACAAATACCAGGGCTCTGGCCCAGAAGTTCCTCGCCAGAGCTGGCGAAAACTTCTGGGAACTCAGATTATGCAGAACATAATGGTATTGTCTAATAAGCAGATGATCCCTGGTTCAAATCTACTTATTGGAATATTTTCACTGTGAAAGCTAAATGCTAAGGAAGTTTGTACCTGGCTCTATCTTTCACTCTTTCACTGAAGACAAGATAATTGATTTAGTATGAGCCACAGTGGCACAGTGGTAAGATACAGGTCTTGAAGAGCAGAGACATTTTTATTTATTTAAAGTAATTGTTTTAAGTAGTTTTTTGGTACATGTGTACATAGCCGTGGGAAGTGGGGGTGCTGAGGGGGCTGCAGCACCCCCTGAAAATAAAGTATGAAAAAAAAAAAAATATATATATATATATATATTTTTAGATTAGACATTTTTGCATAATGTGCCTGTTGTTGTTGGTCGTTATTTAGGGGGGATTTAGTGCAATAAGTGTTCTGGAACCGAATTAACCGAATTAAATTAACAAAATAACCCCAGAAACCGCCCAGAAACCGCAAATTTTCGCGCACACACTGGGCACGTGCATACAGCACCCGTAACCTATAACGTCTTCCCACGGCCCTGCATTTGTACACTCTCAGAGTTATTGAGGTCTGTGCCCTAAAGCATATCAAACTGGGGGTCCTTGAACTTAAAAAGTTTACATCTGTGTGGATTGTTTCTTGTTTGTGTCACTTAGACAAAGATGCACTATGTAACCTCTTTCTTCTCCTCTCCTCTCCTCTCCTCTCCTCCATGCTGTTTTCTAGGCCGTATCTATCCTACATTGTGACAGGGGCTAGCACCAGTCCTCTTGAGTAATGCATCTGTCAGAATGGGTCACAGAGAGGAAGAGTAGATGTACGTATATCTTCTACTGATTGCCTCCTGTGGGCTTATGGGGGTCTGCATTTTAGGTCAAAGAAAGGTCAAACAGCATCTGTCTCTTTTTTTTCTCACACTCTTGCCCTCTGTTTTCCTCTGTGTGCGTGTGAGAGAGTGTGTGAGAGAGAGCGTGCCTGTGTGTGTGTGTGTGTGTGTGTGTGTGTGTGTGTGTGTGTGTGTGTGTGTGTGTGTGTGTGTGCGAGCGTGTGTGCGTACATGTACATTATTTATATATATATATTATATATATATATATATTTTATATATATATATATATATATATATATATATATATATATGGATATTGATATATGGCCTTGTGATAGAACTCTTACTGTTAGCATATAGTGGAATCAGACGTATTACTTCCCGTATATGATACCCTACTGGAGGCTAATCACTTACAGCTGGAAGCAGCCCAGGTGTATGGGATAGATATGAGAGCAATTACAAGATAGTCATCTCCTAACCTGCAGTCAGTCCATGTGATATGGAGATCACGGCAAATCAGAGCTATGTTAGCCCCGGAGGCTATTGTCCTGATGCAACGCAGACTTTGCCCCACTTCCTTTGTAACCCACCAGCTGCCCTACATGGGTCTAGACCACCGAGCAAACTAGTGTTGTTGTTCGTGTATGAACATATTGTCTTGGACAGCCTTTTACTGTAGATTATACATACCATTCAGGATGATTGGACCACATATAAATATAGCAAACTAGACCATACCCGGCGATGTGCGCAGCCAAACTATATGCAGACTTTTGGGTTATGCGTTCGGAATGCATAGTTTAAGTCTTGGACGGTTATTTAATTGTATTGGCGTCAATGGCGTGTGGTGTATGTGTGTGTGAGACAACCCGGTCATTTACGACCTGACGTGGAATCGTTGCCACCCACAACCATCAGAAGTTGATGTTTATGCTGTTTCAGCTAAGCTATGTGTGCTAATTACACAATGTGGATTCAAACAGTGCACGTGTCAATGTGTGTGCTAGTGCTATGGAGATGATATCCAAAGCTCCCTCCCACTCATAAAACGCAGTGTGTGTGGTCACAGGCCCTAAATGAAAGTCCTTTATAAGTTTGCTGTGTCTGTATGTTCTGCTGTTGTCTCTGTGCCGGTGTCTGTGACGATACCATAGCCTGAACACGTTTACACAAAAACATGAATAAACAGCATACATTTTGGGAAAGAGAAAAACCGGCTTCGTCACTGTCTGCATGTGCTAATAATGGTCAATGCAGAACGAGTGCAAGTTCAGATCAATTGCTCAACCCACTGAAGAGAACCATGTGGAACTAAGTGATGGACAGAGGTTTCCTTATTTATATGTAGCATATATATCTATCAAATACCCAGCCTTTATTTGACTGGGAAAGTAATAAGCTTATGCTAATTGGTCAGCTGCCGTATAACCCCCAGGGGCTGATATAGCACATGAACAATCAATGCAAGCTAAAGCTGTATCTTCCCTCTGGGTTAAACCAGCTGACCAGGCAAGGTGAGAGATATAGAGTTGTCTCTTGCATAATCATGCCCAATTTAAACTCAATATCAGGATTTAAAGTATACAAAACATAAATTACATTTTTTTCCAGTTTTGATTGAAACAAAGAGAGATGGAATGTTTATTTATTTCATGTGTGTCTCTGTCTCATGCATGCATACGCGCACACACTCCCACAATGTTGCACTAATCTTTCACTCATGTCTTTCACTCTCTCTTTTTCAAGCCTCTCTCTCTGTCTCTCCAGGGCTTTTACTGTTCCTAATTTACGTTAACGACATGGCATCAACATGTGACTGCAATTTGTTCTTGTTCGCGGATGACTCCGCTTTCCTGGTCTCGGACAAGAACAAATTGCAGGTTGAAAAAGCCAGAGCTCGGTAAAATCTGCACATGGCTCGCTGATAACAGACTGTCATTACACCTAGGTAAAACTGAATCCATTCATTTTGGGCCCAAAATGTACCTCAGTAAGGCCACAGACTTTACGATCAGAGTGGGTGACAATCTTTCCAGTGATAAAATGGCGACAAAAGTTATCAAGAAAGTCAACCAAAGAATACGAGTTTTGGGCAGGATCTCCTCATTGGTCAGTAGGAATGCACTGAGGACACTGGCTGGAGCACTCATCCAATGACATTTTGACTATGCAAGCACCTCATGGTACTCTAGCGCCTCAAAGGCACTAAAATCAAGACTACAGACCTCTCAAAACAAACTAATCAGACTACTACTAAACCTCTAGCCTGCCCCAGCGCGTCTGATATCTGGTCTAGAGGGGCGGATTCAAAATCTCCGGTGAAAACAACCGGTGGCTCCCATTGGTTCACCGATCTGTGCGCCCGCACCTCGCCCCGCGCCCCTCCTCCTCCCCCAATGCGCAGCATTGAGAGCCCTGACGTCACAACACTTGGAGCGACGCCCACTGCACTCTGGTTGGTTGGGGAAATGAAAGGTTGACTCCCACTTCCTATGGCAGAAATTTCAACAGCTTCGTCAGGCTTTCTTTTTGAGCAAAACGCGAAGGAAAATAAAAGTCTGGAGAACGAGGCTACTAAACCTCAAACCCAGGACACACCTAACCACTAGTCATTATGCTAGAGTGGGATGGCTCAGGGTAGAGGACAGAGTACAGCAACTTGCAATGGGCCTGGTCTTGAAAATACTCAAGGGACCAGTGCCCATGTATCTGTCAAACTACTTCAACAGAGTGAGAAACGCCCACGGGCACAACACCACAGAGAGCTCCACTGATCTTATTAACCCCCTGATTCGGCACAAACATGGGGATGAATTCATTCTACTATTATGACACCAAAATGTGGAATGCCCTACCACCAGCCATCAAAAAGTGTGACTCTCTACCCTCCTTCAAAACCATCATAAAAGAGCACCTGCAATTTGCAACTGGATCTGTCCGTGCATAAAACGTGATAATCTCCCATTCAATGCATTGATAGCATTCGAAGCCGGTGGTCCTAGACAGTCTTCTAGCTTGCCAAAAGAAATTACCCCCACTGTTTTTCTGTAAATATACTTTTAGTAATGGAAACAAGTCCTCAGGGCTTTTTGTGTTATGCTTTTAGAATTATTGTATAACTGTACTTCTGTTCTTTTTGCAAACTGTTAATGTCATATCATTTAGTTTGAGGAGATCTCTCTCTCTCTCTCTCGCTCTCGCTCTCGCTCTCGCTCTCGCTCTCACTCTCTCGCTCTCTCTCCCTATCTCCCTCTGTCACAAGTGGCAGTTCAACAGCAGTGATAGAACAGAGAGTGTGCTTGTAGGGTGGACATGGGTGCTGGAACATGTGTATCTGCATAATCAATTCCATTCAAGTGTTGTTGAATGGAAATGTGTGTCTGTGTCAGTCCTCCAACTGAGGTAATCTTGTGTGTATGTGCACATGAGCACTGGCAAACATACAACACACACATACACACACACATGCGCGCACGATTGTGCGTGCGTGTGCGCGCGCACAGTTAATAGTAATCCATGCTCTCATTGTCCCGGCAGCAATATGCGAGGGTAAATGAGATGGAGCTTTGGCGGGTTGCTAACAATGCATTGTTGTGCCACAACACAACGTTATTAGGACACACTTGAACACCGGCACCCGGCGCGTCACAGGGCCCTATTGTACCCTCACTGAATAATGATTTATGGATGAATATGGCCTGCATCTTTTCAGCCAGTGTGATAATTATGTTCATTTAGGAAAGGAAAAAGGAAAAAAAGAAATGGCTTCAGAATAATGCTGCAGAGTACTAAATCGTGCGCGTCGAAAAATCGACAGCGTAATTACTGAGAGCTATGTAATAGAAAGACTCATAATTACTCTGTGTGGTGTTTGCACGCGTGTGTGTGTGTGTGTGTGTGTGTGTGTGTGTGTGTGTGTGTGTGTGTGTGTGTGTGTGTGTGTGTGTGTGTGTGTGTGTGTGTGTGTGTGTGTGTGTGTGTGTGTGTGTGTGTGTGTGTGTGTGTGTGTGTGTGTGTGTGTGTGTGTGTGTGTGTGTGTGAATTACTATACTTGTGACAGCCATGTCCCTGCGACAAGTATAGTAGAATTTGCACCTGATTCGGATGCTATCAATGCATTGAATGGGACATTATCACCTTTTATTAGACCATTGAATGGGCGAAGTAGGCGACCTACTTACCTACCCGCGATTTATCAGACCATTCATTGGGTGTTATCAAGACATACTGACCTACCAACGGAGATGACTTAAATAGTTCAGTTTCGGTTTTGGTTTTGGTTGTTTTGGTTTCGGACCATGACGGAGGCGCGCAGTCTCAGGCGAACTGGAGCCCCGCGAAGGACCACCGAGGGAGCTAAAGCGACCGAGTTGCCGTCCTGAGCGGTGCGACGTTCGCCTGAGCCTACTCAGCGCCGTTGGAGTTATGTACCGATAGGCACAGAATCGTAAATATTGTTGTGGGGACTGCTCCGCCTCCAAAGTAGGTCAGTAGCTCCTGATTACGCCCAATGAATGGTCTGACAAATCGCGGGTAGGTCCGTGTATCGCCTACTCGCCCATTCAATGGTCTGATAAAACGTGATAATCTCCCATTCAATGCATTGATAGCATTCGAAGCCGGTGGAATTTGAGGAGTAGACATCGTGAGTGTCACCTTCCAGGTCCTCACAAGAGAAATGGTTGTTTTATGATTTAGAAAAACATTTTTTACAATAGACTTATAGAATGTAGGTTTAAGGGTTGGGGTTAGAGTTTTCCCTATTTTAAACTTCGTTGTGCAGCGATACCACACACCGGAAAATTGCCAATTTACTTGTAGATCTGCTAATTTTCTGCTATTTGTTTTGGCTATTTTTCTGTTATTTTCAATGCCGTCCTAAAATGTTGCTGTCCTCTCCTCACAAGTATAGTAATACAAACCTGTGTGTGTATGTTATGGCTAGCATAAAAAAAGAAGCAACTAAGTGAGTAAAAAAAGAGAAGTGCACAGAAAGGGAGAGAAAAGGTTGATGGAGAGGAAGGAGGAGGAGAGTGTGATGATGGTCAGGGGAGACTCAGAGGAGAGAGGATGGATGGAATGATGATACGCTGATAAAGGAGGATGTAGGAGGTAGAGAAGAGGGGATGCTCTTCACTGTTATCTACGCCCAAGGACACAGCTGGTGTGTGCGTGCAGCGTGAGCATTATCCATCTCATACTTTTGTGTGCGAGTGCATGCATGCATGCACATGTGTGTGTATGTTTGTGTGTGTTTATAGAACATGCGAGCTGCATTTCTATGGATCCAACAGTTTCTATATATCTGCCTGAGTGGGTAGAAGTATACGATATCATTGTGTGTGTGTGTGTGTGTGTGTGTGTGTGTGTGTGTGTGTGTGTGTGTGTGTGTGTGTGTGTGTGTGTGTGTGTGTGTGTGTGTGTGTGTGTGTGTGTGTGTGTGTGTGTGTGTGTGTGTGTGTGTGTGTGTGTGTGTGTGTGTGTATGTTTGTGTGTGTGGTTATAGTACATGTGAGCTGCGTTTCTATAGATCCAACAGTTTCTATATATCTGCCTGAGTGGGTAGAGGTATGCAATATTAATAGTGTGTGTGTGTGTGTGTGTGTGTGTGTGTGTGTGTGTGTGTGTGAGTGTGAGTGTGCGCACGGCGCCATCATATCCCCGGAGAAGTGTAGATTGGCTTGTTATGTACAAGGGTCTGACAACAGGAGAGATGGACATGGGAGACAGAGAGATATGATAAGACGTATGACAGATAGAGACTTGTAAGAGAGAGTGAGAGCCGAGTTAGAAGGAGTTGAGGGGCCAGTTAAAGTGGTTGGATCACAGCTCCCCATCGTCTCTGCAGTGCTTGAATGAGCATGCAGTTCAGAGTTCTGTCAGCCAGTCTTCCGTTGTATAAAACAATCCTGTACTGAACAGTCAGCGCAATATTCAGAGGCAAGTTGTTTCAGAGGCTCCGGGCCCTGGTAGCAAAGGCCCAATCAGGAGGCTGCACTCCGGCTCATACAGGATTAAAAAGGTTAGAGATGTATAGGAACTTCATCAATAACATCTTCTTATAAAACTCTGTGCATGCGTTTGTGCATGCTCCGAACGCTGCCTGGAGGGCACGAATGCTGTCATGAAAATTCAGTCACAACCAAAACATCATAGGTAACATTCTTAGGCTACTATTTTTAGGTCAAGGACTGAACAAGAATGTGTATACTACATATTTTATTTCCATTTCATACTTTCAGACAGCAGTGTCCAAGCATCTCACAGCTTTTGAGTGCGCCTGTAGTGCACACACCATGCATTCTATGACGGCGCGGGTGTAAGGATGGCTCTATTAATGTACTATATAAAGTTCAAGTTGTCTCTGTCTGTGGCGGGCGTGCTGATATTCCCATATAATATGGGCTGGACATTTGCAACGTGTTGTGAACGCATAAACCCCAGCAACGACAGGCAGGCTGATAACGTGGTGTGATTTATTGTGCAAAGCCTTCACTGTCTCGCTAAAGCACGCTTTGAAAGGACACATACATTTGAGATAAATGCAGTCTGTGACCTATTGGACGATTTATGTACATATATCAGGGCATGGGGCATGTCATGACCTTCCCCAGATGAGATGACCTCCGCCTAACACCTCATCCGTTCAATTACATAATCCTCCCCCCCCCTCCAGAAGGTGATCGTGGGGCGAATGAGCAAGAGGGCTTGTTTTCCTTCACTGTGAAGTGTCTGTGAGTTTTCTCTTACCTGCCATGTCAGTGGCGAAGGGACGGTCGGGTCTCCAGCCTGTGTACCAGCCCACGACTTTACCCCCAGACACCAGGGGGCGCTCGTACGCTCTCCCTCCCACGAAGCCCACAGGCCACACCGACACACCCTTGGTACCACGCATCTGAGAAGAGGAAGAAATGGAGGTTCACTCAACACACTTTCACTAGTAATTGAAGGATTTCAGACAGCGACCTGTCTATGTTCAAAACATATATATAAAATAGTAGATAGCAGCCTCCTTCCATGATCACAGCCATCTACTTTCCTGGGGCACTGTAATGGAATTCTGGATCAATCAGTAATTGATGAGGCAATAGGAAGAGACGATATTCTAGGTGGTTATGATTATGCTTTAATGTACATGATATCATGGGGATAAGTACGTTAGACACACAGTCTGAACAGATCAGTGGTAAGGTAGTTCTGCCGACGAGCACAGGGATCCGATCACAGTTATACTCCAGCTGCCACAAGGATAAGCCGAACCATGACAAGACAGGCTGTACAAACAAAACATTAGCTATCAGGCCTAACAGAGACATCTTGGCTCCTATAGGCTACCAAATATCATGTCATATCATAATGTATTATATAAGTACTATAAGTGATGGTGAAGGGTAGATATAAACAACCATAATAACAATATAGTATAATGTATAATTCTTCCTCAGAACCCAAACATTTATTGGATACCATTCAGTCATGAAGCATGCAGAAGGATTCTGCATTTAGCAGACGTTTCACAGAGGCCCACATGGATTGATCACTTCCATAGAAGCTCAGCACTGCGGTCTATTCTCTACTTTTCCATTAGCCTACTATGGTTAAAATACTGGGGTCACGGACACCATTAGTTACAAACACTGAAATGTGGTCAAACAAACTTCATGAATGAATTGACAGATCAACCAACAAAGCAGTGAATCAGCAGACCAATCGATGTACTGATCAATAACTTGACCAATCTTTATTCATAGTGCACATCTCATGCATTATAAAATACAGGTCAATATGCTTTAGAATTTTTTGGTTTAAATGTACATCATATTTCATGAAGACGGTCCTTTGTGTGATGTAGTAAAAAGTGAGGCAGTCAATTTAACAGCTGTAGCATTTGAAACAGTGCAGGCCTGCTCTGTTCTCTTCTGCTGCTGAGACGACCTTAAACAATCGATGCTGTACTACAGGAAACGGTTGTGATGCAACCAGATCCCATCCTGGATCCCCATGAGTAGGACGGGATGGTTCCTTATTGATCCGAGATCAGCTCGCCTTGAGCACACTCCCTTTTGATTTGTGTTTCTTTTTTTGAGACAGACAGTAATAGAGCCGAGAGGGAGACAGTGTAGGAGAGACAGGCAGTGGGAAAGCTGAGAGGGAGACAGTGTAGCTGAGAGGGAGCGTGTATTAGAGAATGACACAGTAGGAAGGCTGAGAGACAGACAGTGTAGGAGAGACAAACAGCAGGAACGCTGAGAGACGGACAGTGTAGGAGAGACAGACAGAACACTGAGAGAGAGACAGTGTGGTAGAGACATACAGTCCGTTATTGCTAATCTAAATTAATGAGTAATATTAAAACTATTTTGTATGTTATATTCTGTGTACTATAGCGTTCCAGTTAGGAGAATGTTTGCACATAGTGTATCTATGGTACAAAAACAAAAAACGCTTTAGCTTTACCTAGGGAACAACCAGTAACACTATTCAATTTTGGAGACTTGTATGGCTATTTAATATTAGCCCTACAGCAAATATAAAGAATCTGTATATTTGCTGTAGGGCTAATATATTATAGATGAGACAAATATATAGAGGTAAATCATGATAGCGTCCCTTTAATAAACTACCCTCATAGTAACCTTTAACATTGACGGCCCCTCACCCACTCCCCTCCTCTGCAGAGTGCAGACAGCCGGTCAATATGTCAGTTGCTTAAGAAATTAATTCATTAATTGTGTCAGTTTGCTTGAGCGTGCAAAAACCCTTCATTTGGTCTTAAAAAGGGGGGTGAGACTCTGTGCTGAACTGAATGTAACACTGAACCAAACAGGATGGAACACAGAGCTACAGCCCGTATTCACAGTGCATGAACCCACACACAGCCAGAAGCCCTATGATGAGAGAGAGAGAGAAGAGAAAGACAGAGGGGAAGTGGAGTGTGTAAGGATCTCGCCTGGATTCTTTTTGTGTTGGCACAAGACAGCTGCATCGTGTGTGTGTGTGTGTGTGTGTGTGTGTGTGTGTGTGTGTGTGTGTGTGTGTGTGTGTGTGTGTGTGTGTGTGTGTGTGTGTGTGTGTGTGTGTGTGTATTAATGCACAAGTCTGTGCTTGTTATTCCATTTCCCATCCCCAGACCCCCTGCAGTCTGTTCATTTGAGCGCTGACTCCTCATCTCTCACCCAAACAGCCCCCGGCCCATCTCTCACACCCATCTGACAGAACAATGGGACAGAACCAAGTCATAGAGTGCCCTTCCATTACTGGGTTCATTCAGCACAGCGTGATGCTTTTAAAAATCTTTTTGAAAACCAATGGAAACCAATCATCACTTTTATCAAGCCATTACTATGTTTCCTTTGTACCAGATGTGCCCAAGGACAATAACAGGTGATGCATCTTAGACCACTGACTATGAGTCATCATACGTGTACATTACTGACAGACAACCATTTTCCAAAGTATACCATCCTTTTTTATATGTTGGATATTTTTTACTCAAACTTTCAGGTAAAAATCCACCTTAAAATGAACAAAATGCAAGAATGATGTCAAACCTAATATATTATATTTATATTTGTCCCGAATTGAATTATTAGAAAATTGTCATGCCCTGATTATCACACAATTACTGCAAAGATTCAAGTGTGTTGTTCAGTGTGTTGATACCTACATATATACAATACAAAATATCAGCAAGGGTACTATCTGGCTGCTTTCATAACTGTTTGATATATCAATATTGTTCCTCTTCATTGGATTTTGGTGGTGAAACTTTGTTATGAGGTAGTGTGTTGTAAACACAGGCAATGTGATTGTGTTATGTATTCAGTAATGTTTGTTCTGGTTGGGTCATATGCTCTAATATTCTCTTAATCGCCTACTGGTAGCATTGAACAGAAGCCTGACTATTCACCCTTGTTCTGTATAGACCCCTGTTTCCCAAACAGTGGGTCTGTGTGTGTGTGTGTGTGTGTGTGTGTGTGTGTGTGTGTGTGTGTGTGTGTGTGTGTGTGTGTGTGTGTGTGTGTGTGTGTGTGTGTGTGTGTGTGTGTGTGTGTGTGACCAATTTTTATGGATGGCGACTGTAAATATCCCCTTTTCTTTCGTTCACTACATTTTAAAAAACAATCATTATTTCAAAAGATTAAAAAAAGTTTAAACAAAAAAAAACTTTTGATCAATTAAAAAGAATTTCAGCATTTTCCAAAAGTATTTCATAAATAAAATAAAATAATCTAATCATTTTCAAAAATAAAAAACGTTAAGAGCAGATCCACAAGCTTGCAACGCGGCGCGAAGCTGTGCTGTGAGCTTGTAGATCTGCTATTTTCACTAGTTCGGGTCCCGGGCAAACGTCTAATTTCTCTTTTGGGTCTTGAGCTAAAAGGTTTGAGAACCACTGATGTAGACCATATATATAGGCCTGTTACTTCTTTAGCGCTCATATGGTAGTTTTACAGTATTCATTCAGTACTGTATTTGTGCTGCCGCTGACTGCAAGCAAAAAACAAAACGCAATTTAGCTATTAGAAGGCTGTGTAATTTCATATGGAGTGAAATATAGTTTGGCTTTATTTCTCTCCCATCGGCATTGCTAATCGGCATTGCTAAGTCTCCAAAATATGTGTACATGCATGGGTCAGAGATACCATGCACACATTCTCGCATTCAATTATCTCTTTTTTTAAAATACCAACTCTTGCTTGGGGAAAAAAATAATGAGAACCCCTGTGATTGCAATTAACGATCTGGTATGGAAAACTATCATTCAGTCTGGGTCCCTTTGAAGCTCTCATGCCCCCCCCTCGAGCTCGCCGAGCAGAGCAGCCTATGCGACGCTAAAACCTGTCTCACCCCACTGTCTGTCTTCCCTTCTCAGGTCATTTTTCAAAGGCTCTCCTGGCTCTCTGGTTGGTAAAAGCGCAGATGAAAGGGGAGGCAGGAGGGGAAGAGAAGGAAGGATAAAGAGAGAAGAAAACGAGTGAGAAAGGGAAAAAAAGAGAAAAAGAGAGTGTTTCCTTCCAGACCGTTCCTAGAGTGCGATCGTTATTTTGGCTTAGCTGTTAAGTCCTAGTTTGACTGCTAATGATCTCCGCATCGGAAGCCCTCAGTTTCTCTCAAAGCCCAGCACCGTTTGACACAATATAAAAGAGACTGGGAAGAACAACACAGCCCATGGGGAAAGCAAACATAATGTGAAACATTGGCTAGATTTACACAGATTCTATACAAATCTGTTTTTTATTGTTTTTGTGCAATCCCTGACAGTTACCTTCTATATAAAGCTCTGTTCATCTGCAATCTTCAATTCCCCTGTTTAGACTGGCTTCTAGCTATGAGAGAGACACACATCTTGGATTTTGCTTAACACAGGCTGTCAGTTTTCTTGTCTTTTTTTTTAGATTTGTTGCAACTATTGTTTATTTTCTTAGCGATTATTCTATAGATTACTTTTTCGATTCATGAAATAATCGAGAAACGCGTATTCTAATCTTAAAAATAGTGAAAATAGCAGATCTACAAGCTCACAACACTCACATGATTGCGACACACAGATTATTATTATTTTTTTTTCAAATCACTGTCACAATGTCATGGTCCTGTCGGTCAAGAACATGAGTTGGCCATGAAACGATTGTTTCCAATTTGTGCGATTGATCATCTTGTAAAAGCAGGTGTAACTGCTGATGTAGTAGTGGGACAGATCTGGTTCTTTTCTCCCCTGGTCTTGTAGTACATGATTCAATCATCTGCAGAGAGATGGTGGTGGAAGTATTTATTTAGCTATTTGCCAATCATCCGCTTTCAGAGAACAAATTGAAACGCCGGTCCAAAAATGGCTACAAATTGGCAGCAACCCTGAGAATGTGCGGATTCATGGGGGTGGGCGGGTTATGTTGTAATCCCCCCCTTTATAAGAGGCTCCTATTTTGAGAATTGCTCAAATTTCACTCTTTCACAGCACAATGCTTGGAAAGCAGTTCAAGGAAGGGGCAAATGGGAGGATAGGACCCAGGCGGCTGATAGGTGTGATGCAATTCTTTTTCAAGTCCATCAAATACAGAAGACTGGAGGTCCTCCATATAGATAGAATTTTGGAGTTTAAAGTGACTATGAGAGCACGGTTTTCTTGGAGATAAAGGCACATTTCCTCCTTCAGAACAGATTATGGTAACTTTAGAATGAAGCCTACAATACAGTATTACTACTGTATTATGGGTAGAAAAACCTTGTGATGTGATACAACAATTTCCTATGCAGGAACTCCTGACTTGCTACTTAGTTATTGTGTTAACCACTTTCAACAGGCGTCCCTGTTTTGGGCATGTCATTATAGGCAACAAATATACGAAAGTTTAAAACATTTTCAAAAATAGCAACTTTACAAGCACGCAGCATGTTTTGAATTTGGGGTTGATTTGATGTTAGGATTCTTTCCCACGGCCTGGGCCGTGGCGTCGCGGTCCAGGCACCCTGGTTGAAATCCCTTAACAGACAGCGTGCCGCGGGTTCGCGTCCCGTTCCCGACGGCCTTTGCTGCGTGTCTTCCCCCATCTCTCTCCCCATTTCCTGTCAGCCTACTTTCACTATCCCTCTCCCAATAAAGCTATAAAAAGCCACAAAAAAATCTTTTAAAAAGAAAGGATTCTTACACAATACAGTATGTCTGTGGTCTCTGTTAAAGGCCTGTTTGATTGCTCTATGCCCTCATTGAAAAACAACTTGAACTTTTAATAATGCCATGTGCATTTAACCCTCTCACAACAGATGGTATTTTCGTATTTGAATTTCTTGATTAAACTGAAAGTGAAGAAAACACACCTGAGATTTCTAACCCTGCCACTACTGTGGAGCCACACTATTTTAGTCACCCCCCTGTAAATTAGCATGTACTTTATCATGTCAGGCTAAGAAGCTGAACTTTAGAGGAAGACACCGCCATTTGTACAGAAGAATCCATGGCTTATGTCTCATTATTAGTATGGATATTCTCACTGGAGGCAGACGCTGTACAAAGATAACAAATAATTCATCATCGCCCCAGACACCTAAAATGATCTCCAATGCAGCCGAGCGAGTGACAACCTGTAAGACTTGACAAATTGCAGCACTGCGCGCTCAGCGGGTTATAGCATGTACCTTCCCCGTTCAAGCAAATGAAAGGAATTGGCCTAGTGGTTAGGGACACCGCCATCGTTACCGAAAGGCCAAATGTTTGATCCCCTGCGACAGTAATTGCGTACAGCCAATGTGAACTTGGAACAAGACACATGATCCCTACCTACTCAGTCATTGTGCATTGTTCTGATTAACGGTGTTATGTCTCTGGAGAGTGCACAAATGTAACACTCAGGATCCTTACTGTGCACCTCACGTCAGCCACATAGTAGTCTCTCAAGCCAGAGTATCTTCCACAATCTTTGAATGCTACAATACTATGTAATTCCATCGGGTAAAAGTTGAGAACAGGAAGCTGTCATCTGCTCTTCAGACTGGAAGGGTATTCGTATGTGGTGTTCAAGAATATATATATATATTTTAAGATATTTTAAAAAAAAATTGAATTTCCATTTCTGCCGAGCAGCAAGCTTGCTACGCATCTACTAATATGGTTTCCAGTAGGAGTTATTTATGTGACGGCACAGGTGGAACGGAATCGGGTGGGAGGCGGGACATGCGCTTTATGTTCTACTCCTTTTCAGGGCCTCATACGTACAGACTGTGTACAGACGTTCAGAAATTGCAGCAGCCAACATGTCTGTTGTGTGAGACTAACCACATAGTCACCTTCAGTTCTCAATGCAGACTGTCTGACTGAGTTTAACCCATTAAGACCTGAGGCCGATTCTACACATTTCTTCTAAACAGTTTTCTAAAAAAAAACGTATGTTGCTATATCAGTGGTTCTCAAACGTTTTCATGTCAAGGACAGCAATTATATGTATTAACCCCATCTCAAAATGCTTTTGTTTCAGGGACCCCCAGTTGCAAAGACTTGAGATAAAAGAGATTTAAAAACAAGATTTGCACAGATTATCAAAATGTTTGAATAGCCAAAGTATAAAACAATTGTTAAAGTGGTTAACATCTAAGGTGACACAGATGCTTTCCCAGTTTTAATGGGTTAAAAAACAAAGACAGGAAGTGGCAGCAGATGCCAGAAATATAAAATGTAAATGTACAGTGAGGACTCAAAGGGGAAAAGGAGGTAAAATCACAATCCTATCGAGGAATTGCATTTCATTTGACTGCCAGCCAGGACGACCGACAGTCAATCCCAGAGCTCTGAGGGTGTGTGAGTAATCAACTCACAGCCTCCTGCTCTCCCACCAACAAACGGGTGCTAAGTGAATTGTGTGTACACACACACGATGGGCCTCGTAATGATAAAATATACAGTATGAAACCCATTACAGCTGTGATATGTTTCCTGCTTCCTGCCCCCAGGAGAAAGAGACCTCACTACATGTGTGCATGTGAACATGCTCGTGTGTGTGTGTGCGCGCGCATGCGTGCGTGCAGCCGTGCACGCACACACACGTGCCAGGCTGCAGAGTACTTGGGTGGCTGGGCTGGGTGTGATTTTAATCAAGTGTATTTTTATCTGTGTGTTATTAATATGCATGGCAGAGGCACTGGGAGAGAGAGAGAGAGAGAGAGAGAGAGAGAGAGAGAGAGAGAGAGAGAGAGAGAGAGAGAGAGAGAGAGAGAGAGAGAGAGAGAGAGAGAGAGAGAGAGAGAGAGAGAGAGAGAGAGAGAGAGAGAGAGAGAGAGAGAGAGAGAGAGAGAGAGAGAGAGAGAGAGAGAGAGAGAGAGAGAGAGAGAGAGAGAGAGATGAGCAAGGAGCAAATGAATGAATCAAATTAGTGCAGAGAGAGAGTAGAAAGAAAGAAATGGGTTATGAAATGGTGATGCAATGGTGCGTGATAAGTGTGGGTTTTGGTGTGTGTGTGTGTGTGTGTGTGTGTGTGTGTGTGTGTGTGTGTGTGTGAGAGAGGGAGAGAGAAAGTAAAAAATGGATAGCTTTTCTGTCTGTGCGTGGGGGTAAAAAAAAAAGGAACTGTGTATGTCTCTCTACAGCACATACGTCTTCTCACTGCTTCTATTTTCAACACTGGAGCCAACTGTGTGTGCGCGTGCGACGCATGTGCTTGTGTGTGTGTGTGTGTGTGTGTGTGTGTGTGTGTGTGTGTGTGTGTGTGTGTGTGTGTGTGTGTGTGTGTGTGTGTGTGTGTGTGTGTGTGGAGGGGTTGCTTGTCGTCCTGATGATGATGATGAGGGAGGAGGGAGGGAGCGTCAGAGGACATGTCAGGATGGGGGTTGGGGGAAGGACAAAAGTGACATTATTCAGACACTACACATGCAGGTCCTGAGGCAGAGAGCGAGAGAGAGATGTAGACAGAAAGATGGAGACCAGACCAGACTATGAATGAACAAGATAAGGGGCAAAAGACAGATGAGAACTCTATTAATATGTATTTACATTTACAATTTACACTTAAGCCATTTAGAAGACGCTCTTAATCCAGACCGATTTACGGTAAGCACATTGCACTGCACGCGTTGCTGTGGAGCGAGCTTCATACATAAAATTCATGTGAAATGAAGATTGACATTGTTTTAATTGAGAGTTGGTCAATTAGGCTACGCTTCAAATGAACCACTTAAACCCTATAGCGTCCCTATTCTGGGCACGTCATGGCAAAAATAGGCAAACATTCAACGAAAGTAGCAGAACTAAAAGCTCAAACCGCGACACGTTGTGAGCTTGATTAGTTGCGGAGGGTATAGAGTATAGACAGTGTAGACCCGTGAGCCCCTTAATTTAATTAAAAAGAGTCATAAATCAATCTCTAATAAAATTATGGAGAAAGGCTCTTACATGACAGTCAAAGAGTTTCACTTCAGATTTGAACCTGCCCAAAGTCCAGTCAAATCAACCAATTAAGCCAATTGATTTAGATGTTTTTTTCACTGCTGTTTATATAACAAAAATACTTACAATATCTCATCTCTGGGATGGAAAGTAATTACAAATACTCTACCGTAAAGAAGTAGCTTTTTCTTGTAAAGTACTTTATATGTTCCTAATCATTCTACTTTGAATTAAGTACATTTTTTATGAAGAATTGTACTCAACTATCTTTGGAAAGGCAATAATTACATAGTGGGCTACAATTACGCTGTTATGGCACAATCAGGAGGATATCCAATTCAAATTAGCTTTTAACCTCTTTTCCATCATGAGGCAATCACTGAGAAATAACATAGACCATATTAATCCCATGGGGGAAAGTCTGTTACAGCTTTATTCAGCTGATGGCTACTCAGGCGGTCATATTGAGTGCTCGGAGGGGAGGGGGCAGTTAGAGCTATGTCTCTTGCTCAGGGACACTTCGACACACAGATCAGGCCAGGAGGCTAACTTTTGATTACCAGGCGGCCTCTTTACCCACTAAGCTACGGCTGTCCTAAAGAAGGCTTTCTCATAAAGAAAAGATGTTCACCATTTTGGAGAACATCACTGAATTGGAGAGGGATTGGTTGAGAGGACGTGATATGACCTGTCTTCATGACCATCTGACCTGTGTGCCCAGAGCATTTTCCGCACGACCATGTGACATGTGACAAGTGACAAGAGAGATACCCCTCCTGGGACTTGTCAGTGTTCTCTATATCTCCAGTCGATCTTATGGGGGAAACTCTAGGTGGAGGCAGGGGGACGATTGCAATAGACACCTACTGTACATGAATTAAACACAGGTGTGTGTTCCCCTTGTACTTGAGTCAGCAACAGGAAGAGACAGCTCATAGATCTCACCCTGCGCCCACACCATGCAGCAATAACAAGAGACCAAGTGACCTGGAGTCATTTGTTACCAGTGAGCGCAGGGCAAGGAGTAGAGACTTAACGGAATTATGGCTGATCTTGCCGACTTGATGACGAAAGAAAGTTGAGCTAGGTTTCAACTGTATGCAAATAGGGTATTTAAATGAATTTATACTTTAACTCAGAGCTTGTAGATCAGCTGTTTTCACTATTCTTTAAATAAGTGATTCATTCATAATGTTTTTAGCGGTGCCAGCCGCTCTACTCTTGACTATGTCCGTCCGTATGTCCGTTTGTCCGTTTGTCCGTTACAGTATGTCCGTTTGAGCACGGGCTTTACACAGCTATAACTCCAGTTCGCAGCATGCCAGCAAGTCCAAATTTGGTATGTGGACTTACACCACCAATTGGGACGAGCATTGATTGCTGAAGCCCCGCCCCGCCCTATTATAGCGCCACCAGGAGGCCACTGGCTTTAAACAGCGCTTTACACAGCTATAACTCCAGTTCGCATGCCAGCAAGTCCAAATTTGGTATGTGGACTTACACCACCAATTGGGACGAGCATTGATTGCTGAAGCCCCGCCCCGCCCTATTATAGCGCCACCAGGAGGCCACTGGCTTTAAACAGCGCTTTACACAGCTATAACTCCAGTTCGCAGCATGCCAGCAAGTCCAAATTTGGTATGTGGACTTATACCACCAATAGGGACGAGCATTGATTGCTGAAGCCCCACCCCGCCCTATTATAGCGCCACCAGGAGGCCACTGGCTTTAAACAGCTATAATTCCAGTTTGTAGCATATGCCACCAAGTCCAACTAATACCACCAATAGGGACCAACTGTAATTACATAAGCGCCGCCCCCTCTGTCTTCCCATTGGCTGGGCTTTAAACAGCCATAACTCCAGTTCACAGCATGCTACTGAGTACAAATTTGGTACGTGGACTCAGACCACCAATAGGGACGAACTGAAATGTAGTAAGCCCCGCCCCCTCTGTCTTCCTATTGGCTGGGCTTTAAACAGCCATAAGTCCACTTTGCAGCATGCTACCAAATACACATTTACCACGTGAACTTAGACCACCAATAGGGACAAGCTTTAATTGCTGAAGCCCCGCCCCCTCTGTATTGTCATTGGCTGGGCTACAAACAGCCATAACTCCAGTTAGCAGCATGCCACCCAGTCCGAATTTGGTTTGTGGACTTACACCACCAATAGGGACGAGCATTAATTGCTGAAGCCCCGCCCCGCCCTATTATAGCGCCACCAGGAGGCCACTCATCAAAGGCACCGCCTCCTTCACACAGGGTGCGATTTTTTTTCGTATGCTTGAGTCCCGAGGACACATCTTTTCTTTTGGGTCTATGCATATCATAACTCATAGACAAATGCAAAATTACAACCTCTCAGAATACGGCCCATGCTTTTCATTCAAGTGTATTATTCTAGGTCAGTTTACACAATACAGTATGTCACGTTCAAGGGACATCAGGCTGAATTGAATCCGTCTGCCGTGATGCATTATTATTTGGTTTTCACGACAGCGAGCTTTGATAAGGAGTGCTCTCCGCGTATATTATTCTCAAGTATCATAATTCACTGTTGATGATTAAGTCTCTGCACTGAACTATGTCCTCTACAAAGTCCAACTCAGTGGAGTGGAATATATATATTTTGTAGATTGGTTGCCATTGTTCGTGTGGGTAATGAGTAGCATTAGCAGCTCATCATCGGTAGCAGGCTTTAAATATCCAGTTTACAATTTTTTTTCAGGTTCTGTCATTTTGGTTTCCCTGATCCGCTCTCATCATTTCTCAACTCTGACATTCACCCACACCAATACAGCAACTATCACCATGACCTGAGGCTGACTCCTGTTGCATTAGTCAAGGAGAGCCGGTTTGGATCAGCGGTTGTCCAGAACTATCTACTCTATGCGTTCTCAACGGGCATCGTTCCCAATGGGCATCGGCCTGGTAGTGACCGATAAAACCTGAGGGGCATGAAATTTATTTTCTTTTAGCCTAGATCCCTACAAGGTCGCAATGTGTCACGCTCCGACACGTTGTGAGCTGGTTGATTGGCTATCTTTGGTGCACAACTATGTATACTTTAAATCAGCCATTACAGTCAAGATGCTAGAGTAACTGTTACTCATACTTAAGTAATCTTACTTCTTCTTGAGTAATATTGAATTCAGGTAACAGTACTTCTAGTTGAGAAGCATACGCTAGTACTCTATCCCCCACAGCTCGTCTCAAACAATATCATGGACAGTGACATCTCTGCTCAATCAATCAATGAACTGGGAATGCTGAGGAGGTGTTGAGGGGATTCAATGATGCAAGGAGGGCAGGCACCATCAAAACATTAATTCAAACCCTAACTACACGAAAGGAGACTGTGAAGACAGATCATAAACACAGGTTGTTCGCTGTCTAAGCCTTTTCTCGTGCGTCCTCAACACTGTCCTGGTTCTACCTCGCCTTTCACATTCAATAAGAACTGCTCCTATACTGCCCTTTAGTCATATCCTCTCCTAAACATCTCATTGGCTCTCTTCTCCCCTCTCTATATTTTTCTGCTCTCTCCTCCCATGTGTCTTTGGGTTTCTCCTCTCCTCTCCTCTCACCATCTCAGCAAAAGGGCCATTTCTCAGCAAGTCTCTCTCTCTCTCCTTTCCACTTCGCTTCACCAACATATAAAATAAATAAATAAATAACTTGCCTCCTCGTCACCACTGAATGTCATTATGATAATTGCTCACAGGGGTTTAATGAAATTGAATTTCACATCTCTCTCTGGCGCCCTCCTTTCCTCTGTAGACCCAGAGGGAACTCAGAGATACGACAGCTTTTGATCAAATTTGTCCTGACTGTGTGCCTGTGTATTTTAGACTTGATTCCCTGCAAATACTTTCCTCCACACACAGTACAAACTCATATCTTAAAAAAACAGGAATAAGAAACAGACTTGGAGTATGAAACGTTAAGAATCTGGTCATGTAAAGACAATTCCACCAGAAAATAAATGCAATTGTTTCAACTACAAAGGTGTGCTCTACAAAGAACCAACTCAGTGAATTTAGGAGGCACGCCCGAATAATTGTACTCATGTTAATACAATGTTATAGGACATACTTGCATCTTCCATCTCTCAACAGAGGTGTGATGTTCATATTCCCCTCAATGTTAACTTTCAAAATATGAATTAAGTTAATTCAAGTTAAGATAAGACATGAACCTACAACTTTAATATGCATGTGTTTTGACCAGCGAGCCACAGTGGAGTCAGTGGTATACAACTGACTTCAGGCAGTTTTCAGCTCTGATTCAGATTAATCATGATCTACTGTGCATAATATGTAATCCTGACTAAAAGCACTTCAAGTATTGTTTTGGAGGTTAGCTTTCAAAAGCCAAGAGCAGAGACAAGATTTGATTCCATGTCCATGATCTTTTATAACCAGGAAAGCATCTGTCATTTTAGATGTTAGCTATATATATGTTTTTTAGATTTAGAACAGTGGTTTAGAACAGTGGTTCTCAAAAATAGCAGATATACAAGCACACGGCGACCTTGTACTGTACATCTGCTATGTTTGGAAAAAAAAAACATTACATGTTTGGGGTCCCTGGCACAAAACATTTTCAGATGGGGTCCGTGGCCAAACACATATCATTTTGGGGGTCCAAAAATTTGAGAACTACTGACTTAGAAGGCATTTGTAGAATCGACCTGCAGGTCTGAATGGGTTAATCATCAAGCCACTGTCTTCAGTGACTCCATGCAGCTTTCTCTGGTTCATGGATGTTAGCTTTCAAAGACTGAAAATGAAACATACAACCATCCAGTGTCTTGAGACATTGAGTTTTACTGTATAGTGTATAACACACACACACACACACACACACACACACACACACACACACACACACACACACACACACACACACACACACACACACACACACACACACACACACACACACACACACACACACACACGTACGTCACTCTCTCCTCTTTCAAAATGTACTAGGAATTTAATGAGTGTGTGTGACAGACCGTCCATGGGTTTATACCCAGGAATGATCCATCACACCACACAAATTCACATGATACATTATGAAACCAGCAGAACACTAGTGTCAATGTTAGAGTGTGAGTTTTTCAATCTTTGGTTAAAAAAATAAAGTTAGTTCTGAAGCATAAGTGGACTGGCTTTTGAATGCACAATCTAAGGGGCACCAAGCGATCTTTCAAATCTCTGATCCACAGCCTGCTGTTATAATATTGTATTCTCTTGGATGATTTTGTGTGGTGACTTTCAAAATGCATGCAGTAGAACTTGTGGAACATGAAGCAACGTCTTCTAACAGAATGAGCCATTATGCTGGAGATTAGCGGACTGCAAGGAGAGCAAGGGAGCAAGGTGTGTGTGTGTGTGTGTGTGTGTGTGTGTGTGTGTGTGTGTGTGTGTGTGTGTGTGTGTGTGTGTGTGTGTGTGTGTGTGTGTGTGTGTGTGTGTGTGTGTGTGTGTGTGTGTGTGTGTGTGTGTGTGTGTGTGTGTGTGTGTGTGTGTGTGTGTGTGTGTGTGTGTGTGCGTGCGTGCGTGCGTGCGTGCGTGCGTGCGTGCATGCAGAAATATGATTTGTAAAAAGGCAGAGAGAATGCTGTGAAAGAATCTAATTTGATTTCCCAGCTGCGATTTGAACCCAGCAACCCAGACGTCTACCACTATTCCAAGACAAAATCCCTGCTTGAACAGAATAGATATTGCACAACCTACTGGTTGACACCACAGTCAAAATGTAGAGAGACCACCTCCAACCACTGCGGTTGTGCTAGTTAGTTTGTATTAACATACTTTAAGTGAAATCGTTTTGGCTCTGCGTTTCAGAGGCCCTGCAAAATGCGATTTAGGGTGGGTCGGACAATGTATTCGTCACTTTTGGTGTTTCTTGTGAAATGAGCCCCTCCCCCAAATGTTTGGAAGCCAATTATACCCAACCGGTATGGTATATTAAAATCTGTATGTACGTTTTTATCACATCTCTCCAGAAATCCTGTAGCAATTTCATGTTGCAATTTCTGTGAGCAGAACATTTAAAATGCCGGTAGATCTAAGATGGCGGAAATGGCCATGGCCAATATGCGGAGTTGTCATTTGTTGGAGTGTAAGACCTATGTTCCAAAACATAAAGCGGGCTGTTATAGCATAACATTTGATGCTAGTATTTTGCAAGATTATCCGCAGACACAGAGACGAAAAGAATCTCCGGCTTTTGGCCTGGCAGAGAAAAAAAAAGGTTGAAGTGCAACACACGCTGGGAGTATCTTGGAGCTTTAGTTGTGAGTGACACACTCTATCGATTGAATATACTCTTAAAGATATATTTTTTATCTTCTATTTTGTTTGATGGCCTGGCCAGCATAGACAATAAAACTATGGCAGAGAATGTCCTGACTGTGCACTAAGATAGATGGGCAGACATTATACAGCTCTCAAGGACTGATGGACTTACATTTTGTAATGAAGGATAGTTTGACGAAGGTCCTGTCTGATTGACAGGCCGGCTGACTGTGCTGTACGTATTTCTCCCAGCACACACACACTAACTGCAGTCACTCTACAAACGCTGGCCTACTTGCTGTCACTGACTGCAACGACTCTCTTCCGTGCTGCCATCCGGTGAAAACACTGACTGCAACTCCGGTAAAGTTTCACAGGCGAGAACAGGAGAGTTGACAGTGACGCTCAGTCCATATAGTCTGGATTCAAAACCAAGACATCAAGATTACATGGTTAGCAACACATTAATTGCTCGTGCAACCAAACGTTCCTGCATAAGCTTACATTCTGATTGACACAATTGGTTTTAAAACGGTCCTTGAGCTCAAGAAAATTTGACCAGGCATAAAAAACAAACCTTAACTTTAAAACCTTTTAATGTGAGTGAAAAAATTACAATAAAAAATAATAACGTGATTAATTCCATAGCATCATTATCTACATGCAGAATGTAAACTATAATTTTTGTATGCATGAACATTATGATCGTACACAGTAAAATCCTCTGTTAATTTATCCATTTGTAACTCTGAGAGTCCACTCCGAGTCAACACACTCTGGATTTTACTGTGTAGCCTATAAAGGTGTTTGTAATAAGTATGTAAGTGGCTCATGTGTTTAAATTGCTTTAAAATAGTGGTTATCTCATTGTGGAATGAAATTCTTAAAGTGGAAGTCAACCAGCTTTTTTGCACTGCAGCCCACACTCAGCCCTGAGGGCAAATGCTTCCTAACGAAACCAACGGGAGTGGGTGAGGTATAGGCACTGAATGCATAATTGCATGGAAGGCATTAAACGAGCGTTGGAACCCCTATCGGGGGCCGCCGGAGAGGTCTGCGGTGCGCGTAATAAACCCAGCAGAGCCGAGACCTGGCTAATGTGCAGAACAGAGAAGGAAACACAGCTTTACTCTGTCTTCTATGCAAAGTGCCTTTTCCACCTGGCTTCCCCCACCGACTCCACTTGCTTAAAAGAAATGTGGGGAGAAGGGGTTGTTAAACATTTGCTACACTACATACCCCATGTTTTTTTCATGAGGGGGCGGGAGGGTTGCAGCTTTTCTGTATCCATTACCGTGGTTGTTTGTACCGTGGTACAGAGGGAAAGCGGGCCGGTGCGAGGCACTTTTAATACAATCAACGATGTCAGTCTGCTATGCAGGAGGTTGATTTCTGCTCTGACTGGAGAGATAATCCCGCTCACTCATTTCTTAGATCCGTCTACTTCGTTTGTGTCCAAAGCACTCTCACTCTTTATGTGATGCCTGGAGGATCACAGGAATACTAAACTGCTATGCCGCTGTGACCCTGCTTTTACTCTCTGTTGGATCCATCATTCAACTCATTCCGCTGATGCAGGAAGTTCAGCCCACTGCTCTGGACAAGTGTCTAGAGCTAAATACACGTAATTTAAATGTATCACCACAAGGGTCCATTTTATACTTTCAGAGTTAAATTAACATTCCAGGTTTTACAGGGTACATGTACTGTACAATTGCCTTTGAATATACAATTGCAATTGGATTTCATTTGCTTGCTAAAGGTGAAATTAGTCAGAAAGTTCTTTAGTCGTTTTCTCTTTCTCTTCTCTGTGTGAAATAAATCAGCATCTTTTCCCATGGAGCAACAGGACTCCACACCTGGGCTCCTGTCTGAAATATGCCAGCCAGCTATGAATTACATAACTCTAGCTTACTCCAGTTTAGAGGAATTGAGGGCATTACAATACGCATCATCTCATGTTACAATTAGCACTAGTCCCCCTTGACTGAATTGGTTTATAAGCTAGTACTTAAGATCCCACAAGAGGATCAACAAACAATATGGAAACCTAAAATATAGTCATGTATCATACTATAACATATGAACTTGCTATATAATTTACTGTAAAACAGAGACTCCTCTCTTTCCTAGACTGCTGGTTCTGGACAACCGCCAATCTGACCGACTCGACGCCGGGCACCCCACTCCCCGAGTTTGAGGTTGATCGTTCAGAGGTTCTCTAGATACACAAAGGACAGATATGCACACTGACATGTATGCACGCAGAGATTTCGTGCATTTATCGTAGGACTAGACCAGTGCACGTTGGGCACCGGTCGGGACGATGTAAGTAGGGAATGCAAGTCCCACCCGGTTATGCAATACCTCTGTACCCACTGTCAGACTACCTGATGTACCCGTCTGTCTGTCTGTGTCCCTTTTATCTTTCTGTCTGCCTGTGTCCCATTTATGCCCATATATGGAGATCTGTCTGTCCTTGTCACTTTTATTACCATATATGGAGCTCCCTGATGTCATCAGTATATTCCCATATATGGGCATATCGGTCAGATCGGCGGTTCTGGACAACCAGATTTCCATATATGCCTATTATGTGGACATATCGGTTGGATCTGAGGTTCTGACAACCGCCTATCCGATCCGCCCCCCCGTCAAAAGAATAAATGACGTCTTGGAGGTACCGAGACTAGGGGGACGATGTCCCTATCAGGACATAGCTTGGACGGCTCTGAGTCGGCTGAAGGTGACTTCGCAAAGCTCGGCACGGGACTCGCTCGCCTAAGCTCCCTCGGTGGTGCCTCTCGTGGCTCAAGTCACCTTCAGACGACACGCCTCCATCAGTAAAAACGAGTGCACCTTTTTCAATCTGACTGGTTTTCCAATCACACTGTGAAAACAATAGATAGATAGATAGATAGATAGATAGATAGATAGATACCCCCTATCACAAAAGGGTAATGAGCACCATGAATCTGAACCCTCCAACGTGTGTATAATATAACCATTTTAGAGCCAGTCTGCACCTAATATTCTTTCAGAAGTGGTTTGTTTGTGTGGTGGATAATAGAGAGGACACCAGGACACAGCGCCAGCCATCTTCCGAATGGGCCCGGCAGGCATCGTCTGCAGGTTATTACTACCATATGACAGGTTATTATCCCCTTATGACAGGCCATTACCTTCACTGGGGAGCAGGCTAATTAAAGAAGAGGGGATGGCCGTGGAGGTGGTATGTTACTATGTCTACTGTGTTTACAGTAGAGCCTACCGCTGGTCATCAAATTATTGCCTTAGGAATGCGACAAATACTAAAAAATATCCATGAATTCAAGTCTCCATGGGGTGGCTAATAGGTTATTTTTTTGGGTGAACTATCCCTTTAAGGTAAATGTTGTGTTTTGAAACTATATTCTTACGTGGAAAGGATGCCGTCTTTTACCTACAGTCAAGGTCTGGGTGTCAGTTTCTTCTACTACGAGCATCTCATATTTCCTCATTGACTGAAGAGCTAGACTGCAATCTAGTTGAGGACGGCAGTGTGAACGTGCTTTGGCAGGAATGACATTTGATCTTGAGCATGTTTTTGTTTGCAGAAGATCAGCCTGATGTATAGCCTACTCCTACTCGGTTGTACAACAGAGTATTCTTTAGCCGGCAGCCCTAGTTGCATTAAGGCTGAATGTAACACACACGCACGCACACATGCACGCGCGCGCACACACACACACACACACACACACACACACACACACACACACACACACACACACACACACACACACACACACACACACAGACACACACAGACAGACATCTACCTTGACCGAACAAAATCCATTCTTGACAAAAATACGCTAACACCTTTACACACATGCATAAAGCAAGTTATCTTGAACAAAGAGTTGTGGTTTGAATGCACGCACGCACGCACGCACGCACGCACGCACGCACGCACGCACGCACGCACGCACGCACGCACGCACGCACGCACGCACGCACGCACGCACGCACGCACGCACGCACGCACGCACGCACACACACACACACACACACACACACACACACACACACACACACACACACACACACACACACACACACACACACACACACACACACACACACACACACACACACACAGCTCTGCTTACTGACAGTGCATTTCAATCACATTTCACGTTCCAGTAGCAGTGATGGGCATGTGGACATGCAGAAAATTGGACTCCATGGTGTGATAAACGCAGTGGCGGTGCTGTACATTCCAGTGAACCGAGATACCGGCATCTAGGCCTATATACCGCAGGGAATGAGAATGGTGGCCAGGACTGCCCAATAAGCATGTGGTGGATTGATGCCATGGCATTGCCTGCACAAATCCTCAGTGTTAAATTAACAATTTGGTTTAAAAAGAAAAGGGGGAAAAAGGCAGTCTCCAAGTTAAGAGAAAACTGGGGATTTTACTGTGTAGCCTACAGCTTGCCCACTATCTCTGTCACCAGCTCACTCAGCCCCTCTTCTTCATGCTTTGATTCACTCAATCCTCTCTTTCATACCAAATGGCTTATACACACACTGCTCTTTGTATCTTTTCATTCACACACTTTCTCTCCATCTCTCATTCACTCGGTCATCTCTATTATTCCGCACAAACAAATCTCTGTTTTCTCTCTCCCGCTCTCTGCTATCCTATATCTCTCAGTCATACACAAATAACACAATATCTCCCTTTCTCTGTGTCTCTCTGTCTGTCTCTCACTCACACTCTCACACTCTCTCTCTCGCTCTCACACACGCACGCACGCACGCACGCACGCACGCACGCACGCACGCACGCACGCACGCACGCACGCACGCACGCTCTGTTTTCTCTCTCCCGCTCTCTGCTATCCTATATCTCTCAGTCATACACAAATAACACAATATCTCCCTTTCTCTGTCTCTGTCTCTGTGTCTCTCTGTCTGTCTCACACTCTCACACTCTCTCTCTCTCTCTCTCACACACACACACACACACACGCACGCACGCACGCACGCACGCAGGCAGCCTGTATTCGTAGTACCAATCAGCTCTTCAGTAGCATAAAAGTGGTTGATAATTTAAAAAAAAAAGCTCAACACAGCCTAATAACCTACCAAAATCGATTAAACCTCTTCAAACAGTTCCAGTATGTGTGTGTTATCACACAATCTCTCTCTCTCTCTCTCTCTCTCTCTCTCTCTCTCTCTCTCTCTCTCTCTCTCTCTCTCTCCCTCTCACACACACACACACACACACACACACACACACACACACACACACACACACACACACACACACACACACACACACACATGCATGTAGCAGCCTCCAACATAGTATGGTTCAGCTCTTCAGAAGCATAAAAGTGGTTGATTAAAAAAAACATCAAAATGGATGGAATGGTTAGTGTTAAAGAAGTTGGGCAGTATGGATAAATGCCAATCCTACCTCTTCAAACAGTTCCAGACTGTATGTGTTGTCATCGTCCGCAAAGTACACCACCCCCGGGTCTCTCCTGCCCCGGTGCTGCCTCAGCCAGGTCAGAGCCGCGTTCCTCTGCTCGGTGGCGCGGGGCATGCCCGTGCGCTTGAACCGGCGGGGCGTGAATATGCACAGGTGCGTGTGCGCCACTCCGGACCGGGCCAAGAAGCGCGCCACCAACTCCGTGCGCGACGTCGCGTCCTCCACCACGATCCAGTGGAACCTGGGGTCGTATAGGCCTGGCACAATTATTACATATAGGCTACTCGCCTAATCGCAATTATTTGAGATAATAGCAATTATTATTTTTGCATAATCCGATAATCGTCATAATCGTTTCCATGTTGAAAAATGTTCGCATATTTTCAAACATTTTCAAAAATAGTGGAAATAGCAGATATACAAGCTCACCGTGCTATTTCCACAATTAATGTTTTTTTTTTAAGTATGAAGTTATGAAATATGTAATTTATTTTTATATTTAGGTTATTTGTCATATCTGCCCTCTGCAACTTCGAAGTCCAAAAAGCCAAACAGAAATGTAATTTTTCTTCATATGCACTAGTGTTCAACCACAAAAAAACACAATTAAATCGCAATGATTAAATCGCAATACAAGTATGTAAAATGTCATGATGGTGACAGTCAGCCCTAACCTGGGGATCTGTCGGAAGGCATTGGCCAGCCTGGTCAGCTCCGCCTTCTGCACGGGACGGGTGTAGGTCGGGGTGACGGCGTAGATCACCGGGAGAGCCGTCTGGTTGGCCCCGCCGGGGGGTCCGCCGGTCCGGGCCGCCGTCCGCTGCTGCTGCGCCGCCTTCGGCCGACCGGCGGCGGCGGCCGGAGACCGGACCGTCCGCTTCGTGTCGATATCGATCATGATGATGACGATGAGAACCCAGGGCAGGAGGATGAAGAAGCGGCTAAAAAAGACCGATTTCATGGCGACGCTGAAGTTACGGGGGGAAACATAACATCCGACCGGGACGGTGACGGTGCGCCCTCTCGCTCACTCCATCCTCACTCACTCACTCACTCACTCCATATTCATTCAATCAATCAATCCATCCATCGCAACGCATCCCACGAACACGCAGAGCAAAGGTCCGATCATCCAAACCCCCCTTTCTACGAATGCCTCCTCTTTCAAACCCCGTGCATTTGATCTAGGCTACTCTTAAACACAAACCTAAAAATCATAGGAAAGTTATCACCGATGCGTAAAACCCATCCGCCACGTATAATAATATCCCGTCCCGTGGAGACCGCGTCCCGTTGCTCCGAGTCCCCTCTCTAGAGTAAGAGTCGAAGTAGTGCTCCTTCCCTCTCCTCTCGGACGAAGGAAAGCCGGCAAAAGTCCGTAAATCCCATTTAAAAAGGTCCTTGGTGGATGTTTCGAAAGAGCAGGGTAAATGCAGGGACCGGACGGCCGGTCGCTGATTCCTAGATGTTCGCCGCAAAGGAGCCCTCCTGCCGCGGATGAGATGCTGCTTTTTAAGTCGGTGTGTGTGAACAGGCAGCGGGAAGGAGGAGGAGGAGCAGGTGCAAAGCAATGGGAGGAGAGCGAATGCGATGTGGTGAGGAGAGGAGGAGAGCAGGGATGGACCAGAGAAGCTTGGGAGGGAGGGAGGGAGGGGGGGGGGGGGAGGAGAGAGAGAGAGAGAGAGAGAGAGAGAGAGAGAGAGAGAGAGAGAGAGAGAGAGAGAGAGAGAGAGAGAGAGAGAGAGAGAGAGAGAGAGAGAGAGAGAGAGAAGCACGGGAGAGGGAGGAAGAGGGAGCATTGGAGCAAGACAGTGTGTGTGTGTGTGTGTGTGTGTGTGTGTGTGTGTGTGTGTGTGTGTGTGTTTGTGTGTGAGAGAGAGAGAGAGAGAGAGAGAGAGGGGGGAGGAGGGAGGGAGGGTGTGTGTGTGTGTGTGTGTGTGTGTGTGTGTGTGTGTGTGTGTGTGTGTGTGTGAGTGTGTGTGAGAGAGAGAGAGAGAGAGAGAGAGACATTGTTATGTTGTGCAAGAAACACATCAGTGCCCACTGAGGATAAACCCAGCAGAGAGAGAGGGAGATAGGTTGCTTGGTGCCTCGACAGCGTTTGCCTAATATGTCCGGGGGAAAAAATAGAAATAAAATAACACATCACTCTGTGGCAGCTTTTTATTATGCTACTATTCTCAACTTCAACTGAGCATCTATAAACACTGTTAGATAATTATTCACGCATCGTAGATCAAGAGATCCGCCTTTCAGCAAGGGAAATCAGTTCTCTACATTAATAGAGATCACGCAAGCCAAACTAATTGCAGGCAAACAAGATTATACTTTCACGGGATGAAAGAAAAACATGGCCTGCGTTTGATTATGTTGGAAAAGTAGCACCCGGGAATGCTGATGTTAAACCATATGGGCGGAAATTACAGGCACTTGAAAGAATCAATTTCATGCTTGCTGTTTGGGTTGAAAACGATGGGGTTTTACTGGAGTAGAGTAGAATAGAGGAGCCATATAATTTCATAGCTAAATCTTCATATCAATTTTGACTGCATGCTCTCTCCCCACCTTCCGTCAGCTGACACGCAGTGAATGAGTTTCAGATTAATCAAAGATGAAATGTCATTTTCTGTCCAATCAACCAGATTAGATTAATGTAGCTTTTGATTTCATTGATATGATGCCTCTGGCAGAGTAGCCTGGGTAGCCAGGTTTCATGTTTAATAGATTGGTGCAGGAAGGAAAGTGCTATTATCCATCCAGTGGGTATAAAGCTCTGTTGAGTGGGTCATTTCAGTTGAATCAAATAGCCTATTGATCCCATCGCGGAAATAATTTCAACCACTATGCAGCAAATATGAAAACACAGGGAAATACATAACTACAGGATATCAGCCTAGACATTTAAACTCCAGCCTTGTGGTCCCAAACACCTAGTTTTATATTTTCACCTGGTGTTCCAGAAGCACTTTAGAGGTCAGAATACAAAACAACTAGCCTAAACTAACCATGGGTCTGAGATACCAGTGTAGCCAGTTGCGCAAGGATAACGGCTATTAGTAATGGATAGATATATTGACTGCTTTAGATAGTAGATACTAGGTTCGGTGGAGAGCTCAATGTATGTAAAACCCAAGGAATCAGAAACGGACACAAAAGTTCAACTTATTAGACCAGAGTTCAACATACAGAACATTCATTGCATTTATAAGGAAAATAAAAAATGGGGGCCCTTTAGAGTCTCAAGTGTCAGTGGATCTTTCAGGGGGGGGGTTTTCTCCTTTGGGGAGAGAATTCAAGGGGAATGGAACCTTTCCTTTGTTCCTACCACACAGAGTGGAGGTGGGGAATTAGGCCCCAGAGTCCGGATCCAGTTGGGTCAGTTTGGGAGGCTCGCCATCAACATCGAATCAGATCTCCAGCAGAATCAAAAAACCTGACCGTTGAGTATGAAGCATAGGAGCATAAGAGTAAACAGCACAGCAGCAGCAGACACACCATGCTGCAAACAAACACTCAGGAGGGAGTGGCAGGAAATGACAGGTAGCCAGACATTTATACTGATCTGACTGATTGAATGATTGACAGGCTGATTGTCTGGTTACCATGGTTACCTGGTTACCTTGGTTACCTGGGTTAGTTACCTGGGTTACACCAGGGTTGAGAAACACGTGTCTATTTTGTTGTCCATGATAGAGCATGTATGTTGTGTTTTCATCATTGACATCCCCTCCATCACAAGGACTCTGGCTCGCTGACAAATCTATTTATCATCATCCATGTCCCGCCCCGTCCTCCTGACATTACAACTGTCAGTCAAACTGCCCTGTCAGTACCTGTTTTTATGTTTTTATGAAGGCTTACTTTGTGGCTCCTAGAATCGCAACCTAGAGAGAACTTTCAACTATCAGGCTGCTCTCCTGTTGAAACCATCTTTGAGGTTTGGTCCAGGAGGCAGACACTGTTAGTTTAAGAGCAGGCTAGGCTTAAAACTTTCCTTCCATTTGGGGAACAACAGCACCATCATCATCCATAGTCTCTAATGTTGTCATAGCCAGTGCAGTGCACGTTTGATTACCTCATTAACAAATGACATGACCTGCTGTTTGTAAGTGTCTCTAAAAAATTCCACAGAGGCTGACCTTTTTTCGTTCCAGCTCTCAAGACCTGTGGAAGGACATTCCATACATTTTCTTTTATTTTTTATTATCTTTCTTCATCTCGCGGGGGAATGCGGAGGGGGAAGCAGTTACGGCTTAAGTGTCTTGTTCAGGGACACTTCGAACCTTAGGCTTCCCAGGCGGGCTCTCTAACCATTCAACTATGGCCGCCAACCTGTTACGAGGAATAATAATAATAATAATAATAATAATAAACTTTATTTATACAGCACCTTTCATGACATAAATGCAGCGCAAAGTTCTTTACAGAACAAAACAAAAACAAACAAAAAATAGAAAATGTGCTCCTCGGAGCACAAGTCTCCGCCAGCAGACTTGTGTTCTTCCAGAGAATGTAGCAATCTTTGCTGTGTCATGTTGTCAGCATTTGTGGCTCGTCTTTGTTTTTTGTCATTTAGGGATTCAAGTGGTCTTTGTCTCTGTTTCTTAGCTTTGGCTTTCTGCTGTCGGCATTGCGCCTTTGCTTCTTCATGAGGTTTCAGACGATAATTTCCTGCTTCTTCAGTTTGCGTAATGAGAGTTAGTTGCATTGTGTGATCTCAGCTGTGATCTCACTTTGTACTGGTGTGCTCCTCTATTCTCGGTGTGCGCCCCTCTCTTCTCACTGTGCGCTCCTTGTAACGGACCCGAAGGGGGGGTTTTCCATATTTACTAGTGTTTACCTTCAACTTTTATTTTGAAGGGCATCCTGCCCAAAGTAAGGTCTCTGAGACTTCTATTTTGACGTGTTTCCTGCCCAAACTGCCACAGATGAATTGGCACTGATTAGAAGAAATCAAGTTCACCTGTGTTGCTGCCCAGCATGGGGCTGCAGCAGAGTAGCATAAAACTGCCTTGGTGGTTTGAAGAGCAGAAAGGACTGCACAGGACATGTTTGCCAGGATGGTCAAGGAAGGAAGGACAGACGCAAGGAAGGAAGGAAGGAAGGACGGACGGCTGGTCAAGCCAAACCTTGGACCAAACTGATGCGAGGCACATGCCACTTTAATAGCTCCTAGCTGGAAGGGGAAAAAGGTGATCATTTTATTGTTTGTCGATCTTGTTCTGTCACTGTTGAGGGATATTGGTCTTATTGTTGGATTCTATAGTTTATTGGTTTGTGAAATGTTATGGTGCAATTTGGTTTATGGAATTGTGTATTAATGTGATCATTGATTATGCATTTTATTTGCTTGTTTCCTCAGTTTCTACGTTGAGTACTGAAATAAAATTATGAAACTCATCAGTCAAGACTCCAAACCTCTTACTGTCCAGCTGGGTCCGCTACACTCCTCTCTTCTCGCTGTACGCTCCTCTCCTCTCGGTACGCACTCCTCTCTTCTTGGTATGTGCTCCTTGTACTGGAAAGTACTGGAAAGTACTGTTCCTTGGTATGTGCTCCTTGTACTGTTCCTGACTGTTCCTGAGCACAAGTCTCCGCCAGCAGCAGGATTTTTGGTAAGGAATTTATTCCAAGATTGGAACTTTTTCTGCTAATATCTCCTGACTAAATGTTAGCTTGGCTGATGGCACTGATGTCACTTCGAAACATGCACCGCAATGTTGTTCAGGGCACATACATTTTCTCCAGGGGTACCCTTCTTTAAAAATCGACCTGTCCCTTAGATAGCGTCCATACTCACTCAGAAACTTGTTGAAATATCTCACACACTCTCTTCTCCTCCAGGCTAGTGTGTTAGTTGACTAGCCACAGCCGGGAGCGTGTGCCCATCTTGTAGTAGTTATTAGTGTCAGCTCGTTATGGTAGAAATACTGAAAACCTTGCTCCAAGCATACATACTTTCCTGTTTTTAACAGGGTTACACTCTGATATATCCTCACCCTGGGTCTTAATTTGGTGACAGCATTTCCCAGATTATTGAATTTATAACCAACACTTAAACAACACTGTTGTCACCTGTTTCTCTCACTCTCAGACTGGCTCCCTTCCTCCTTTGTTTTTAGTCCCACCCCTTCTCAGAACCTGGTAGGTTGACTAGAGTTGATTGAAATCTGGCTCCCCAATGACATTGTGTCCATGAGCTTGGTATAATGGGCCTGGCTCTCTTGCTGACTGGTTAGTGCACCTGCTTGTAATATGAGAGACCTGGAGCTCAAATCCCCATCTGCACATTTGACTTTGATGTTTGATGCTCTAGGTAAAGCTAATGTTAGTGATATTTGGTTTGGTTATAACAAAAGTTTTTGTGTTTGGTTAAAAAGTTAAGCACTACAGGTATATTCTGATAGTAATCATTGCTATAGAGCAGGGTAACAGTCTTCAATGTTTTTCAGGCCAAGGACCCCTTAGCTGAGCCTGAGAGAGAGATGTAGGAGGGAGGGACCCCTGCTACATATTGTATAAAACCTTTTCATAGATGGCTTCATAAACTTGCTTGACAGCACTATCATGGTGTGTTGTGTACATTTTTGTTTGTTTGTTTGTTTTTCACATTATCTTTTAATTATCTATTAGTATTTTGGATTCATGTTCATGTGTATTTTTAAGCATTTAACCACTCAAACCCTCAATACTTAAATAAGTAACTTGACATTTGGCTTCGTACTTGATATCCTCTTTTTTCACTCTACATCAAACCTCTCTTTGCCAGCTCTGCTATTTTTGGCGAATATTACCCCCAGAATAGGAATGCTAGGGTTCAAGTGGTTAATGTAAAAATGTTCCTATCACACAAAGATTTGGCGTCCCGGACGCCCTGTTGAAGACCCATGCATGCATTTCAGTATGAAAAAGTGCTTAAGTGGATAAAGCAACCTAAATTATGGGCAAAGGTTCACACAATTCTAATAGAGATTATACAAAATGTAACACATGAAAGCGACTCACCATCTCTGAGACAGCGGCATTCTTTTTGGAAGAAGCTAATAACACAATCTAGTAGAATAATCATGACTACTAAATGAGATGGGGAAAAAAAGAACTTTCATTTTCCTTCTGAGCGACTTTACATTACTCTCAAATAAGCATTACACTTGTCTGAATGTAGCCTACGTTTGTGTGCCTGCATGTGTGTTGTAGCAGTATGAGGGGACAATTGAGTCAGAAATGCAGTCATGTGTTTGCCTACGTAATTGCACATTTCTGTGTCCCCACCAGTCATTCCCTCAGCATTACTCTCTTCAACATAGGAATAGGCTATTGAGGGGCTGGCTTCAATCAGATCACCTCTATCATGTTAATGCAGGCACCTGCTTCATTCTAACACAGCAGAAAGGATTTGTGATGAAATGCAGTGATGGCTTCTGATTAGGAGAGCATTGGTAGATTACACATTTTAGTCCCACTTTTCACTGCATGGCAGCTGCACTATTAGTGCTGCGCACATCTGCTGCATCCATGAGTGGAAATGTTTCGGAAATATCAGATGCTGCTCTATTTTCTACCATTGGAAATGACAGGGTCTGAGCTAGGAGACCATAAATCTGACATCATGTCAGATGTCAGGAGTGTGTCAGACTGAGGGTGACCAGGGGCCATGGTGACATACTCTGAGGCTGCCCAAGGCTACCAGTGACAACACCGCTGTTCTCAACTGGCTTCTAATTACAAACCACACTTGACCTTTCATAAATCTTTGCACGTCACACATGTAAAACAAGATTATTATTTTTTCAGGATCTTCTTGTATCAATTTGAGATTTGACTTATTACTTTTCTTCACAGACAAATATTGGTCCATAATGTGCTAGATGATTATGTAAGATATTACGACAGTAAAGTGAAATAACGTATTGATCTTGGGCTTTGAGCATAATATTAGTTTATGCTAAATTATACATACACATTTAATTTGACTATATCATTTTACTATATTATATTCTATTAATTATACTATATATATAGAGTGTCTCTTGAAAGAATAATAACATGCAACCGTGTTACTGTAGTGCAGCCCTGTTACTCGAATTCCAGAAACAGGATTACAAGTAAAAGGGTTGCAAATGAATGCTAATGTTGGGCTTTTTTCTCAGGAAAATAATCTAGCTGTAGAATGTATAATGCTACTGTCGAAGGTCAAGGAAAAACATAGTTATTTAAAAAAAGATAACTTTGAAATAGATCTGTGTAATTCTGATAATATGAGTAACACTGTTGTATTGGTTAGAGTGACACACTCAATCAAGGCTCATATATAGTCAAGGCTAACATACAAAAGAACAACTCAAAAGCACCAGTAGACCTGTTGAGCAAAAAGGTGTTGTCGTGTAGTGCGCCTGTAGTCAGTCTCTGTACACAGTTTCCTGGTTTGAGTTTCAGGCTTACTGGATATGCTTTGGAGTCAAGAGCCAACCATGATGTGGTTTGAGATGCCACTTGTAGATCTGTTATTTATTTATTTGTATATACTTTTGTAAATCTTCCACAAATTCCACTTATATTGCATGCTCAGCGGAGTCAGGTTACAAAATAGGGACACAAGGTTGAAACTGGTTATCAACTGAACATACAGTAGCTGTTCTTCACAAAGAGTTCCATTCATGACTGGAATGGATCACACATTTCTCAATGGTGTGCATGACCTCTCCTGGTACAGTATGTCACATGGTGCAGAGGACAGATTCAATAGTGTCTGTCAGTCGACTACCTGACACACTGTCACTAGGGTTCGGATCCTTTAGGATTTTAACGATTCCAGTTCCTTAATGATTCCCTCTTAACGGTCCGATTCCTTAACGGTTCCCTTTAACGATTCCTTTAGCGATTCCTAAGGGGTCCTAAATGGACCCTTAGACGTCTCTAACTCTGAGAGTGTACAAATGGAACCAAATGGACCCGTGCTTGTTATGGTCCTTGAAATTAAAAAAAAATGTATGGCAGACGTGAAGTCCACATACCAGGTCTGACAGTATGATCAAACCGGTTCCGGAAACGGTTCCAAATGTGATGGAACCGATTCCGGTTTCGGTTCCGGTTCCTCCGGTTCTGGATCTGTCAACTGTCACACCCAGTCCAAACACGGAACAGTGGCAAGTCAATTTAGTTGTGCATAGGAGATAGCTTGTGCCAGTGTGGTGAAAGTGATGGATTGCAGACCTATATTTAGGTGAGTGAAATTCAACTTAGTATTTTCCCTGTTACATGCCTCTCTGAGTTATGTAGGAAGAATCATAATCATAACTCCAGTCTCCCTCCCCCATTGTCACATCAGCCAGCCACTGCTTCTGCTTCTCTCCACACACATAGGGGAGTCTGATGAGACACTACTCAAGACTATCAACATCAATGTCTTTTGTTACATTTGATTACTATTCTTATTCTAAAACAATAGGGATAGCTGTTTAGTTAAATTTGACCGAATAGGGCTGTGGTAGAGGTGACTAATATTCAGCATTCCAATGAATATAAGTCACATCTGCAGGCTTGTGGTTACATTTAGATTCCAGGGGGTTGTACTGTACAGCCTAGTTTGGATTCAATATATATTTTGAAAACTGTTTTGGTCTGACAGATACATAATGTAATGTTTGATAAGAAGTTGGTTTTGATGCAAATTGTGTAATGCTACAGTTGGGTTATAGAGTTAGAGTAAGAAGGGGTGGGATGCCATACTACATTATTAAACTGTCATCAAAAATACATAATGCTTAACATCTCCCCACTTCTGCGTACATTCCCTTCACACCTCTACACCACTTACACACTTAGATTAGTGAACACAGGACGTCTGTCCCTCCTGTCCCTATGACACCCTGGCCACTGTGGCCAGCGCTCCAAACATCCAGGTCTCATAAGCTGTGGAATGACCTCCCCCCTCAGTTAGGAGAATCACGCCCCTTTTTCTGCCACAGTCTGAAAACTCACTTTTTCAGACGCTACCTCACCCACTGGCACTCCTCCTCATTCCTTGTATCACTTCCATACACCTGGTTTGTGTAGGTGTAGGCTGCAGTCATGGATTGTTCTTGGGGATGTGGGCAGACTGGGCGCAAATAACTACAAACAATAGAGACAAATACAGACATAGACATGCTGTATATGCTGTACATAACAAGTGGACACACTTTGTACTTAAACACTTAGTAGACAGAAAGACAGGCTGTCTGACGAACACTGTGTTTGCAAGCGAATCAATGCCAAGCACTGGTACAGGGAAATAACACAGAGGAAAAGGTGTGTGTGTGTGTGTGTGTGTGTGTGTGTGTGTGTGTGTGTGTGTGTGTGTGTGTGTGTGTGTGTGTGTGTGTGTGTGTGTGTGTGTGTGTGTGTGTGTGTGTGTGTGTGTGTGTGTGTGTGTGTGTGTGTGTGTGTGCGTGCGCACAAGCCCATTTCAGGTGATAAAGGTGATGGCGCTACAACCCGGAGGGCACCTTACTCTGTCATCCCTCTAATGCAGCACAGAGACATGGAGGGAAGAGGACTAATAGAAGACATCAGGGACAAGGGAGGGAAGGAAGGAAGGAAGGAAGGAAGGAAGGAAGGAAGGAATAAACGAACAAACAAAAGAATGAAGGAAGGAAGACAGACAGATGGACAGACAGACAGACACACACACCACAAACAAAATCCAGGGAGGGAAGGCCTTTGGAACAAAAGGAATTAAGGAAAGAAGGTAGCAAAACTATAGGAATAAAGCAAGAAACAAACAAAAAGCCAAAGTATAGCGAGAAAAAAGCTAAGGATGGTTTCTGGGATAAACATATTCGTTTAGACACCATAGTTACAGGTATAAACCCCATAGTTACTGGTATAGACCGCAGTACAGACACCATAGTTACTGATATACACCAAATTTTGTCTCAGTACAATGGCAGAACTGCCACGACCAACAAGCAGGAATGCTGTGGCAAGGGTGAGAACAGCGGTGGTCCCACCCGCAGCACAGCACATAAATCAGAGCTCGAAAATGCAATTATATGATCATTCAGAGTTCAATTCAATTCGGGGCACAATTCAGATCCGCTCAACAAATGGGCTGCCCGATCACACCGTGTTTGTCAACACCATTAGCATAGAAATAAGTTTTCTGCCCATCCCCTTTTATGTGGATGGGCGGGTGAGTTAATGCGCTCTCCGCCTGCATGGAGACTAGAGTCAACCGGTGATGAGGCTCTGTATCAGATGACATTAACACTCCAGCCACTGAGACGGTAATATGTTGTTGTGTGACCTCTAAAAGGCCACGCACGCACGCACACACGCACACGCGCACGCATGCACGCACGCATGCACGCACGCACGTTGTTGAGTCCCTCAGAGTGTCTTTTCTGTTTTCGCTTTAAACAGCTTTGCTGAAAATAGCCGAGCTGTAAGCTTAATTGTCGAAAGGCTATTTTCAGCTAAAGTTTCCCCCAGTATACGGATGCTGGGTTTAAATGTGAAATTCAAATTACAGTGCGAGAAAGGCCTTTGTGAGAAACAGAGGTGTGTTGTGCCGAGGCACAGATATTTCATCTTAGCCCCTGAAATCAAATCAGGAAAATTATTGGAATTTTGAAAATAAAATAATCTTTGTTATGGTGGCTTTTGCCAGGAACAAAACCGTATTAAGATTATTTCAGTATCAGGTTCCCTCTGTCATTCTGTCCATCAGTCACTCTTTCTCTCTGCTCCCTGGAGTCTGTTTCACCTTCAGTGCTTCTGTCCATTATGTGTTCTCTCTCTCTTTGGTTGTCCAGAATGTCCACTACAGTACCTTGCTTCCTTTGTCACACACAATATTGAGCCCCCTCTGTCTGTCTGTCTGTCTGTCTGTGTGTGTCTCTCTCTCTCTCTCTCTCTCTCTCTCTCTCTTTTGTCTCGTTTCTCCCTTTCTCTTCATAAGCTCTTTTCCTCCTCCATTCAATATATATCCTCTCTTGGTCCTCTCTCTTTCACCCCCCACTCTCTGTCTCTGTGTCTCTCTCTCTCTCTCTCTTCCTCTCTTTTTCTCTCTCTCTCTGAAGACACTAAGGCAATCTAAGCTGATTTGTCTGAGAGCAGAGAACAATGGAGAGATTTAGATTTAGCCAGTTAGTTTACACACGCGCACACGCACGCGCACACACAGTGCACCTGATGTTTTTGACAGCTTTTACTGTATTCTTGCATCTCGACTTGTTTTTACACGGAGAAACACATGCAATACCTGTCCTGTCTGTCTTTGCAGTGACATTGACTGCTGATGTGCACATGCATAATTCTCGACATGCAGTATTTTTGTAGTGTTAACTACAGTATATCAAGAGTATATTTGCACATACTGTATGTAGAATTTCTCCACTGCATTTACCCATCCTTTGTGTGCGTGTGCGTGTGCGTGCGTGCGTGCGTACGCGCAAGCCCAGTCAGGACAGGAAACTGTGTGGAGCGTGCCCAGCAACCAAACAAACTGTTTGGCTAACCTTGAATTGCTGGTGATATCTGGTCTGATTAGCATAACAGAGGAGAGCTTCCCTCCATGAAACACAGCATGATGTTAAGTATATTCAGCCCCAGTGTGTGTGTGCATAATATTAACTCTATTCAGTGTGTGTGTGTGTGTGTGTGTGTGTGTGTGTGTGTGTGTGTGTGTGTGTGTGTGTGTGTGTGTGTGTGTGTGTGTGTGTGTGTGTGTGTGTGTGTGTGTGTGTGTGTGTGTGTGTGTGTGTGTGTGTGTGTGTGTGCATAATGTCAACTATGGTGTGTGTGTGTGTGTGTGCGGTCTGAGACAGAGAGAGAGAGAGAGAGAGAGAGAGAAACTGTGTTTAAGTATTCAGTGTCATGGTGTGTTTCAGGGGAAAGGACTCAGGTGCAGAGATGAATGAAAGAGAGCAGGTTCCTTACAGATAATTTATTGAAACACAAGGCCTACAGGATAGTGAATAAGACAGAGGTCAAAAGAGGGAAAACAGACAAACAGGCAAACAAATCCAAAAGATGACATAGTGTAGCATGGCATTTAAAAAAAAGTTTTTTTTACATTGGAGGACATACTGTAGTGTAGCGTGGCATTCTTTTATGTTCTTTACATTGGACGACATTGTGTAGCATGGCGTTTTTGTACGTTTTATACATTGGACGACATAGCGTTTTTTTTTGTACATAGTAGTATTTTCTCTCTGTATTTTTATGTTGATATTTGAACTGTTTGGTTGCTACTATATATGTCTATGAAATTAATACCAAGGACCCCAAAGGAAACAAGTCCGCAAGGACTTTTTTGGTCAGACCTTTTAGACAAAAAGTATTATAAATGTAACTGTGTTGTTTTACACTCCTTTTGCCTAATAAAAATGTCAATCAATCAATCAATCAATAGGTTGGGTTTAGCAGTTACTGCAATTTTCACAATTCCTTTTCTCTATAACAAAGCTAAATTGAACTCGAATTCTGATTAAACACACATCAAGGAGTTTATTTTTAGTTACAACTAAATTTTGACCAAAAATGTAGCTACTGTACTACACTTGTGCTTTGTAGGGCAGTATACAGTAGATCGTTGTAAAAATATGTACTAAAAGTAATCTAACAACTAAAATGGCCTCTTATGGGTGTCACTGGTACCAAATTTGTTCAAATGGGGGGTCCACAGCTTAATAAGTATGAATTTGGGGGTCCTGGCCATGAATAATGTTTGAGAATCACTGCTTTATAAACCAGAAGTGAATGAGGAAATGAATAGCAGGTGTGTAGATGGGCATGGAAATCAGATGAGGGGAATGAGGTGAGGTTGAAGGAATGTGAGAATGTCCAGAGGGAACAGACAGATGTAACAGGAAAGGACAGACAGACGGTTAGAGACAGGCGTGATTCCCTCTCGCTGTGCGGTAGATGTTTGGTTCCCCACACGGGAGACCAGCGTTTGAACCCCCGGTGTTACAGTTGCAATTACCTCACTCCGTCGGGCGAGGACACAAAACCTTAGAGATATACTGTGTGAACATGTCTGTGCATTTTTGTGTGTCTGTGAAGTATATACTGTGTGCGTAATTTGTGGATGCGCAAATGAGTATGAGTGTGCATGTGTGTGTGTGTGTGCTAACTTTTTCATGTTTTGATTTGCAGAGAGCGTGTTTTGACAGTTAATGTGTAGTTCTCACTACACATGCTTGCGTACTGCACAGTATGTGGTTGTGTACAGCATTGGTTCTCAAAGTGGGGTACGGGGACCCCCAGGGGTACTTGAGGGAGTTCCAGGGGGTCCCCAGCTAAATGATGGATAGGAACCAAATGGACCCTTATGGGTCTGTAACTCTGAGAGTGTACAAATGGAACCAAATGGACCCTAACGGGTCCATTTGGTTCCATTTGTACACTCTCAGAGTTAAATCTAACATTGATTTTACAATATAAATTGGGGTCCCAGGCATAGAAATGCCATTAAATGGGGGTCCGTAGCCCTAATGCATGTCAAACTGGGGGTCCTTGAAATTAAAATGGTTGAGAATCACTGCTAGAGCCGTAAAAAAAACTTCTCTTATGGGGGTCCTTGGCATAACTTTTCAAATGGGGGTCCGCGGGCTTGTAAGTGTCAATTTAGGGGTCCTTGACATGAAAAAGTTTGAGAACCACTGGTGTACAGTATACGTGAGTGTTTTTTATGCCTGTCCTGTCAGTCATCTCCTGTTTCCCTTCATCGATTTATTTTCTTTACCCCTTACCTTCTTCCATCCACTGTAATCCCTCTCTGTCTGTCTGTCTGTCTGTCTGTCTGTCTGTCTGTCTGTCTGTCTGTCTGTCTTCCTCTCATTCTCTCTCTCTTGCAGGCACCAAGGCAATCTGTGCTGATTTGTTTGACAGGCACAGCATATGCGAGTGTGTGTGCCGCATACATGATGCTCTTGTTTAAATTAAAGTATGAGAAGAGATCTTTCCAGAACACATCCAGCAGTCTTCATTTCAGCCTTTGAAAATATAGCCAGCTGTTGGCTATTTCCTTTTCCTTCATGATGTAGATTGTGTTTCTTCTATAGATTCAGTATTTTCTCAGCCTGTTAACGTGTTGCCTATATAATTAGAATTTCCTGGACCAGAGTATCCAATAAAAAGTAGATGAGACATTCCTTAAGAATAATCTTTTTTGCAATTCATTTTGGTTGTACCTGCAAATAATGTTCATATTTCAACGTTCTGTGTATACCATGGCGAGTGAGAGTGAGAGTCCTTGTGTTGATGCTTTGCTATTATTATGCGTGGTAGTGAAAAGCCCACTGACAACTTTGCTTTCTTTATTGCCGTTATTTTAGGCTGCTAGTTAACCTTATTTATAAAGCATTTCGGCACTTGTTTATTAAAGAGGCACATTATGAAGTGTTTTACTAACAAAAATGAAAACCACACACTAAAACTGTACAGTAAAATCTTAAGTGTTAATTTAACTAACTCTGAGACTGTACAAATCACTGACTTAAGTTAAATGAACACTGAGGATTTGACTGTGTACCGGTAAAGAAGTACAGGACTACATCACAGAACTCCAAGAAACAGGGCTAGTGCATGTGTGTGATGGAATCGTGGACTGGTATGAGTGTGCACGAGAGAGCATCTCATCTATTCAAATGTGTGAGCGCATTTGGCACAACTAAGGCAGAGGCAGTAAGTAGCAGGAGTGGGTCAATGACAAGATTGCAGGGAAGTCGTTAAAGGGAAAGGAATGGCAGGCAAAGCAGGGAGAGGTTACGTTTTTGGCAGTGCTGATGAAACGTGCCTGCGAAATAAATAGTACAGGGATACTGACAAAGTCTCAGAGAGTCACTTACGGTCAAATAAGGTTGCACACAGTACAGGGAATTTGGCACAGTGGTTGCTGGCATGGGCACATGGGTGCCACATAAATTAGAATAATCAAAACGGAGAAGGAAAACTAAATACATTTTCAGTTTTTAGTTTTAGACACTAGATTGTTACTGCACAGAAGAGTCTGTCTGCTTTTCTGTGCAAGCACCTGGTGGTGTAAACAACCTTCCGTAACACTGCCAACATGTATCAGTGTTTGGCTGTTGTCTGGTATAAATCCCAGTGACATACAGTATGTGCGATGAATACATTAGTAGCATAATTAACGGTGAATAAACATAAAGTGCATCACAATTCTTGATTCCAGAAAATAACAGATACATTCAGCAGAACCATTTCATAAAGACCATTTCATTATATATTTTTAAATAATGACCGTGACCTTTTATAATCATTAAATTTATTGTGTGATTTGTGTAAATGTAATCACAAATCAGTTGAGACAGTTCATTTATCTTGCAGCCCTGTGAATGTGTTTGCAGTGACTGTCATTTACAGTACATCTAGGGATGTCTGGGATGGCAGGTGGTCTAGAGGTATAGGGAGGGAGGCTGACCATTAACCAAAAAGGTTGCCAACTCCACCAAAGTGCCCTTGAGCAATTGGTGCTGAACTCCAAACCTGTTCGATGTGTGTCGTATTGTGCTTCAACCTTAAGAAATGCGTGTGTATGTTGGCATATGGGATATGGCTGCTGTGTAATCTGAAAGAGCAATATGCATGAATATTTTAGTGGGTTACTATTTACTTTTACTGCTATTTCTATGGTTATTTTATTGCTATTGTTTTCTTGTTGCTGCAATGTCAAGCTAAAAACAAAGTATTTTACTTTAGTATTTTACTGTATGTTGGGCATCTGATATGTTGGTAATTTCTCAGCAGGACTTTATTCAGATGATATGGTTGAAACTGGCAGCCATATAAACACAGCCTCCGGATGTTGAGTCTTAAATGATAACCCTATATCTCATCCATAGAGAAATGTTCTCCCTATGTATATTTGACTGAGAGTCGCAGTCAGAATGGAACTGCAGCGCGGTGGAGTTTGCAGCCGCCTCCATTCTGGGCAAGAGGGCACTGTCGCTCATGAGAAGAAACAGGTTTTGCCCTTACATCGGTGTGCCACGGTTAAATGGAAAGCATTCTAGCTGGCAGAAGATGATTCAGACGTTGTTTATTTACTGTTGCGTGACTGTGATATTTGAATAATCTCCAGTGCTGTTATTCATAATATGCACTTCCATAGCCTATATTGTGCCATTCACTAATGTACCAACCTCACCAACTCAAATATCTTTGTGTAAATATAGCCTACTTGTAGAAATTATTTCTAATTCTGCTTGCGTGCAGTGTGGATGATTTAATGCTTTTATTGGTGTCAACGTATAAACAGCGATTTAAAAATCTTTACAATTTGCAAAATGCAGAGCTTCCGCGTGTCCAGTTATCAATGTCCCCTTTTCATTGTTTTACTATGTTATACAATGTTAGTACAACGTTTGCCACTCAATGTCCTGTTTGTTTAAGCATTGTTTCGTCTACTTTTCATTGTTCACTATACATTTGGCTCTTTGGAGCATTTTTTTTTTCTTTCAACTAGATTTCGGCCCTGTACGGACCACACCGGAAGGGAACGCTGTTAGCGAGAGTTAGCCAAAATGGCTAATAGTACTTAAACATTTGGCACTTACTAGGCCTGGCCTATGTCTTGTCCTTATTGTAATGTCCTTATTCCCAACCCAGTAACGTTAATATGGCCATAATTTTCGTGTCATTTACATCCCAAAGAAAACATAATTAACCAGGTTATCGTCTTTATAAACAACAGTTCTGCATGCGGCCCTGTGCGGTCTATGTCTGAGTGTTGTTATCCGACAGTTGCCAGGTTTAGTGAGAGAAAGAAGCAGTCAGGTCTATGAAAATTGGCTCTGGTGTTGCTGGCCAAAAGTTGCTTATAATAAGCGGACATGACAAATTGGCAACACTGAAACAAGGAACCAGGTCTATAGACCAATTATTTGTTTACCAACATTGAGACTGGACGCACAGGTGACTGTTTCGTGTAATCAATTCCCAACAGATCCCCAAACCTGCTGTTTTGGGGTGCACAGGTTTCAGTTCATTCAACCTCCTCTTGTGTGTTGGCTAGTGGGGTGCGCTTAGCGAGACATATATACTTCATCGTGCAACGGTATTGTGCGCTGAGAACAGCTGACATACAAGCTCTCAACCGCATCGCCGATGCAAAGAGGCTCTTTGATCATGGCAACAGAACCTGCTTGGCTGGGGTGCGCAGAACCTGCTTGGCTGGGGCTCTTTGAAAGAGCGCTCCCTCCGATCTTATGACAGCCACTGGAGGTGGGGTTTGGGGGACAACTGCTTTGAATTGCTATAATCGTTATTATATTATTATTATTATTATTATTATTATTATTATTATTATAACAGAAACCAAGGATTATATTTTTCAAGAGCGAGAGTTCACAGTAAAAATCCTAAGCATTCTTCCTCCATACTGTGAGAAAAACAGCATCTGAAAGTTTGATGGGATGCATTTTTACACGTGAGTGCAGTGACCATTGCATCTTATGAGCGGTGGGGTTCACTTGGTGCCGGCCTGCACGTGCATACTGGTTCTTATCAGTGTGACGTAGTCTGTTAAGGCTTCTATTCAATTAGGGGGCACGGTGGCGCTGTCGGTAGCGCTGTCGCCTCACAGCAAGAAGGTCCTGGGTTCGATTCCCGCCGGGGACGCTGTGGGCGCTGGGGGCGTGTCTTCTCCTCCGCGTCATCAGCGCCCATACCCTAGGTGGGGTTGGCGAAAGGGCCTACTCTGTGTGGAGTTTATGTTCTCCCCGTGTCTCCCAGGGTAGTTAATACCCTCACAAAAACATGTAGTAATCCTGGTCACTATACTGCCTCCCCCATGACAGCCGGGGCGCCTGATGGAGGGGAAGGGAACTGGTTGGAATAACGTGTTCCTTCCACGCGCTACGTCCTACCAGGGAAACTCCCCCCTGTCAGGTGACAAGAAGGTCAGTTGGCTCTCATGCACTGAAGGAAGCATGAGCTCGGCCCTGGCCTCCCCAGGCTGTGGGGGACTGGTCTAACGCTGGTGTAGGGCTGGTGTAGTGCCCAGGATCACTTAGGAAATTGGCACCGGGTGAAAAAAATGGGTTACAAAAATCGCGGGATAAAAATTATAGATAAAAAAAAAAAGGCTTCTATTCAATTCAATTCAATCTTTATTTCAGAAGCGAGCCCTTCGCCCTGTGGTGGTCCCCGAACCCCCGCGAAGCATTCGCTGGGGGTCAGGCGACCCCCACAAAGAGCGCACATATATAGTATGGACTTGGACTATAATAATAATAACTAATGCTGATATATTGGCTCTGTTTGTGGTTCAAACCCACCAACATTAGACACAATGTCACGGAACGAAGCATTCGCTGGGGGTCCGGGGACCCCCGCGAAGCATTAACTGGGGGTCCATTCGACCCCCAGCGGGGGTCCATTACCCAAAGTCTGTTAATACTTTGACTATATACTCATGACATCAGGGATCTCCATACAAGGGAATAACAGGGAGACAAGTACTAACAAATACAGAGATCTCCATATGTATGGCCATAAAAGGGACAAGGACTGACAAACACACAGATCCCCATGTATGACCATATCTGTCACATCGTCAGTGTCGAACTCTAGTACTACACAATTTGTATTTACATTGTATCCCTTCCAGGATATGTATACAACTTTAAATCATTGAAGTAAATTTAGGAATCAGCAAAGCAGGCTTCTACTGTACCTCATGATTGGTGCATTAAAATATAATACAATAACATTTAGGAAGAAGTATACCCCCCCCCCCCAACCTCCTTCAGGCAAAGAAATAGACATAAAGTTATTTATGTTGTGTTTTAATAAACATTAAAAACACCTTTGTAAAAATTGTCAAGGATTTTTTTTTTTTACAAACCATGTTTTTAGTTTCGTCCCACTTTTGCTGAAGTTCTTGACAAAAGTGGGACATTGGTTTTCATATGGGGCACCATTCTTTTAAGCCACCTGGGGCCATAAAACCATATTATCATTCTTAAATGCAATAAAAGATACACTGACAAAAAAGAAGTATGCCTGATGTCAGGGCTGAGGCCAAGATTTGAGAAATAATGAGGTCATGAATCTCACCCCCTCACCCCCAAGAACATTGTGTGTGTGTGTGTGTGTGTGTGTGTGTGTGTGTGTGTGTGTGTGTGTGTGTGTGTGTGTGTGTGTGTGTGTGTGTGTGTGTGTGTGTGTGTGTGTGTGTGTGTGTGTGTGTGTGTGTGTGTGTGTGTGTGCGTGCGTGCGTGCGTGCGTGCGCGACTGCGCGCGCGTGCGTGCGCCTGTGTGCGGTCACAAAGCGGAATTAAGTGGAATTAACATGTTGGTAGAATACAAAACTATAGCAGCGGTTTAGGCCTCCACGGCCAGAACTGAGAACCAATTAACCACTTAATAGGGTAGAAAACTGACAATATCTGGGTCTCCAGGATTGGAGTTAAGGAACACTGCTGTGGTTATCTGCAGGCAGGCTGGCCAGCGTGGGATGCAGCCTCATTTGTTAGCTTGACACTTAGTCGTTAGCCATGAGCTGCCCTGTCGGCCTGAGAGATCGTCTGGTAGCACTTTGCAGCTTAAAACCTCCAAGGGAATGGAAAATTGTGGTGAGGGCGGACATGTTTGGGGAGGGGGACATCACACAGGTTGAAAAGAACCTCCAGTAACGCTTACACTGAGTTTGACAGAGGGTTTTCTCTCCCCCTTCTTTCAAACCCATTATTATTAAGGATTTCATTTATTTCTTTTTATCCAAAAAGTGATTGATTGATTGATTGAACTTGCTCTTTTTTCCCATATGCACTTCACGCTCATGTGGTCACAAAGCAGATTGACTCACTGTGAGATCGCCGAGAGTTCATTACCATTGCAGTGATGGAATATGTTGAATGCAGATTATTATTCCTAAATAACTTTTTGCTGTGCTGACAATCATAGCTCTCCGTTGGTGTGAGTCTCCTTCCCACTTTCTAACCTGCAGCGTGTCCCCAGCCTGCTGGCATGAGATACCCACACTATTGACTAAGCTAATTCAAAATTCAGCTCCGAAACTGGTAAAGGTTTACACTATACATATCTCTACTTAGATTCATACTTAGAATATAGAGCAAGCAGGTCGGCTCTATTAGTTCAATGGTAAAGATTTCAGCACTTACGCAGGAAACCGGGTTCAAATCCGGGATAGAAAAGGAAAGTTACATAGTGCTGCTTTAAGTCAAGACCACTATTTTGCTGTAAAAACAGTTAACAAGGTCATTTCTTGGCCTGTGTAGCTGAAAGAAGGGAGTAAAGGTTGTAGTTTTCACATTCATAGGTTTTTCACTTTTCACTTTAGTAAACGTTTCGACACAGCCCTCGGCAGCGAGACAGATGATGGCTGCTAATGGAACATTCGACTCTACAACAGATATAGGCCTATAGAGATAATGTTGACAATCGTGATAGCCTATCTTTCCACTTTTTTCTAGTGAACATTTTTGAAAATGTTTGAAAATGTTTCACTATGATGCCCAAAATAGGGATGCCAGGTTGAAAGCAGTTAGCCTAAAGCATGTGCTGTTTTCTCCTTTTTACCCCTTGCATTTATAACTAGTTCTAGTCCTTCCCATTAGTCCTTCATCTTCCTCCCCGGAAAGATACCGCAGAGGCTGGCAGTATAGACTAGTGAGGACGTAAACATTAACCAATTAAATCCGGGAACGCATCTCTGTAATTTTAGAGTTCTTTGGTTGTTCAAAAATAGAAGATATACAAGCTCATAGCGCGGCACCGCATTTGTAAAATATTTTGTTCCAGGGTCCCCCCAGAAGACTGCAGTCCCAGAAGCAAAGATTTGAGTTACAAATGGTCGCTTTAAAAAAGATTTGCACACATTTTCACAATTTTATTTTCAAAAATAGCTCATAACGCGACACTCGGTGCCGCGCTCTGAGCTTGTATATATGCTATTTTTTAATAGCCAAAGAAATCTAAAGTGACACAGATGTGTTCCCGGATTTGCCGTAGATTGCATCCATCCTTGTGCCTCATATTCTCCTCACAGTCTCCCCTCTCAGATTTCCTACCGTCTGTCTATTGTCTCAAGAAAAAACAAATAGAAAAGCATTGTATTGAAATGAAAGCAGCTTTGGGGAGCCGCGTGCATGCCAAATTTATCCGCAAATTGACTAGTAATAATTACTTTAAATTGCCAGGTTTTGTTTTTCCATTCCAAGACATTTTCGAACTCAAAGAGAGAGAGAGAGGGGGGTGTGTGCAGTGTGCAGGAGCATGCATGAGGCATAGCAGGCGCCCCAACTCTGTAGGCACCAATGTCACAGGTGAAATGGGGAATTGGAAGGTTCCTGGTTCGATCCCTTGCGCTCCCCCTGGGTTAGACACTGCTCCCAATGAGCAGGTTGGTGCCTCACTTTTGATTTTTCTTCAACGATCGGTGCGTGTGTGAATGAGAACATTTGTGACTGTTTTTGAATAGAGCTGAGTCGTTTTCTTTTCATTTCATATGAAAGCAGAACATCATGGCAAAATGTTGAGATGTTGGTTCATTAGATTGAGTGAATAGTTTTGAAATACAGCTTATTGAACTGAAGTCAAGTTAAAAACCTTGAGCAGAGCAATCACCATTTAAATCGCTCACATTCAGAGATATGCTATGCTATCTACTGATCTATCTTTTTCTGCTTTACTGAACAATGCCGTCTTGCCGAGATGACTAGACTAGTTCCCATTGACGCCCAGTCACATTTATGTAGCACCTTTATCCAAAGCACTTTACAATGTGCATTACGTTCACCCATTCACACACACACTCACAGGTGTCATGCATGCAAGCCCAGGGTTAGCCTGCAGCCTCCTCTGGGAACGGATGACTACTTTCCCAGGTTAAAGTGTCTGCTTCGTGCCAACAAGACAGACGGCCACATTACTGACGGAGCCAACTCAAAAGGCCACTCGTGAATTAGTAAAGAGATCGTGTTTCTACAAGCAGACGAGGGAGTTTAAAATGTGGAAACTTCAGCTCCTCATCGCTTCCCTTGGTGCTGTCTCTTTTATTTCCCTTTCCGACTGTGTCATTAATCTTGCACAGTGTCACTTGTAGATCAGTTTTCTTCTTGGACATTGCCCCATTCTTATAGTTTCCTGACTTTGGAGTGACTCAGTAAGGGTGATGTTGTTTGTAAATGTCTGATATCAGACTCTATTCCGGCATTTCTGTCATTGTAACTATTGTTTGTTGTTAGCTATCGTATGTGATCGCAAGCCCAATTGAGTCAGAGTGGTGTAAAATGACCATGCAATGAATGTTACAAAACATTTAGCCTTCTAGAATGGTCATAGATGACACTTTAGTGCTAGGAAAGTAAATGACAGCTAAGACAACAATAGTTGTAACGCAATATTGGAGTTATCATATATGTCATAGAAATGCTAATAGAAATGGAAATAAGAGCTGTGGAAAGGCCTATAGACCCCCCCCCCCCCACGAGAGTAAATTAACAATGGAAAAAAAATAAGGGTTATAGAGGGGTTTGATTCTTGAATGGATGAGTTTTCAGGTTGCAACCTGAGATATATTGGAAGCGGTTCTGTCCTAACTGGAGTGGGGAAGGTCATTTTGACCATTTGGAGAGCCGGCAGGGATTCAGTGGAGCGATGATGACCAAGCTGCCTCGGGGAAGCAAGTACTCAGTCAGCAGATGGTAAGAACAGTTTTCTGTACTGTAATATATTGAACACACTCAAACCACACTGCAAAATCCTGTGTGTTATTTTAACTCTGAGAATAGAGAAAATGTATAAGTGTGGAAATTATTGTTATTGTTAAAGACAATGTTGACCCACAATTAGGCAAAATCTCTGCTGATGTGGAAAGATGGACTCCTTTGTTCTTGTCGTTGTGGGGCAAGGTTAACGTCCTTTAGATGAATGACACTCCCAAAGTGAACTAGCTTCTTCAGTCACTCCAAATAGGCCCAGGTAGCATCTTGGAAAACTATAATGGCCTGTTGATACATGTTGCTTGGGTCTCCTCAGACTAATATTTTATCATTATGCTTTCATTTTTAACCAAATGGTACACTGGACAATTGCCCCCTGAAAGAGCCCCTCCTTGATACTGTATAGAATGGGTCAGTTTATTCATTGCTTCTTCCTCTGTCATAACTTTCAGCTAGGTTACCTCCAGATGCTCAAGCCCCATCCCATTGTCTCCATCAATAGGGGGTGTGGAAGAAGGTCTCATGTTCAAAATCAGTCCCAATGTAAGTTTGTCATGCAGGAGGCATATGGGCCCACCTCCCTATGGGGGGGGGGTATCATTTTGGTGATCTCCAAGCAGGTATTTGGGATATTAAAATTAGGTTAATTCAATTCAAGGTATTGCACCACTTATATTGGACCCCGTCTAGACTTTTCAGACTGGGTCTGAAAGAGAACCCAGACTGTTGGAACTCTTTAGGCAGAGGAGGGTGATCATGGAGGGTGGGCATGCACGAAAGGTCATGACTTTTGGAGTAACATATGCAGATCACGGAGACTGAATATGAATTCTGTCCTGTTTGATTTATTCTTGGGGATTCCTGCCCTCTTAATAAGCCATATTATGAAACCCTTAGGGGACTGGATACAGCATTTAGATAGGCAGACAAATAATAATAAGGATCTTTTAATTAAGTAGCTGAATTATTTAGTAAAAGGGGAAAATATTTTGCTCATTGTAGCAGGAATGGGGAGTCCATCTGCCTATGGCGGCGTTGTGTCCATCTTCCCAGATGCAACTAACATGTTGGGGGTTTTGAGATACTGACTATGGTTACAATACTGACTATGGTTACTGACTATGGTGCTGACTATGGTTACTGACTATGGTTACTGACTATGGTGCTGACTAAGGTGCTGACTATGGTTACTGACTATGGTTACTGACTATAGTTACTGACTATGGTTACTGACTATGGTGCTGACAATTGTACATACTGACTATGGTGCTGACAATTGTACTGACTATGGTGCTGACTTTTGTGGGTAACTAATGTGAGAGTTTTTACACATTGAGATTGTACTGACATGTTGTTTGTTTTTGTTTCCTTGTTCTTTTTCATGTGTGGGTATTTTTGTGTATTCTCTTTGGTGTTTGTGTTCCTTTGGTTTGGTTTGTTGTTCTAGACTGGTCACTTTTGATTTTATTATTATGCTGCAATCACTGCACTGTTGCCTTGATGTCTGTGTAAAAACATGTCATTAAAATAATTTATATGGGTGTAGAAATGGGCTTATAATGGTCCAGTATTACACTTTCACATTTAAATTTACTCAGGGTTTTGTTAATTATATGTGCCTTAGGGCTTCAACGGAATGCTAACTGGAAATTCTACCCATTCTACACAGTGTTCATTTGGTCCATTTGGTTACATTTGTATAATCTCTGAGTTAAATGAATGCGAAGTTTTTACAGTGTACACACATGCGATGCCAATTGACAATGTAGATAGATCCTCCATTTTTACTCTTTCGATTAACACTCTGGATTCTATTGTGTTGGGATAGACTACAGTTCCTCGCACACCAACAGACACATCTTGCCACGTCCTTTTGTCAAGATATTGAAACGTGGCAGATCCCGTCTTTTGATTGTAAAATAACAGGGTTTGATGGGAAGCAGAAGTGGAAGATAAGAAGTCACCATCATTCTTGATTTCTGCCTTAGCTTTCAATGGACAGCTGTCATGGTGCCAAGCAACATCACGTGAGTCCTTTCACTCCGTCTTCTTTATCTTTTCCCCTCATCTCCCTCCATTCATCCTGTCGGTCCATCGTTCCCTGGGGGACAATGAGGGGATGCTCTCTCCTCCTTGCATCACACAGCCGTCCCATCGCTCACATTTACACACACTCACCCAATACAACACGTCACCGACTCTCCCTGGCTCTCAAAGACGCTCGCACGCAGGCACACACACTAGCACGCGCACACACGCGCGCACGCGTGCACAACTGAGACGTGTAGGGCAACACTCTCCTGCTTGTGACTTGACATCTAAAACACACAGGCAGTCCGGCACTCACAATCACACACGCACAATCACACGCACAATCACACGCACGCACGCACGCACGCACGCACGCACGCACGCACGCACGCACACACACACACACACACACACACACACACACACACACACACACACACACACACACACACACACACACACACACACACACACACACACACACACACACACACACACACACACACACACACACACACACACACACACACACACACACACACACACACACACACACACACACACACACACACACACCAGTGATACGTGTAGGGCAACATTTTGCTGCTCCATTGTGGGAAGGAAATCCCTGTTGGGTAGAAACCTTGTATCTCCATATTTCAACGTGTTATGTCTCACAAAAGTAGTGAAAATAGCAGATCTACAAGCTCACAACGCACCACCTCGGCTATTTTCACTATTTTAAAACGTTTTAAAAATAATAATACAAAAAAAGGAAAGGTTTTGGGCGTCCAAGGTTTCCACCCGACAGCAACGAAATGGTTGTTTCCTTGGAGTCAGCGGAGGTAATTAAATTCTTGTTGATGCTTGTGTCTGCACTGGCACAGCTGACCCAATAGCAAGCTACCCCCCCCCCCCCACACACACACACACACACACCCTAACTGGCTGGTGCTGAAGCAGTCCGTCTGTAGGACATCAGCTAAGAAAAGGCTTGCACGGTGCTGAGTTAGGGAGTCTAAGTGCTATGGGCAGCTCAATATTCTCTGCCTGCCTTGCATTTTGTGCGTGTGTGTGTGTGTGTGTGTGTGTGTGTGTGTGTGTGTGTGTGTGTGTGTGTGTGTGTGTGTGTGTGTGTGTGTGTGTGTGTGTGTGTGTGTGTGTGTGTGTGTGTGTGTGTGTGTGTGTGTGTGTGTGTGTGTGTGTGTGTGTGTGTGTGTGTGTGTGCGTGCGCGCTAGCTACCAAGTGTTTTGTTGTGAACTGTCAAGACTATATTCCCTGTACATTTTTTCAGTGTCTACCTATCCATGAGCACTGTTATGAATAGTCCATGGCCATCTAATGACGCCTACAGTATGTACTTGATACGAGATACATCTTGTTGCTGTCCTATACATCATGTACATTATTGACTGTAAGGTACATCCTACACAGTAAGGTCATCCTTATTCTTATCCCATTATGTTCTGTTCGGTTCTTTCTATGTCTCATATCTTTTGGTCACGTCATGTGTCCAACACTATATGTATTCCCTATGTGTGTGTGAACCTTTGTGAACCTGTCGCATGATACTGCCTTGTGTCATCTTGTTCACCCAGGCTTTACCACAGAGGATTTCTTCAACTGAATTGTCACACACCATGCACCAGTACGGCTAGGACCACACCGAGGGTCTCCTAAATTCACAACAAACACAAATACCTACCTATACCTACCCACCCAAACCTACCTACCTACCTACCTACCTACCTACCTACCTACCCACCCACCCACCCACCCACCTACCACACACACACACACACACACTCACTCACTCACTCACTCACTCACTCACTCTCTCTCTCTCTCTCTCTCTCTCTCTCTCTCTCTCTCTCTCTCTCTCTCTCTCTCTCTCTCTCTCTCTCTCTCTCTCTCTCTCTCTCTCTCTCTCTCTCTCTCTCTCTCTCTCTCTCTCTCTCTCTCTCTCTCTCTCTCTCTCTCTCTCTCTCTCTCTCTCTCTCTCTCTCTCTCTCTCTCTCTCTCTCTCTCTCTCTCTCTCTCTCTCATGCACAAACACAGTTGACATTGTGCCATCACTTTGGCATTGCAGTATAACATGGGAAACACTGCTCCCTGGTGGTAGATAAAAGTATAGTGGGAAAGAGAATTTCTCACCTTCCTTTATCATTGACCAATCTGGGAACCCAGACCTAACTGAAAATGAAAACCAGGCTGTTCTTGAGAGATTAATCATTGACCAATCCTATCCATCCATCCATCCATCAATCCATCCATCCGTCCATCCATTCTTTTATCCAGGTCAGGCTCCCAGCAGCCCAGATATCAGTCAATTTCTCTAGTGTATTCCTAGATCAACCCAGAAACAGTCCCGGGCCAGCTGAAAGATGTAGTCCTTGCAGCTGGCTCTGGGCCTGCTTTTGCTGTCCTGGTCTATTCTCAGTTGGCCATGCCCGAGATCCTTACCAGGTGCCACCTCAGCTGATGTATAGTGGGCATACAAGTGTGGGATATCTGAGGGATCGTCTCGTAGATTGGGGCGCACCTGGGCTTGGTGTGTCCAGGCTATAATGTGCCTCACCTCATTCATTCATTCTCCTCTTCCCCTCCAGGTTGCTTCGGTTCATGTGCTTGTCTTTGGTTTACACCGTACAACATTCATGCACATACACTTCCATCCACACTCTGCTGACACACTGATACTCACCTATATTGACTGATCTTCTTAATTTATTAATGCTTACTACTTTAATACAGATCATGTGGTTATAATTTCAATTGTCCCTGAGTCTCCCCTTTGTTACAAATGTAAGTTGTAACAAACCTTGTTGGTCTAAGTGGGGAGAGGATAACTTTACAAACTAGATAGACTCAGGGTGGAACCCCTAGTCTGGGAAACCTGCCAGGCCAGGGTACAAGGATAACAGAGTATTTGGGTTATGGCTTCTCTTAGTGAGCAACACTGGTTTAGGATTACAAACTCCTCTGCAAACTGTTATATATTCACATTAAGCGATTAAATGCTGCGCAGCAATATGCAATCTTCTTTTTCTTTTTTTATCAGAAATGATCCTGTGTAATTTAGAATCTCCTTTCTTCAAGGGAGACCTGGTCAGGACAGAGACACATCATTGTTGCTTTTTTATAGTTATTATAGTTTTATAGTATTATTAGTTGAACCACAAAGCCTCGATGACAATACACTATCATCAACAAAACACAAGACGTCATGAAACAATGAAATAATATTGCATCTAACTCAGTATCATGACATGGTGCAATTTGGTGAATCATTTGCTTGCTTGTCTCAAGTATTTCACTTCCCTGTATAATTTTCCCATTGACATACAGTAGTATGCGTATGCAGCCAGATGATGTAGATTGACAAATCAAAGTTTGGCATTTCATGGCTCCACTATGAACACCTCAGGGTTACCCTTGACACAGTTATTTCTGGTTAACATTTGATTCCACAGTACATGACTGTGATATATTGAAAGTATTTTCACACTTAATAATTAGTCCTGCAGGCTGCAGGCTCAAAAGTGAATTTTTCACTGAGGGGTTATACAGTGCTGCCACCAGGGTGAAAAGAATCCCACTCCTTGTCCCAAACAGGGTTGAATTCACCTTGGTTTGAAGGTTGTGATACAGCTTGCTTATCCTGGGGTTGCCGAAGGTTGACAATGCTAGTGTGAAATCTCCCCAAATTGCCTGTATACTCAGGGCTGCTTGGCATTCTGCGCAGTAAAATCTTCATTGTTAATTTAACTCTGTGACAAAATACAGTATGTAGCCTAATGTATATCTCATTGGATCATATTTAGTGAGCTATTGAAAACATCAAAGGGTGAGTGAAGACACAAATATCAAAATTCTAATAAATATACAGCACATGCACCCATATCCTAACATTCGATGCAAATTCAAAGGAAAATTTGACGGAAATGTAGGGCAGGTCCACAGTAGGCTATCAAAGGGGTGGTTCACCCCAGACTTTTTTACTCACACCATGAAGCCTTGAATGCATGGAGATTTAGTCTAGTATCTAAAACAGTCACTCATGTGTATTTCATAGACGACTGAGATCACAGGCAGGCCACTGGCCACATGATTATTACAATTTTTTGTTGAATGAAAGTTCATTCACACAGGACGCAAATGAAAGTAGCATAATCATGTTGCTTGAATAATGGGAAATGTGACATTTTGAAGTGTTTTTTTCCCATGACACACACTGGCTGTCACTCTGTTCGCTTTAGCAGGAAAATCTTTCAACGTGCGCAAATTGAGCAACTGTAGTCAAAAGTGCTGAACACAAGAGAGAACAGTATATAGTGCCTCAAAGAAACTAGGATGCCAGGTAGCCATAGCGTCTGTCTAAATAACGTATACTATCTAACTCACGTTCTTAACACATGTGGTTGAGAAAAACAAAAACATGATGTCTGCATTGCAATGCATAGTGGGTACAGGGCGAGTGAAGTGCTAGGGGGTGAGGTGGAGTCTGTCTGAGGAGACTCCCCCCCTAACCCCAGGTTAGTTGGGACCCTAGAGAGGACTGGGCTGGGGGCCCTGTCAGCGTAAGGTTAGTACTGTATAGGCTGAGGGTCCCACTTGTTGGGGTTGGGGCCTATATATTTTAGTTATAATCTATTCCTGGAAACAACCACGCAAGGCACAAAGCACAAACATTGATGTAAGAGGAGGGGCACCAAGGACCAAGTGGGAGATTCGAGATACAGTAACTCCCGCCTCCTCCCCCCGCCCGGAATCACGTGACAGACGACAGCTCCGGTCCTGATGCTGCTGCTGTCACCGTGATCCATTGAGGGCTGTTAAACAGAAATTGTTGACCTATTGAATACTGTGACTCCTCAGATCGGTAGCTGTCTTGCAGTTTCGGGAAAGTAGGTGCTGGTGTAGTCTATTTATTTTATGGTAGTACTAGTCAAATATTCTTTCTGATGCTGATGGTATAGGGCAGGGCAGTCTATTGTGGGAAATTAGACTTCACTTTACCCGTTAGCCTGGTTAGGTTACAAAATAATGAAAAGATTGAATGAAAGGCCTTATTATTGCCAATTATGAAATGCAATGTAACCCCCTCAGGATTAGTTCTTAAGAATGCTGTTGCCTTTTTTTGTTCCAAAGACATGTAATTCCCATGATGAATGATGATGAAACGAATGAGAGAAGACTCAAAGTGAAGACACGAAAGGCTCAACCAGCAGCCTGCCAAACAGCGACCTCTTGAGTCATATATTTCAATGGGTCACCAATTCCCCTGTGTTAGTTTAGTTAGCAGCGTCTACGTTCGCACCGCGTCGCGAGGCGCGTCGTCGCCTTGTCGGAAATCCCCCTCCTCCTCCCTCCCATCTTTCTGCCATTTAAAAAGCCTAGCAGCCCAACCTTTCTGGTATAATAACTGGAAAATTACAAACAGCTCCATGGCGGGGTTATAACCTAAAGTATGTAGCTTGAGCCGCGAATGCGCTGATTTCAAAACAGAGGACGGACGGACGGAGCGACAACAGGGGGTTTCAATGGGAAACCTGCTGGGCGGTTGGCGCTACAAGGAGCCCAGCTCTGTGGAGGAATGTGACTCGACGTGGGGGTCGGACTCGGAGGGCGAGGAGCAGGAGGCGGCCGAGGATCATGATGACAGCGGCATCTCCGACTCCCTCAGTCCGTCCGAGACGGGTCGGTACGCTGCGGAGCCGGGCGACATGTCCCCGCAGGTACTTTATAGTAGAAGGGTGGATTTGGGGGGCTTCATAAGAAACTATAACGTGGCACACACACCCTGTCTGACGAGTAGTAGTAGTGCAGCCAGCATGGCACCTGCAGCGCGCATTAAGCCCACTGACAATAGTACTATAAGGCAGGGGTCTTCAACAGGGGGTCCGGGACACCAAGGGGGTCCTCATAGTTACTACAGGGGGTCCGTCAAATCTTTCTGTGATAGGATCTTTTTATTTTATTTATTTTTTAACTTTTTTTATTAACCACTTGAACCCTAGCATCCCTATTCTGAAGGGAACATTATCCAAAAATAGCAGATCTACGAGCTCACAGTCACAACGCCTCGCATATTGGCTATTTTCACCAAACCAAAGAGGTTTTTGTGTGTAGTTTTTAGGTTTTAAGTGGTTAATTAATTGTCTGAAAATACACATTAACATCAATCCAGCACTGATGATAGTGCTGTCAATAGTGCTATGAATGAAATCTATGAAAAAGTTTCATCTGCAACACAATTTTATACAACATGTAGTGGGGGTCCCTGTTTCATCTCTCTCACAGCTAGGGGGTCCTTGGGCTGAAAAAACGTTGAAGACCCCTGCTATTGGGAAGTGGAAACAGATGGAGCTGCTGCTGCTTAGAAAAGGGAAGAACAGTGTAGCGTAAACTCTGCTGTATACAGTAAATTATAACATATATATAGGCTAATATAATTTATCTCTGAGAGTGTACACGTGTAATGGGTCCATTTTATATAAAGATACTGTGTATTCACTATTAAATACGGCTGTTGAACTTATTTTATCCATATCTCTAATCCTACATGATTCAGGTTTATTACTAGGCTGTCAAGCTGTTTCTTCAGGATATAAAATAAATGTTTCATGAGGGTCAAAGTTATTTTTAGACGGTAGTCTCAGCATGAAGTCCATGTTGTCTTTTATTTGTACAACTGAAGAGTGTTTGCCATCACCAGCACAAATGTGATTAAACACACTGGGTTCCTCTCCGAATTTCTATTGAAAACGTCTTACCATGCTCAATATTTCCCAAACTCCAGTTGTTTACACCCTCTCATATTATATTGACCTAAGAGTCAAGGAATGATGAAGAGGATACATTTAATTCCAGCTGCTATAGCCAAGGTTTTGTCAGTTTGCGTCACTCACATGCACTTAAAATACAGCTGTAGCCACATTGCAGGCTATACTATGGACACAAATAGAATACTAAATATGAAGATAAAAAAATGCCATAATAAAGCACAAAAGCAGTGAAAATAGCATTGCAAAATACAATACAATTAAATAAGGTAATATACCTGTAAGTATGGTAAGTTTTCTAATTTTGTAGAATAGTACATGCAGTAGTTCTGTTCGTCTGGACTATTAATACATGTCCGTATTTGCTTCTAGATAGATACAGATAGACAGACAGATTAAATTGACCCCGAAGAAGATTGCAGAGGCCTCAAACATGAGTGTAAGTTTTATTAACTTCACCAAGATAAATCCCTGAACTCGACACAGTAAAACGTTTCGTTTTAGTTTAACAAGTAATTTTTTACTCTCTCTCTTTTACTGTTTATACTCTTTAGTGTATTTTATACTTGGTGGTGATATTGATTGAATACTTTATTAACAGTTTGCAAATAGTAGCCTACAGAGGTACGATTTTACAATCAGACAGATAGTGTCTGATCAAGTCAAACTTTACTTGCGTGTAACATATTTGATACAGTCTTCTCAATTATTCGATTCATCTAAAAACTAGTCTAAGAAAACCCACTTAGTAGATAATAGAATGAAAGGAATTTGAGCTGAAACAAGGACAGATACAGTCATATATTAGGTCTGCATGTCTCAAAGGCCTACCAAAGAAAGTACAGTGACCCACATTTTGACCCGTAAGGATCCATTTGCACACTCTCAGAGTTAAATTAACACTCAGGACTTTGCGGTGAGATCTAGTTTCTGATGTCGTTTTTAGCGATAGGACAGCAGGGATAATACAGTGAAATGTCCTCCTTTTACAGAGAAATACTGTAGGTAACGACAGTCATTGGCCTTAAAGCAGATTGTGTTCCATGAAATGACATAGCAATGATCTCTAAAGAAGGTTTTGTGTTTAGTGTGCTAGAATAAGTGCAGGGTGGTCAAGGGAAACAGATAGGGGGTGAAAAGTCAGGAATATTATAATAGTTATTTTTAACTAATTGGACACAGCAAGCCAGAGATCAGACACATGGTCCCACAAGGTTGTGAGGTATCACCTCTACTCTTTAAACAATAATAAAACTGGCACATCCCCCGAACGGCAGGTGCAGGACCAACAGTGGAAATATATAAGAAATAATAAAGTCCGCACACTGTAATTTTAAAATAAGCTCCAAGTCAAGGCTTTATTAACGTCTCGACCCAAGGTTTCGACACATGGTCTTCATTCTGAAGAAGACCCTCTGTCGAAACGTTAATAAAGCCTTGACTTGGCTTGAAATTACAGTGTGCAGACTTTATTATTTCTTATATATCACCTCTACTCTTTACATTGTACACTAATAATAATAATACATATAATATTATTGTCTCCGCCAGGCCGAAAGGCATGGCGAGAGAGTATGTTTTCCACCCGTGTGTGTGTCCGTCCGTCCTGTCTGTGTGTTACCAGCTAATCTCTGGCACCGTTGGCCCGTTCGCTCCCAAACTGTGCACACACACTCCCTGGATGTCAATTCAGAACCTCTGCCCCAATATTTTCACATGGGCCTGTTATAGCGCCACCAGGAGGCCGATTAGTGCAAAACCCTTTTTTTTTTTACATTACTCCTACAGATTTTATCCAAACGTCATGCAAATCGGTACACAGTATCTCTATAGTCATGTGATCAACACGGATCTGTCCGATTTCCCATATTCCATCCTCATTGCCTATGGTTGGCTTCCAAAGTTTGCAGGATTGGTCCGTTTTGAACAAAAAGCCTCAAACTATGCACGCAGCTTGCGATTTCCGTGGAATTTCACACACACATTCCCACTAGGCCGAAGAAGAAATGCCACCCTTTTCACATTGGCCTGTTATAGCGCCACCAGCAGGTCTAATTTAGCAAAACACATTTTTGGAACAAAATGCCTCAAATCATGAATGCAGTGTCCGATTGCCGTGAAAGACCTAAGAATAAATGGCACCCTTTTCACATAAGCCTATTATAGCGCCACCAGAAGGCCAGAATAACGTACCTGACCTGGCGGAGACCTGTGCTCCAAGGAGCACTTTTTCTAGTTAATAATAAACTTTATAGAGCACTTTGTTTTTGAATTTTGAGCCTTCTCCACAAGCACATGGACCTTTCTGTGTACCATGATGAGATACAACTTCATCTTCAAGTGCTGTGACACACCCTCATCAAATTCTGTGTGTGCACTGAGTAAGCACTTATAGTAACACGTTACCTGTATAGTCAAATGTATCTTAATTATTTTTCTAGGTGAGCAACTGTCTAGCATTGTCAAGTGCTTTTGTGATGTATCTTTATGTGAAGAAATGGAATGTAGCACTGTGCCCAAGACACATTTGCCCTCGGGGACATTTTAAAGTTAACCCTTACCTTACCGTTACCCTTATTCCAAGGGACCGTCAGCTGTCAGGGGCCCTTGAAGATGTCACGGTCTGTAGGTTTTAATTGCTGCATAATATCTGATATTTCGGGGGGCCCAGCAGACCAATTTGCTCCTAGTGTGATAGTCAGACAAAATAGAATCATTGTACAAATGACAGCAGATCTTCTGCTCAGTGATAATGTATCGATGTGTAAGAGCGAGTGTACAAATATAACCAAATCGACCCATATTTTCTGTGTGCTTCAATGTATCTCAATTCATGTTTTTACCCCCTTACCTGCTGTCTCTCTCTCTCTCTCTCTCTCTCTCTCTCTCTCTCTCTCTCTCTCTCTCTCTCTCTCTCTCAGCTGACAGACTCACCCGAGTCTGCTCCTAAAATGAAGAGAAGTTTCTACGCTGCCAGAGATCTCTACAAATACCGTCACAGCTACCCGGTACACGCACATGCACATGCACACGCACACGCACGCACACACACATATATACTAGGGCTGTCAAAAAAAATCGATTCATGAATAAATCGCGATTCTTAATGCCACGATTTTAAAAATCGAAATCAAAATATTAAAATCGATTTTTTATTTTTTATTTTTATTTTTATTTTTTTTTATTTATTTATTTTTTTATTTTATTTTTTATAAAATCGCAATAAATCGCAGAATCGAATATCAATTAATCGCAGAATCGCAATTTTAATCGAATCGGCACCCTAGAAAATCGCAATAAATCGCAGAATCGCAATTTTAATCGAATCGGCACCCTAGAAAATCGCAATAAATCGCAGAATCGAATCGAATATCAATTAATCGCAGAATCGCAATTTTAATCGAATCGGCACCCTAGGAATCGATTTTGAATCGAATCGTGAGGTAAGTGAATCGTGACACCCCTAATATATACACATATATACACATATTACATTACATTACATTACATTAGTGCAAACTCCCATCAGTTTTCAGAAAGGGGAGGGGGCAGAGAGCGGGAGAGCAAGGAGAAAACATAGTTGCGGGTCAAAAGGAAAATCAAAGTACATCTAATAAACATAAACCTAAAAGAGTAGCTGTTACAGTACATAAGGTACAAAAACAAAAACGCATCAAACATTGACTACAACAGTACCCCAAATCCTTACCCTAATCGTAACTCTCACCACTACTACATGTCTAACTGTTGTGTTTGTGTGTGTGTGTGTGTGTGTGTGTGTGTGTGTGTGTGTGTGTGTGTGTGTGTGTGTGTGTGTCTCTAGAACTACAAAGCGTCCCATCTTCCCAATGAGTATCGTAACCTACGCTTTTACCTGAACAAGATCCCTCTAGTGCCAGATGGTAAGTAAGAGCCCACAAACGCACGCACACACACACAAGGCATACTTTGTGTCTTTGCCTGGATCGAACTCCCCAACACACAATGTACGCTGACATCTTCACATAGCAGACCACAGTATTGGTTGGGGGGGATTTGTGTGTTTAGATTGGCTAAGGGGAGAGGCTGTTGCACACTTCATCATACACAGACACAAATGCGCATGCATGCATGCACCCTACATGTACACATAAACTCATATGAACACGCACACACACAATGATTAACCCATTGAGACCTGAAGCCGATTCTACATGTCTCCTAAATCTCAACAGTATTCTTAAAAACGTATGTTTCTATATCAGTGATGCTCAATCTTTTTCATGTCAAGGGCCCCCAAAATTATATGTATTTGGCTGCGGAACCCCATCAAATGTTTTTGTTACAGGGACCCCCAGAAGCAAAGATTTGAGTTAAAAATGTTCGCTTTAAAAATATATATATTTCAAAGATTTGCACACATTTTCACGATTTTTCAAAAATAGCAGATCTACAAGCTCGTAGCGCGGCACTCGGTGCCGCGCTATGAGCTTGTATATCTGCTATTTTTGAATAGCCAAAGTGTAAAATAATGCTTTTTAGCTCAAATCTAAAAATGACACAGTTCCAGGTCTAAATGGGTTAAAGTGTTATTGAAGCAATGCCTCTTATATGGAAATAGACAAACATCATAACAAGTTGTCACACATATTCACACATTTCTGTTATATTATATGGTTAGGATCCTGCTGTTAACTAGACTGATTCCCTTACCTTAGCCAGTGCCAAAGTCTTAACCTGAAAAACAGGCCCAGCAACGTTTTCTCATTCTGAAGGATTTTCTTTTTCTTTCCTTTTGGGGACATTTGATCCTCGTTGGAGTGGATGTACAGTACGGTACAATACATTCAATGACTCCCATGTGATCCTAGAGACCTAGAGCAGTACTTTTCAGTACTCTAGTCCTCTAATTGTAGACTAATTTAGACCCACGGCACCACGTGGAGAAGGAAACAAAACAGATTAGAAGACTATAGCTGTAGCTTAGTCCTAGTTCACTGAACCAGAGGTGAGAACCACTGGTATAACATTGTGTCTTTTCTTAGGTATCTATATAGAGGAGATTTTGACCAAGTGGAGAGGAGACTATGACAAACTGGAGCACAATCACACCTACATACAGTGGTAAGACACCTCTAACCAAATATCCCTCTCTCCATCTCTGTCTCAATTGATTCCTCCTGCTCTGTCTGTCCATTTGTGCACGTGCACACTATTACATTGATCTGATTTCCAAAATTGGTGTAAGCAAAACCCAATTAACTACTTTCAAACTGGCGTCCTTATTTTTGGCACGTCATTATAGTCGAAAATGGTCAAACATGGTCCAAAATTGTAAAAAAATAGAAATAAAAATAGTGAAAATAACAGATATACAAGTTTGCAATGCGTCGCGGTACTCTCTCTCTCTCTCTCTCTCTCTCTCTCTCTCTCTCTCCCTCTCTCTCTCTCCCTCTCTCTCTCTCTCTCTCTCTCGCTCTCTCTCTCTACAATTTAGCAGACACTCTTATCCAGAGCGACTTACAAGTGCCAGATCAGAATAAGCCGATTAAGCATGAATCTAAGTCCACAAACAAGAAGGTAAATAATCATATAAGTAGAGTGCAAAGAAAAGATTTACTGGCTCAGGCACTAGGATTCCAGGTAAACAATGAATCTAGCTTCTGTCTAAATTACATGGTATTTAAATAACATTCTGTTCATTTGTGGTCAAGAAAAACAAATGTAAGTAACAACAACATGAGAACATAAGTGACCAAGATACATCTGAATCGTAAACTACCATCTAACAAAAATAGGTGTCTGTCTGTCTGTCTGTCTGTCTGTCTGTCTGTCTGTCTGTCTCTCTCTCTCGCTCTCTGTCTACATACATGCCTGCATGTACACCCGTTCCTATACTGTGTAGCATACTATAAAGACATTTCACAGCATGTCAGATGTATTATCGTATCTGAACGTAAGCAGCTCAAATGGCGATGATGAGCACCAACTGTGTTGGCCGCTGATCGAGCATGGCGTTCTCAGTAGAACAGTGTATGGAGGGGAGAGTTTGCTTTGTCACATAACAACTCAGAGCTCAATCACACCACCAGAGCTCACACATACAGTAAGCTGTCTGGCAGATTATGTGAACACACAGTTTCACAGCCTGTTCTTCTATAACTCTCTCATCTCTATCACTCCCTTCTGTTTTCTCACACTTACTTTCTCACTGTTTCCTGAGATTCTATCTATCTATCTATCTATCTATCTATCTATCTATCTATCTATCTATCTATCTATCTATCTATCTATCTATCTATCTATCTATCTATCTATCTATCTATCTATCTATCTATCTATCTATCTATCTATCTATCTACAGTATCTATCTATCTATCAGTGGCGGCTGGTCATTTATTGTCCAGGCGGTGTGGCCACGCGCACATTTTGAGGTTTTTCTTTTCTCTAATCTAGCTAATTTGACAATGTGTTATGTTAATTCTTCATTATTAATTACTTATGATGCATCTCTTTCTCACAAATCAAGCAGACACGTACAAAGGTATCATCACATTCAGTGGAAGGCTTTTATTTTTCTATCATTGTCAGTCATATGCCAACCAAAAAGTGCCTTCATAAGGGTTAATGAAACCTGACCTTGAGACAATAGCAAAAAATTATCCAGTGCCATCAAAAAGTGCAATGTCTCAAAGCCATATTATATGACCTTGCTACCTAGTGGCTTAACATTTCCAAAACTAAACAAAAAGTGCTTTCATAAGTGCTGAAGAAATCTAAACCTGAGATAATGGCAGAAAATTAACCAGTGCCATCAAAAACTGAAATGTCTGAAAGCCATGACTATGCCACCTTATGGCTTAATTTTTACTTCTTGTACAGAAATTTGGCCCTCCTCTCCTTGAGAGATGCAAATCTTTCAGCATTGATACTTTTACCTAAGTAAAACATTTGAGTATTTTTTCCACCACTGATATCCATTCACTGCAATAACAGACAAAAAGTTGTTTTGTTTTATAAGTTAGGCTATACTATATTATGTTTTATATTAAGCCAGAATAATCCTGTATCATACAAACCAAACCGTGTGTAAATTGGTTGAGAACTGAGTGAGTTGTGGTGCTTTTCATGCAATAATAAGCTTGGTTATTCAAACGCACAACAACTCACTCGCCTCAAGTTGTGGGCTTGTACATCAATGATCCCGTCGCGCGTCGAAGCATAGCTCAGTCAGCATAGACATAATAGACATAGAAAGTGAAGCTCATCAGTTGGAATGGGCAGCAGCAGTCAGTACAGTTCTATGTGTATAGATATCTATGCACTGAACGCAGCAAGCCTGCAACCAAGGAAGTGCCATTCTCTCGCAATGAAGAATGCGCGTGAACCCGAACGCACACACTAACGTAATGTTTAGAGATTGTTGCGTCCACATCATTAAGTTTAGGCACAGTAGAACGTTTTTTATGTACATTTTATGGTAGATTATAGATTTCACTCACTAGTCATTAACTATATAATATGTACCTTGTTGGTTTTATAATTTAAAATATATACAGAATATATTTTAAGGTAATATTTATTCAAGGAAAATCTGGGTTCAGGAGAGGTGGTGCGGCGCACTAGCGCCCTCTATGGACGGGCCGTGGCTGCTATCTATCTCTCTGTTGTCTGTCTGTCTGTCTGTCTGTCTGTCTGTCTGTCTGTCTGTCTGTCTGTCTAACCCCACTCCTCTTTCACTCTTACAGTTCCTTTCATCTTACAGTTCCTTTTCATCCTTTCGTGATTTGCATCATGGCATTTAGGTCCACAGTGGATAAAATTCTTTAAATGAGCCAAACAAACAGACAGGACCATTGATGAGGAGAGAAAGTGAGGGAGAGTGGGTGGAACGTGTGAGAGATGGAGAGATTTAAATGACAAGATGGCAACTTATGGATGAATATGAAATATAATGTGACATAATGTGGTGTGTGTGTGTGTGTGTGTGTGTGTGTGTGTGTGTGTGTGTGTGTGTGTGTGTGTGTGTGTGTGTGTGTGTGTGTGTGTGTGTGTGATATACTGTATGCATGCAGGCTTTTCCCATTAAGAGAACAAGGGCTCAACTTCTATGCTCAAGAACTGACTCAGGATGAGATCAAAGTAAGATAGACACACAAAGTGAGCGCACGCACACACATTGTTTGAATACTTTATTAACATTTTAATGCATGCAAATAGTACAGTGGTACGATTATACAATGATGCTAAAAGGATAACACAAAAAGCCCTAAGGGCTTGTTTCCATTGTGGTCCTGTGTATTCAAGGTATCTAATTCAACACTAGTCGCAGTAAACGTATATGCACAGTAAACAGTGGGGGGGCATTTCTGGAACACACACACGCACACGCGCGCGCGCGCACACACACACACACACACACACACACACACACACACACACACACACACACACACACACACACACACACACACACACACACACACACACACAGTGTAACTGTGAGTGTTTTCATGTTCTGTCCCATCAGGAATTCCAAAGCACTCGGGAAGCCAAGCGTAGATTCCTAGCCGCCTACTCACTCATGCTGGACTTCTACGGCGTCAAGCTCCTGGATAAAAGTGGGAACGTCGCCCGTGCTTCCAACTGGCAGGAACGCTTTCAGCACCTCAATGAGTAAGTGGTGCACTCGTGCATGCGCATGTGCACGCACGCACACACTGCACCACTCACATTGCATGTGCTGTACACACACCCATACACAAGGACACATGAGTTTTGTTTTGTATCTTGTGCACCATTTGTTAAAGGTGTGGCCTTGAGCAAATCACTTATTCTATTCCATTCCCACTGGGACTTAATTGTCACGTATATGGCCAACCAGAACCAAACTTTTTCCTGTTCTTTTTCTTCTCTCATTTAATGAGGCACACTTTTAAACTTTGGACACCAGGTGATGTAAGTTGAGCTGAGAATGGCTCTCTCTTCTAACACAGTAAAGTCCTGCTATGACTCCTCCTGAGGCCAGGTACTTCCTGTTATAATGGCCAAAAGCAAAAAAAAACAGAGACCAAAAAATCTCACCGAGACTATCATTACAACTTGTCCATTGTGGTTTCTATGCTGCTGCCAGAAAAAGTCTGTCACCTGTCACCCGAAAGTCACATTTCTATAGTAGCATAAAAATCCAAACAGGAACTATTCTTTAACTGGAGTTCCCATCTGGTACATTGTGGCTCCCAGACAACAGGCTTTTGAGTTATTACCTAAATAATGCAGGGTATGAATCAGGAGCTATTCTTTAAGCCCTTCTGTTTCCATTATAAGACTAAGCTGAAGTTTCTACTCCACGACGGTGCCAGCACAACTATATGTAGGCCACAGAACATTTAGAATCCATGTGTGGGAAAAGGGGGTTATGCTCTAGTCTAAATCTACAGTTCTTTCTCCCAATGTCATTGCAAAGCTTTTTTTTTTTCATCCATAGTTTTAAAGCAGTGTTGAGTCTGTGTGTGTTGGGCGCTGGGGTTTCCTTGTGTCATAGGCCCAACTCACAGAAGTAACAATTATGGGGAAGGGGTCTGCCTGATGACCCCAATAACATACTTGCACTAACACACTATAGCAGCCAGCTTGCATTCAGCATTCAGTGGAGTGTGGTCTCATGGAGCTGATCAGTTTAGGTCAGTTGTTCTCAAAGCCACAAAGACGTTACTCCTCTGCTCATCTCTCCCCCTCTCTGTCTTCCCAGGTCACAGCACAACTACCTGAGGATCACACGGATCCTCAAGTCTCTAGGAGAGCTGGGCTACGAGGCCTTCAAGGCCCCGCTGGTCCGGCTCCTTCTGGAGGAGTCCCTGTGCCACACTACGCTGCCCAACATGCAGCACAGTGCCCTGGAGTACTACGTCTACACCATCCGCCTGCCCGCCAGCCGCAGACGACTGCTCCGCTTTGCCCGCCAGCACTACCGCCCTGCCCACGCCTTCCTCTGGGGTCCTCCGACCAAGAAACGGGGGGCAGGTGGTAACGGCGGAGGGGGAGGTGGCAGCGTCGGTGCCGGTAGCAGTGGCATCAGGGCCCCGGCCCCGACCCCGGAGCAACAGCGGAAGGGGGAAGTCGTGACGGGGGCCACCACGGTTTCCTCTCGCAGTGTCGTGACAAGATCACCGATCCAGGACTTAGTGGCGGCCAGGGGAGAGGGGACCGAATGCGTATCACTGGGATCCAACCTCACCGGCTTGGAAGGGGCGCTGATCATAGCGGGAGCAAGGGAGGGGAGGAACGAGTACCAGGATATGGTTCATTTGTAGTGCAGCTTGAGTAGGCACATTTCATGGCGGGGGGGGGTCAGCTAGCCTGGCACCAATCCCCTGCAAACATTCAGGGGTTCTCAATTGGTGGCTCTGGACCCCAAGTGAGTTGTGAGAAATTTTGTCAGGTTTACTGACTTTGACAGTGTCAGTGGGTTGCAAATTCATGGCTGCCATTAAATGTAGTTCGCGATGCGAAACCAGTTGAGTAGCACTGAGGTAAAAACTAGAAATTGTTGTTGTTCATTGGCTTTGTTGGGAAAAGCCTTGTCTATACAGTACGTACTATTACGCTTATCTATTGTGGTTTAAGTCTGGAGCACTTTGGAACAGACTGGAGTGAGCACAGCTAGCTTTGTACAGGCTCAGTGTTGTGTAAACTTGTGTGAAAAGGAGATTATTTTTTATTATTATTAAGTCAATAAGAGAGAAATAAGTGGAGGATCAGAGTGAAAGGATTGAAGGAATTAGGGGTTGAAAGAATTAGGGGTTGAAATACATGTTTTGTGATTTCTAGTAGCACTGTAGTTGGCACAATCCAATATTAATCGTCACTGAGCCGACAGTGGTCGGTTTTCTGTCAACTGTACAGAACTGTAGCACCAAGAAGAATCTGTTTGTTGCTTTTGTCAGTATCATAAGGGCCCACAACTGTTTAGCAGTACCGCACAAGCTGATTGAACTAAGGACAAAACTATCTGATTGGCCGGCCGGATGCTGTGCCGCATCCTGCACCTTTTTGACAATCTCCGTCTTCCTGCTGATATTGCTTTTGGCTGCCATGGGTCACTGATCCATAAGTTACAGTCTTAAATCTGCCAACAGTGGTGTGTTCAGGAACTTGCCACCTCCTGGAGATGACCATTTGGGCACACGCCGTCTCATCTTGTCAGCTTTCCTTTTAGCTCAGGCTTGTTGTACAGTACAAGTACAACCCTGTAAAGTATCTCAACCAACTACCGGTAGTTATCAACCAACCAACTAGTTTTCTTCTTTTACACAGCAAAGTCCCCTGTTTTAATTAAACTCTTACGGGTCCATTTAGTTACATTTGTACGCTTACAAATGGATGAATTGACACAGGGTGTTGCTGTGTAACTTCACAAAAATTGATCAGAGATTTCAGGCGCTCAATTTCAATCAATTCCCGTTGAGAACAGAAAAATGCAAAGCGATGTTTACAAAGGCTACTATAAAGGGTCTATGCAGGGAAAACATGACATTTTTACCAAGCTACTGTAGCTTCTAGCTAGCAAAAAAGAATGAAGAAAAAAGTGCTTTCTGAAGATTTTCATCATTTGAAAACACTGTCATTTCTGCTCCTGGTGTCAAGAGCTGAGTACGGTTTCCTTGAAATTATAAGCCATTCAGTGTGTGTGTGTGTGTGTGTGTGTGTGTGTGTGTGTGTGTGTGTGTGTGTGTGTGTGTGTGTGTGTGTGTGTGTGTGTGTGTGTCGTCCTGATTCACAGATCTTCCCATTGGATGAGGGCCCACAGTTGTGCAAGCATCTCATTGGCCAATGATACACTTACAGTGTAAAATCCTGTGTTCATGACCTGTAAGGGTCCATTTGGTTACATTTGTCCACTCTCAGATTTAGATTAACGCTGAAGATTTGACTGTGTATCTACAGTACATGTTGCTCCCTAGCCAAGGTTATCTGAGATAATTGTAAAATGAGCTTTTCAGGTGAATTGTGTAATAATGTGGGCTCAAATATTCAAATTATAGTGTTTGTGTGTATGTGTGCACATATGCACGTCTAATATTCTTAAGTGCCTCTTTTGTATTGTTTATTGGTTTGTATGCAGTATGGACTGTCTTTCTTGACAGATTTTGTGTCTATCACGTGTTTTTCGTACGACATTCTTTTTAAATATATACATACAGTATATATGGTGGATTATAAACAGATACGAATACTCATCCTAAAGCCTTCAGTATTATTTATAAGAATCCATATAAACAACCACACAGCAAAACTCAGCTGATACAGCGGAACACTCAAACAACGTAATGTACAGGATGGTTCATATTTTGTTCATTTAAGAATATACGTATGACATTGTAGATGAACAGCAGACGCACTAATACCATACATGTTAATTGTACCTGTTAATATCTCCAGCACTTATTCAAGAAAGTGGACCGAAACAGTTTGAAATTTGCTACAGTAGGGCTGAGTTGTGCCACCATTTGGCCACAACAAAACATTACATCCATCCATATTGTTGCAATTTTTTAAATCCTCTATCCATATATATTATTTTGTATAAATGAAGCACTGGCACAGTACTGTACATTCCTTTCACCGAGAATACAATCACTGCATTCATATTTTTATATTGAAGCTTGAGAGTGACTTCCTGATATTGTCATTCAAGCCCTAGAAGTCTCCAGACAGGACCTTAGCTGGAGGGGGAGGGGGATGGGGGGGGGTTTAGAGTACATCCTGACCTGATCTATGTGAAACTCAGCCCACCCCCACCCCATCTGTTTCCATTGCACACATAAACATCAACACACACACACACACACACACTGCATGTGTGAGTATGGCGATTAGATCGACATCCACTTCACATTTCCCCACTCACTGCACACACACTGCACAAACTGTTTGCCCTTACTGTAGCTCACTCTGTCTGTGTGTGTGTGTGTGTGTGTGTGTGTGTGTGTGTGTGTGTGTGTGTTCACATTGGTGACATGTTAACAGACATGCAGTGGCGTGTTTTATACGTGTATATGTGTTTTTTTAAACAATGATGTGTGATACATGAAGACTAATCCATTAATCAATTAAAACAGAACAAAAAGAAATGTGCATTTATTTCTGTTTGTTATTCTGAAACAATGAAAAGGTTAGAATCAGAATAATTATATAATTAAGGGAGAGAGACGGGGAGTGACACGTCGGGCTGGGAAATCGAACCCGCCACTCACTGTCCGGCATTGGAGCCTATATGTGGATGTAAACTGCTTGGCCAGCAGCGCTTCTTTAAAGCACAATTAAACTAACTGGGTTTTGTAAATTTATACATTAGCCGAATTCACTTTGTTCACATTAATTTGTTTGCTAAAAGTGTGACTGAGACCTGTTCTCAATGAGTTACGGATGGCTAACGTATTATACATTTTTAATCTAGGGCTACGGAGAAACTATTTAAGTTGTCTCACCAATATTTGGATTTATCATGGCAACCCAACCTTTACCAAAGTTCAATTGTGCTTTAAGTATGCTTTCACACATGCAAGGAGTCGACTCTGGTTGTACTTACAGTGGTAGAAACAAACAGCTGCAACAAAACAATAAGGTTAAGTTCAAGCTATTATGAGAGAATGGTTATAATACATTAAATATGTAGTGGGTAAATATGTAGCTGTTGCACAGTAAAAGGGTATGCATGAACATACAACATCACAGTTGACAACAGGGACAACATTTTGTGTATAATAAATGTGAAATATGTACAAATGGTTGAATGTACATATATTGCACAATAAATGGATATGTATTGCACAGTATGTATGTACATACATACAACTATTGTGACAGGCACACAGTCATTGTTACTGTATGTATGTACTGTACATAGCCTACAGAACTCAGAGGGAGAAGAGAGGGAGACAGGAGGATATTTTAACCACAGCTTAAACTTTCCACAGACACCTCTCTCTCACCGTTACTTTAAGCTTATCACTCAGATGTGCTTTGAGGCACTGTTATTGGATGGATGTGCTAATGATGTTGGCTTAAGCCTTATATAGTGTACCTGACAAACACGAGCACATCACAGTGACAACATTGACAGCTTTGTTACACACACTCAGCGCAGTGCCTAGTCCTGTTGTCGTTAGAGGTGTATGGTCCGGGACCATGTTGTAGGTCCGTGGTCAGTGGTGGTGGGGGTCCCTTTACTCAACAGTAAAGAAACCAACATACAGTATAAGTGTATACATTTATAACGTGACAATTTAAGGGCTTTTAAGACCTTTTTAATACCTCTAAAATGAAGAAAGAAATAAGACCATTACTGCGTCAAAAGTAATCAACAAAGTACACGATAAAATTTGTTAAACACTGGCCAAATATTACCTAAGAAAGGGACAAAATAAAATTAGGCTATCTACAGTACAGCTGAATTTGTCTTGAGAGATTAAACAAGATGTAATGCCTCAACTACTATTCCAAGGGCTTATCGGGGTGGGGGGTCCCCAGTTCAAATATGATTATTTTGGAGGGTCGTGGCCTGAAAAGTTTGAGAACCACTGCGGTAGGTGATAACCTCGGTTTTCTTGGCATTTAGCCCACAGACAAACCTTGGCACACTCTGCTTCAAGAGCTCCTGTGCCTGCTCCACATGGTCAGATAGCAGGCTGATGTCATCCACTTAGTCTAGGTCCATTAGGACAGCGGGGAGTTGTCTCTGTAGGTGTAATAGTGAGGCAGAGTTCATGCTCCATTGATGGCTTGCCTATTGTGCATTACTCAGCACTATAATGAAGAGAAAGGGGGCGAGGGTGTCCTCTTGCAACAGGATTTCAAGCTTGTTGCTGTTGTCGTCTGGGATAATAACCATGGCTCTTGTACCCCTGTACATGGTCCCTATGGCACAGACTAGGTTGGGAGGGACACCATAAGCCTTGAGCATCTTCATCATCACAACTCAAGTCAAATGCCTTTTTGAAACCGATAAAATACAGCACTACGTCAAAAATTGGTCAAACACTGGCCAAATTGTCATATATTACCTAAGAAAGCGGCAAAAATTGGTTATTTTTTCACATACTCGTTGATTCTCCTCGATTAATGCAGGTTTTCATACCAAAATGCTATACGTACACTACAGTAGATAGTAAAATTATAGTCATAACTTATAAAACAAAAAACACCCCTCCCCCCAATTTAGTCGTTATGCCAATCGATTCCTCCCCACACACGTTGCTCTGTACTGTCACTGCTGTTGTGTCCTATACTGACTCACCTGCCAGTGAGGAGCCCCCACCGGGAGGACGTAGAGCCTTCGTCCTACGCCTTCCGCCCAACACTCCCTGCTGACAGGTGCCGCCCCAGCCCGCGGGAGTACCAGGTTTGTGTCTGGTGCTATTGCAGTTAAATGGAAATGGATAAATACAACAAGGTGTAGTAGCCTACTGCAGGGGCCTTCAACGTTTTCAGGCCAAGGACCCCCTAGCTGAGAGAGAGATGAAGCAGGGACCCCCTCTATATTGTAAACATTTTTTTTTCAGATTCAACAGTTTTTGTTTACGTGGTCTGCTCTTTTTTCCCTCTACACCTATAGCCTCTTTGCCAAAAATAGCCGATCTGCTATTGTTGGCTAAAGTTCTCCTCAGAAAAGGGAGGCTAGGGTTCAAGTGGTTAAGGTAAATTAAAAAATCCTATCACACAAAGATTTGGCGGACCCCCTGTAGTAACTCTGAGGACCCCCTAGGGGTCCCGGACCCCCTGTTGAAGACCTCTGGCCTACTGTATAATCTTGTCCTTCACAAATTAATTAGGGCAGGGCCTAAATACAAATAAAAGCATTTTCATTTATATTTATCAAAATAAACTAGTGTGATAACATATGACATGTTGGCTTCATTTTTGGTGAAGCACTACCTGGGGAAAGATCCACCGCCACTGATGTAGGCCTATTTGTTTGGGTTTTGTCTTAAAGCCTATTTTTCAATTGTGTAAGTAAATCTAATTTGGCTGGTCGTGCAGAATGTATTAAGATTAAAAAATGTTGTGGTTAATGAAAGACTAATCTGGATGGCAGCATGGTGGGATTATGTTTGATGTAAATGCTGTCATGGGCCTTGTAAAATCTGCTGTGCATTTTCTTAATTCATTACTAATTAAATATTAGGCTGAAGTTTTACTTTCAAGAAGTAGTAGCTGAAGTTCACTTTACTCCTTTCAATATAGACCCCCCCCCCCTGTTTTTGCAGAGACTCAGCAACAAGAACAAAGTAACATGTCTTTTAATTTATTTATTTTTAATCTATTCTCTAACCACCCCCATCTGTGTTAGACACACATCAAAGGAATCAGAAACAGAAAAACACTGACATGATAATGCCAAAATCAATACAAACGACTTTGATTTCTGGGTCACATAGAAAATAGGGTAAAAAAAAAAAAAAAGAAACCAGAAGAGCTAAATCAGCAAAGTCGGCCTGTCAGCACAATGGTACTGAATTGCAATGTGACCTCACCATCATCACTGATAATTCACATTCACCATCCGCCTGTGTCTTTTGTAAAGTCATTATATTGTCCACACAGGAGAAGAACAACATTTAGGTAAATGTGTGTGTGTGTGTGTGTGTGTGTGTGTGTGTGTGTGTGTGTGAGAGAGAGAGAGAGAGAGAGAGAGAGAGAGAGAGAGAGAGAGAGAGAGAGAGAGAGAGAGAGAGAGTGAAAGAGAGAGAGAGAGACAACCCGGATGTTTTCATTTGCAAGAGAGGGTGCGGGGCTCAAACTACACCTGCGCGGACTTCGAGCTTCTTCTCTACAGTTGACACACACACACACACAGTGATACACATTACCACCTGTTTATTATTCTACAGCTGGTCTAATGGACGCACACGGTAATGAATGTAGTTGTATGATGTGTAAACCTTTGTAAGAGAAATAAAACGAAGTGACATGTATTGTGGCCTAATAGTGCTCAACGGCCAACAGGTTGATGTGAATGTTTGTACCTGCTTTAGATGCAAGTGGTAATTATAGCCTGCTAACGCATATTTGTTTACTAGCCGTTTAAGCTTATGGCCTTCTTCTGGTGCGCATTCATTTATGTGCAAGCTGTTCATGTTATTGTTTGTGTCCCAACAGTATATGCACGATAAACAAGCGCGTGTGTGTGTGTGTGTGTGTGTGTGTGTGTGTGTGTGTGTGTGTGTGTGTGCGCGCGCGCGCGTGCGTTCTACTCTCTCTAATCCTGCATTTTTTGCTTTTCTTGCCCAACAACAGATGGTGTCTCAGCGTGCTGTGTCCTCTCCTCTTCCTCTTCCTCTCAGCTTGACGCTCTGCAGGACTGTTTGATTGTTGAGGTATTAAACAAAGCGGCTTTTTCACTTTGCAAGAACGTTTGCAACTTTTCAGTGTGTGCACACGCACACGCACACACACACACCTCCTCACCTCTGCATGTACTCGGACTTAGACTTCATGAAAGATCAGCCACCTTAGGCTGTTGGCAGAATTTCAGAATTTTATTTTTCCATGAAATGTGGCCACTTTGACTTAGATAACCATGCCTTGAGTATCTCATAAAAGGTTTTAGCTAACATCCAATGTATCACAGTCAGGGAAGAAAACAGAACTCGACCCCTCAAAATGACTTTTGTTATGTTAGTAGAAATGTGCTACTACAGTAAACTTGAACCCCAGCATCCCTATTTAGGGGGGAACATTTGCCAAAAATAGCCGATCTACAAGCTCATGTGTCCTAAGATCGGCTATTTTTGACAAAGAGATTTGGTGTAGGCTAGACAGAAAAGCGGTACAGTCGCAACTCAGGTCTGTTTTACTAAGAATAGTATAGAGGGTTTAAGTGGTTGAAATGTGGGATGTCTAGAGGCCACGCTACCAATAGCTAAGTAGACCAAGGTCATGTCGTTTTCCTGTGTCCCAATTTGCAATTTGGCCTTTTTTGCAGACAGACAAGCTGCTGATGAGTTGATCTAGCCAGCAGTTTAAAAGTGTTTCAGTACACAGTAAAATCAGAGTTAATTTAACTCTGAGCGTGTACAAATGTAACCAAATGGACCCATACGGGTCCATTTGGTTACATTTGTACACTCTCAGAGTTACAAATGAATGATTTAACACAGAGGATTTTACTGTGTATACACACACATTCATTGAAGTACAGTGGTAATGCATGCTTTAACATAGGTCCCTTTTTCATGCTTTCAGAGTCAAAGTAATTCTCAGGGTTTTGATGTGCACCAAAATAGCTTAAAGCAAATGTTTCAGGGTGCCCAAATTGACCTACCCAGTTCACCAGTTCATATAAAGCAATGATTGCTATCAGAAAGGTCAAATAATACAGATGAGTTATTTTACATTTAAGCAATGTTATTCATCAGACGTGTAGAAGTAGCACAAGCCTAATGCTTAGCACCAAAAAAGATTCCAGGACTGGAACCTTGAAGACTTTGAATGTTAAAAATACAACAGTGTTAACATTTCTCTCTCAGAAGCGTGCACACTTCCTGCCAATATTATTTCGTTATCACATTTTCCCCATTCCCATTAGTCTGTATTTGATCTTTATTCACACTGTTTAATGAGTTTTGATTTCTTTTTCACAAGAACATTTAGTGTTCGCTTTCTGTGATTCTAATTTTCAATTATAAAACCCTGTTTCTTTTTTCTTCACACAGATTGAGCCAGACAAATAGCAATGTGCTAAATATAGATAATGTTGTTAGTAGTTCATTAACTGCACATAAATTATGCAAATGACACCATCTGGCAACAACAATTAATGGTCTAATACTTTTCTATGAATTTGCTTTGCTTTCAAGCCTCCACGTACTGCATTTAGGCTACTTCTCTAGTTAGTGTTTAAGCCTAACCTTACCTACTTGACCCCTGAACCAAGGTTTATATTCAACTGAGGCCCAAGCCCACTCCAGGTGTCTAATGCTAATGTAGTGTTTCACACCGAGCTGCGATCGAACCCCGCTCTCCCACTCGGCAACCTGACACACAAGTTGCACAACCCACCGTTCCAGTAGAGCTAAGCTCAATTGCCAGAGCTATTGTGACCGGGTCTTGTCTCAGTTTTTGGGAGCGCGACTAAATTGATAAGTCTGATTAACCACATAAACCCTATTGTATAAAAAAAGACATCCTCACAACGCTAAGCTTATAGATCTGCTAGTTTTGCTGTTTTTGAAAATCGATTTGATCGATTAGTTTGATTAACTGTTGCACTGTATATTTCATTTGTTTGGATTTGTATGTTTATAGTTTATGCAGTATAATTTGGTATTTGGTATATACTTTGGTATATACACTGTTAAACAACTTTAACAGTGGGGTATTATGTTACTGAGTGGTCATGGTCAGCATGACAGGCCTGTGTGAGGCAGGGGTTCTCAAACATTGTCATGTCAAGGACCCCCAAATTCATATGCATTTGGCTGTGGACCCCAAATGAAATGATTTTGTGCCAGGGACAACCATAAGAGAGAGATTTGACACATTTCTTTTAGCAGATCTACAACTCACACCGTGGCGCATTGTGAGCTTGTAGATGTTCGAATTGCCGAAAAGTCAAATAGGGCCTAGGTTTTTAAACTGTTCCACCATTTTGCTGGGGGGATGCCGTTGAGGGTTTTGGGTGTTCTGCTCTCATTTGTAGCATCAATTCAATTTAATTATACACGTGTGTGGAACATATTGTCAATTTTGCTGCCAGGCCGAAACTGTTGCCATGTTTTGGTTTCGGGGGAACTCCCAGGTTTCTGTGCTTGTGGTAGAAACGACAGCTGTGACAGAAAGGCCACTTCTGCTTTCCTGATGTAGTGACAAGAAAGGGGAAGTTCAAGAGGACTCTGTGTCCAGTTCCATCCTGACCAGAAAACCTGCTGCAAGGAGAGGGAGAGAAAGGTAGACGGGAAGCGAGACTGTACATTCCCCGGGGCCCAAGAGTTCAAAATGTTTAATCCCTATGGGGGGGGCGGGTTAATATATTACTTTATTAATCAAACTTATATTCCTTATTGACATAATGTTTGCTGAGAATCTATGATCGCATATAGGATATCAAAGTGATTCCAATGATTAAAAGTTTTGAGCTCTTGAGCCCAGGATATATATATATATATATACACACACACACACACACACACACACACACACACACACACACACACACACACACACACACACACACACACACACACACACACACACACACACACACACACTAACTATACACAAGTGTAGCAGGCACAAATCAACATACAAAGCTGATTTTAAAAGAAGGGTAGGACAATTGAAGTGCTTCAAGAATCAGTTTATTGAAGTAATTGAATGTCTGAACAAGATATACATGGAAGACATTTTAAACACATCTATTTTTATTTATTCGTATTTGTCTTGATTTGGTTCTTGACTCTTGCTTATATTTACCTTAAGTTATTGTTCCATTCTTACTGCTGTTGCTGCTAGGACACCTTCATTTCTCTCTGGGATCAATAAAAGCTTATCTTTCTAATCTGATCTGATGAACATTCCTGCAAGGGTTACAGATCCAGATATTGTGATGCTATGCTGTCATCTAGTGGCCATTACATAATTTGCACACTAATGTCTGTCTCCTGTATGTGTTCATGATGAGGCAGGGCATGTTGTCTTTATTTTAGTCACTGAAAAATATTGCATACCGATGCATCCATTGAAAGTACTTATACTTACAGATTCTATTGCATTCTTTAGCCCATTCCTAAGAGTAATTGATTGGAAATATCAAGTTCTGGTAAATACATTTAGTCAACAATATCCAGTGTCATTTAACAAGGTTCCCAGGAAAGGTTTTATTAATTGAGGGAACGCGCCCTCTAGTGTTTGAAAGATAAACACAATTGGTCAATTGGTGCAACATTTCAAACTATAATAATACATCAGAGTTATATAGCGCTTTTCTTAGTACCCAAAGTCGCTTTACAAAGCAGCTTAAAACTATAGCACTTCTAGTAGTAATTTCTGCCTTTTGTTGGTTCTTCGCAGTCATAAGTAATACTTTCTTCCCAACTTGGAAGAAAGTAAATGTATGAATGAATTCCAGAAAAGAACGTTCTCAAGATTTGTTCTCATTTTCTTTCTTAACTTTAAGTTATCCTCTTACTTAGTCTTGATATTTATAACTGAAAATCATTAATTTAACAGAGGCATTCACTAATATTTCTGGAGTATATTGAAAATCCTTTTTACAATTACAATTTGCTTAATATTAAAGTTAAAAGTTGTACTTGAGAGAGAACTACAGGTTCTCTGAAATAGTTTTCATGCTACACTACTAAGTTAACAGAAAAAAACAAAGACTTATTATTTCAGATAGAATTTCAGATGGAAGTACTGTGGGAATGAACTGAGAGGAACATCCAGCGAGGCCTATAACGGATAGGATCATGCTGGCCTTACAATCATGTTGTTATAGAACCATATCGACTCCCAAGAGAGGCCACCACAATGAGACACCACACAGAGACTGTTCTGTAATCGCCTGCCCTCTCTGAGAGCCTAAATAAACAGCAAATCCTTGAAGGAGCACTTCACCCATTTTCTAACTTCCAATTTAAACGTTACAATCCTATAATGGGAAGAATAACTTACCTTCCTCTGAGAGACGGAGCAAGTAGACATAACTGGTACCATCTTACAATGAGTATTAGTGAGGACCCATTACATGAACATGAACGAGTGAAGTGGTCCTTTACGACACCTTTTCATAGCTGTCATTTTGACAGGTAAACACAAAACTCATGCATACTGGTTTTAATCCCTTGTAGACAAGGCAGGTGCGGCAACAGCGAGGCGTCAAAGCTTGTGAGGTGCTCCAGAGCTGAGAGCGAGCTGCCAATGGTGGATGGAATGGTTTACACCTGTTAATGAAATTGCACATACGCAGGCCATTGAGAGAACCAAAACCAGTGCCCCCCCCCCCCCCACGTGGGTAATAGGGTAATAGGACGCACTTCATGGTGGCACACAGAAACATCTAAATGAGACACGGCCACAATTATCACCTTCATCTGCGTTTAACCATCAAAATGTCTCCTGTGAGAAGGGTCCATACTTTGTCCAGGGTGCCTAGTTGCTGGGACAATTGGTTGTGAGTGACTACTGTTATCTGTTGTTCCAGCCAGGTCTGCATTCACCTGTGGAATGTGTGCATTCAGCTGTGGAATGTGTGCATTCACCTGTGGAGTACATGCATTCAGCTATGGAATGCGCACAATGTGCATTCACCTGTGGAATGCATGCATTCATCTGTCAAATGCATACATTTGAGCACTCTTTAAGATACGGTAGGGCTGGCCCTGAAGCCATTTATCAGGGTTTTAACCTTTGGTGGAACTTTTGAACAAACATTCAAACCTTCGTTTACATTTATTTGGGGGTGAGTGACGTCATGCTACTATGATGGCAGCATACGGTCACAGCAGCCGCTCCATGACCGGTGCTTATCCGTTACATTCCCAGAGAAGTGCATTCATGCACATTTCCGTATCCTTTCCGTATCCTCTCTAAACCGGATGGCTAGAAAAAGCAGAATGAGAGCTATGCGAGTCACGAGCCAGAAAACAAATTAAATAGATACACGAACGTCCAAAGTTTTTAATTAACATCCAAACAACAATGTAACAAATTAACCATTGGACGTTTGGGGCCAGTCCTAGTTTGAGAACCAGTGCTCTCGACAACCCATATGAAAGACGGCAGTAGGATAGTGCAACATGTATTTTCTGACATACATAGAACACACACACACACTCTATCTCTTTCTCACATAAATGCTCACACACATAGTACAGTATGTGTACATATATTGCCTTAATTGTATACACACATATATTTATAGTTCACAAAGCACTCGCACAATGCCCTCAGATTGTGCTGCTTCCTCTGTGCGTCTTTCCTCCTGCTGCCACTTAACATGCCAAAAGTACACACACACACACACACACACACACACACACACACACACACACACACACACACACACACACACACACACACACCACAGACTGAGGAGGTTGAAGCATTAGGTCAGTCAGCTTGTTTAGAACATTCTTACATAACAACTGTTCTGGCGCTGACGGCCGACAAATAAATGGAATTCTCTTCCCTCTCCTGCTGCTTGTGGGAATTCAGTCATGTAAGCAGGACATACCACAAACTCTTCCAATACCATCCATATCAATGCTTTCACAATGAAATACTATTTGGAGTCCAGTCTATCCTTAGTTTTTCATTATACAGTGAGCGATGTCACAACTCAACGTCATCTAGCGGAAGTGCTTCAAACTCGAGGGACGTTTGATTCGCAAAACCATGCCACTGTCACATTAAAGCCTGACTTTAGGGTATGGTTAGTCTCGCGTTACCAGACTGTTGCCTCCCACAATTTTCAAATGTTTCCGGCATACAGTCTGGGACTCGGAAGCTCTGATCATGATTAAAATATAAACCGGATGTGGAGCCTCCTCTCCATTTCCGTTTCGTCTTTACAGTCGCGCAAATTTATCCTAATATAAATACAAATCATCTAAGTATACATAGCTTGCTGCTTAGCAGAAATGGAAATTAAAAAGTAAAGTGTAAAGATATTTTAAAATATATTTTCGTGAACGGAAGTGCCAGCTTCCTCTCTCGGATTTTGGGAGTTGTAGTTCCAGACTCTATATGGCATTCAGAGATTGTGGAATAGTTGTCTGGCTACGCGAGACTAGGGTATGGTCACATATGCACAATGGCAGAGGAGAGGCAGCGGTGGCCTAGTGGTTAGAGGGGCGGCCTTGATACCGGAAGGTCCCTAGTTCGATTCCCCAATTCATCACATCAATCATGAATCACCGCTGAATAGCCCTTGAGCAAGGCTTCCATGCAGGGTCCGGCTGGAAACAAGCTTCGTGCTTAGTCCGACACCCTGGGTAAACAACAAACTTTGCTTTGCTTTACATGCCAAGGCATCAAATAAGGCAAAGTTCAACTCAGCACTTGGTGTAATTTTGCCTCGCAACCGGAAGCTCCACCCCTGCACTCACCCTTTCCCGTGACTAAAATGATGTATTTTCGACTGACAGAAGTGTATGGAAGACACTTCCATTTGAAAATATGGGATTCATGTTAAGCGACACTTGCTGATAAAGTAGTGTGTGACAAACTATAAATTAAGCCTGTAATGTCACGGCCCCATTACACTACAGGCTACTGTAGTTTACAACATCACGTCACTGTCCTGTACGTGGTATCTTTATTCTAGGGCATAGGAGAGAGGGAACTGATGGACTCTGATCCTAGACTAGCACACACACGCATACATTTCCGTTACTATTAAAGTTAGTTCAGAGTAAAGCCTTCTAAGATGAGTTAATGTTATCATTTTTACCCTCACTTCCTGTTTGTCCATTCCCTGAATGTGTGTGTGTGTGTGTGTGTGTGTGTGTGTGTGTGAGAGATAGAGAGAGAGAGAGACATGAGTGTGCCTTGCAATGTGCATATTTTGGGGGTGTGTGGTTCCGAGTACAAATCTGTGTGTATTATCAGACGGGTGGTCCTTCCCTCTTGGCCCAGTGGGAAAGCCATGACCGAGGTTGTTGGGTCAGACAAACTGGCCAATAGGAACAAGCCGCTCCCTATATCCTGTTCCAAGCAAGGAGCATTCTCCTCCGCCTGTGTCCCGCAGCATTCTGGGGCCATTTCCACTGCCAGTGACGTCGGGATAAGTACTGTACACAAACCGTTCACTAAATCAGAACTAATGACAGATTATGAACTCAAGCTCTGAGTTGAAAGCAGAAGTAGTGGTACTACACAGTAAAATCATCAGAGTTCATTTATCCATTTGTAACTGAGTGTACAAAAGTGAAGATTTTACTGTGTAGCAGTAGTTATGGTTTACGTATGATACTGTTGATTACTTTGTTAGACCACTTGTTTTTGCATCTCTTATTTTGAAACCACCAACACATTTAACTATCACACAAAACAAACTGGTACATGGTGCATTTATACAGCGCTTTGCAATGTGTATTACATTCACACTTCGACACTAACCCAGAGGGGGGATGAAATCAGGAACCTTTCAATGCACAAGCGGACGCTCTACCTCCTGAGCCAATGCCGCCACCCCAACCTCTACCTTAAGAAAGGTCTCTTGCAGCATAGATGATTTTCACTCTATATTCATCTATCTATAAAAGCTCAACATCTCTGTCTGTCCCCCGCATATCTTGAGAACAGATCAAACGTTGGCGTGTGTATCGCAGAGGGACCAAGTCGGTACAGTGCTGAGTGGGAAGCCGGTTGGATCAGCAGACTTGCAGAACTATCTATAAATCTCTGTCTGTCTGTTTCTTTATGTCCATATATGGAGATCCTTGTTGCCATAAATATGATTTCATAGTGGCCTCCAGGTACCATGATAATGAGTAGATACTGCACTAAGTACTCTGACAAAGGGTACAACGGTTATTGCATAACCGGATGGGTGTGCGTTCCCAACGCGCATCGCCATAGTGAAACAGTAATGTTTTCAGAGTTATTAGAGTATTTTCAAATTTCGGCAATTCTTTCCTCTTTTGCATTTAGCCTAGTTTAAAATGCAAATGTGTCATTAAATAGTTTACCCTCTCCAAAAGCAACAAGTAAGAGCAACAGAAATACAATGGAGTTGAATATGTAGGGCATAATACAGGGTTACTACAGGCTGTTTACCCTCCTTAAGTACATTTATTATCACTAGAGTGATTCAAGAACCACAAAGTACAGTAATGTTATCTGAAATACTTAGTTACTGTCAATTTCTATTTTCAGATGAGTTTTCCAAGCCAGGCAGCGCAAACAGTCCCACTCCCAGCCACCAGGGGGTGGACGCCGAGAGTGTAGGATGTTTACACTTCCTGGGACTCAGAGGTCAAAGGTTATCCCCTAGTGTGCTCAAAGATGGTTAATTTATGAAGATACACCATCCAATTGGAGCCACTAGAGGCGAAATGGTACACAAATCCTACAAATGCACTATATGTACGGTATCGGTATGTATATGACTTTGTTATGAAAGAGATGAGAAAGAGTCCCTGGTTTTAAACACAGTGCATGGTGCTGGATGTTTCTTACGAAAGCTCTTTATGTTTCCCAATATCCTGCTAGAAAAATTGTTATTCACTGGCACTAAAACATCGATGCTTAATGTGTCATAAGTCTTAGTGTTAAATGCATTTATTATGATTACTAACATTAACAGCCTCAATGGATCCTGTTCTAGGCTGGATTTTCCCTGGAGTGCTGAATAAGGGTTAAATGTGAGAAAGATCTCAAGGGGGCCCTTTGCTAAATGTATGAGAGAGAGAAAGAGAGGGAGTGTGTGCGTGCGTTTTAAAGTGTGTACTGCTTTTTGTGTATGTGTGTGTCTAGTGGGTGTGTGTGTAATATTAGACGAGTTCCTTCCTTACCTCTACATTTGGTTCCGCCCACAACATCCTCAGATCTGAACAGAACCAACACTGATCTGACTCTCCTGTCCTCATCTCCTCTCCTTCACATCTTTTCTTCTCCTCTTCTCCATTACTCTTTCTCTCTCTCTCTCTCTCTCTCTCTCTCTGTCTCTCAGGGGGATGAAGTCCTCTCTCATTTTAACCAGATGACCTGAATGGATATGTTACTGCTGCTATTCTTTCATTATTCCATTTTTATTTCCTCATGGTTGTTCTCGTTTATTAGCATTGCTGCTACAATAATTGTAGTCTTTTGTACCCGTTCTTAAGATGTAACAATCAGGAAACCTTGAACCTGATCACATCTCCATCCTTCTTACTTTCCCTCATCCGCTTTACTTCACCTCTCCTGCAGATTCTGGACTACTTTTCTCACTTTTCTTTTAAATGTATGTTTGCGTGAACTACGGATGCAGTTAATTTGGACTGGAGGAGGAGTTGAGAGGAATAGTTGGAGAAAAGATTCCTAGAAAGGTTTTCCTCTTTGTTTGTTCAGCCGTCTGTTCCAGATTCCAGGTCAGTCCGGTGGTAAGGCACCGTGGGTCAGGAGGAAGCAGCGTGGCGATGGTACCAGCAGTCGGCTGCTGCAAACATCCGACTGAAAGCCTTAGGAACTGGCATCAGCTTCCAGTCAAGGATGTTTACAGTAGCCCTGACTGCCAACTGACCTGAGAGAGAGAGAGAGAGTAGTCTAGTATGTATTTTTAACGCACGCACGCACGCACGCACGCACGCACGCACGCACGCACGCACGCACGCACGCACGCACGCACGCACGCACGCACGCACACACACACACACACACACACACACACACACACACACACACACACACACACACACACACACACACACACACACACACACACACACACACACACACACACAAGGCTTATATGTTGGCTATTTTTGAATAGCTAAAGTATAAGTAGGGTTAAAGTGGGAAAACTGATTTTGATGATATATTTACTAATTTAGCTGGGGACCCCCTGGGACCCCAGTGGTCTCCGGACCCCACATTAAGAGCCACTGCTGTAATGTACATAGCAGATTTTGCATTCACTCTCCCACTCTTGGCCTCCCAGTATGGGCTTACTGGGCCGGCAGTGACGAACATGGTTAATGGTTCCCAGTGTGTTTTTCTTTGACTTGCTTTGTTGTCCAGTAAGCATTCTGTCAGGCATGTGACATTCCACAACCACAGCCCCCACTACACACACACACACACACACACACACACACACACACACACACACACACACACACACACACACACACACACACACACACACACAGAGAGAGAGACGTAGATAAACACACATGTATTTACCATGTAAACACAACTCTCTTTTTCTGTTTAGCCATCACACACACTCCCACAACCAAATACCTTTATGCACGTAAACAGAAACATGCACACACACGCGCGCGCACACACACACTCACTAATTACTTCTTCACACGCAAATGAGTGTAGAGGACTCCCACTGCGGCCTTTATGACCCCTGCCTCCCCAACCCAAACTATCACTTCCTGTCTCTCTCACGCACGCGCGCGCGCACACACACACACACACACACACACACACACACACACACACACACACACACACACACACACACACACACACACACACACACACACACACACACACACACACACACACACACACACACACACACACACACACACAGTAATCACAAAATGCCCATCTCTGTTTATGACATGACTGGCATTGTGTGTGGCTGTACAAACGTGTCTATGTGTGACTCTTCTCTCTTTCTCTCATAACAAACCATCTCAATCTCTGTTAAGTACTGTACATCAATATGTGTGTGTGTGTGTGTGTGTGTGTGTGTGTGTGTGTGTGTGTGTGTGTGTGTGTGTGTGTGTGTGTGTGTGTGTGTGTGTGTGTGTGTGTGTGTGTGTGTGTGTGTGTGTGTGTGTGTGTGTGTGTGTGTGTGTGTGTGTGTGAGAGAGAGAGAGAGGAGGATGACAGAGAATGTGTACATATGTGTGAAAGTATTGGTACTGTAAGTGTGTGTGTGTGTGTGTGTGAGAGAGATAGAGATAGAGTCTGAGAGACAGTCTACATGAGGGAAAGCAAGAGCATGCATTCGTGTATACATGTTGCACTGATAAGGACAGGAATGTCACTCCCATCACACACACACACACGCACACGCACACGCACACGCACGCACACAATCACAAAGCCCTCCCTTCAGTGTTGCCAGATGGGAAATGTTGAATTATTGTACCGGAGGCTTAAAATTATCGTATTTAAAAGAAAACTATCGTACACAGCCAAAAATTGTTTTTAATGCCTCCAACTACAGATCTAGGGTCAGATTTACTGACTTATTTTGAAAAAACAAACCAGATCCCGAATCAACAGCCAGGGAATTTAGTTAATTCACACACATTTTTGTGATAAGGTGAAATTATCGTACATTTGGGCATTTTTGGCATTATTGATCGCACATCCTAAAGAGGGTAAAACTATGGTACAAATATTGATCGTACATCTGGCAACACTGCCTCCCTTACACTCTCTAAGACCATTGAACTCTGGTTCAGCCCACAAAACAACTTCCTCTTTAAAATCATCAGTGTATAACTTCCTATTTCAGTCCTCACCAAAATGTAACAAACTTTACATAACTTTGTAAAACGATTATCTGTTTACCAGTGTTCAGCGATGTCATTATGGTGAAATCCTACAGTATGTCAAGGCTCACACCCAACTCTCTCCTACTCTGTCTCCTCTCAGGTCTTTGTCTGTCTGTCCTACACTTTCCCCATCAGAAAAGATTTCAGTTACAAATGTTCGCTTTAAAATATATATATTCAAAGTTTTGCACACACACTCCTATTTTTGAATAGCCAAAGTATAAAAAATATTGTGATGCTATATTAACGCATTTAGCTGAGGACTCCCTGAAACCCCCTCAAGGACCCCTGGGGGTCCCTGGACCCCACTTTGAGAACCAATGATATATGGTATCTAATTATAGACATAGACATAATCCTTGAGGACCTTGGGACCCCTTGATGTTTGGCCCCGCATTGTCTGCGTATTCTTAAGTGTTGACAGTCTATTATCCGTACAGCTAATGGATTATGGGACAATGCAGAGCTAAGCTAATGCTACTGGAATGCCAGTTGTCTGCCTTCCTGTGTGTTCCTTAAACTCAGATTGCATGCCTTTGTGTGTTAGCTGATTGAGTTGTGTATTTTGTTTTTGTATGCGTGTGTGTGTGTGTGTGTGTGTGTGTGTGTTTGTACTTTAGGTTTTCTTTTTACTATACTTGTAAGGTACAAATCTCAAGTATAGTACAGTATGAGAAGTACAATTTTCCTGGTCTTCACAAGAGAATTCTTTTTTTGGTTACCGTACATTATTTTTGTTAGGCTTACAATTGGGAAACTATTTAGGTTACTGTACAAGTACAGTAATGCAAACGTGTGTTTTGGTGTGAGATAGAAAGAGAGAGAAGTGGTGTGTGTGTGTTTGTGTGTATAGACTGACTTGTCCCAAATACATACTGCACAATACATGTATTTGTATACACATACACACTATCTGTGTGGATCTGTATGCACCAATGCGCCTGGCTCAAAGTGTGTGTGTGTGTGTGTGTGTGTGTGTGTGTGTGTGTGTGTGTGTGTGTGTATGCGTGCGCGTCCGTGTGTGTTTGTGTGTGTGTGTGTGTGTGTGTGTGTGCGCGCGTCCGTGCGTGCACGGGTGTGTGTCGTGACTCGTGTGTGGTCAACTACACGACGCATGCAGTCTTGTGGGTCCTGCTCTTGTGTTCTCTCTCTCCCAGGTCACTGGGGGAACAAGGCAAACTTTATCAGAACGCTGCAATCCTGCATTCCCCACATTCTTAGCACTTGGCAACCAGCTCACACACAGCGAGGAGAGAGAGAGAGGCAAGGAGGAAATGGGGCAGGAAAAGGGGAGGAGGAAGGAGAGAAGTGGCGAGATGGAAGCTCTGACTTTTAGCCCTCGAGCTCACAGCAGGGTGTACCAGTTCATATACAGTCACAGTAAAACAGTGTACACATGGACCCTTGGGTCCCTTTGGTTCTATTTGTACACTCTCTGGGTTAAATTAACACTTAACAATTTTACTGTGTTGGGTTAATGTACAGAGAGAATTGAGAGTCTGAAAGTAGTACACTAATGGAGAAAAAAGACAGGTTTTTGTCAAATTATTTTCAATACACCGGGGTAAGGGCATGTGTGACAGAAACGGAGAGAGAGAAATGTTTATTATTGTGTGTGTGTGTGTGTGTGTGTGTGTGTGTGTGTGTGTGTGTGTGTGTGTGTGTGTGTGTGTGTGTGTGTGTGTGTGTGTGATAGAGAAAGAGAGAGAGAGAGAAATGAAGGTAGTATTAATTAAATCTTAATCATGTATGCAATTGTGCATGTTTGCTTTGCTTGCATACTGTATGTGTGCATGTGTTTGTGGATTATTTCCCCACTACCCAAGACACACTTGTCCAATACCATACATTCACTACTCTCTCTCTCACTCAATCACTCACAAAAGTTTGGGTGAAGGACTCTGCCAGTGATCTGTACCTCTATTCAACATATTCACACGGTGGCCATTTTGCTGTTAAGTTAACCCGGGTGGCCTTTCTTCCCAACCCGCAAATATGACGTGAGAGCAAAATGGCCGCTGTGTGAATATAGTCAATGCTCAATCAACACTCAAGTTGAATGCTCAATCAACACTCCAAGTACAAAAATATAACTTAAAACATATTTTTTAATTGAAGGAAACTGGAAAAGAATAGTGATAATTACTCGCAACCCATAAAAATAGGGCAGAGATCCAATAATGGGTCCCGACCCACTGTTTGTGAAACACTGTGATGTGTCACTTACTGAGCCATTCATGAAATGTTGCTATAGCCAAGAACTGACAAGCTGCTAAGACACAGAGGGAGAGAGTATCCTAGAATCAATCTGATCAGATAAGTTCAGCACATGCACAGACACAAGGAGATGCAAACATCATCGGGCATGCACCCACGCGTGCAGTCGCACACGCAGCAGATCACTCAATCTGGCTTAGATCCAGGGCCTTCTATATCAAAGCATTCCTTTCAGTATCATACTGGTGAACAACTTCAACTCTGTACATTCTGGTACACACACACACACACACACACACACACACACACACACACCTCTGCAGCCTTCGCCTTTCCCCCTGCTACAACCGCCGCTGCTGATACACACTCACACTGTAAGAGATACAAGGACACACACACTTTATAGATCAGCCGGTGTCTGGTGGGAATTTTGGTCTGTCTGTCCCACTCTTAATAGTCTTCAGCTAACTATGACTGACCGGTTAGCTACCACAGTGCATAAAATCCTCAGTGTACAAATGTGACCATTTGGGTCCCAATATGTTTGTATATTGACTGTGTAGTTCCACAGCAACTTAAGTAAGAGTGTGTGTGTGTGTGTGTGTGTGTGTGTGTGTGTGTGAGAGAGAGAGAGAGTGACCTGTCAGCTCGAAAAGCAGGCCCCCACAGCCTGTAGCTGCTGGTCGCTGGATAAAAGACACTGGAATCAATTGTAACAGAGCTTCACAAATGTAATTTTAAAAAAAGTATGGAATGATGCTTGGCAAGTTTTATTTAGTTTGTTTCCCTGCGACCGTGATCCTAGGTTTTGTATTAACTTTCAGGATTTTATCTGGGTTTCACTGCAAGCTGCCTTCTGTTTAATTTTGAACGTCATTTCGGTGTGACGTGCAGTGTGACGTGCAGCACACTGCAGTCCCTGATTGTCCTTCACTGTATAATTCATGTCTCCTTTAAACCTTCATGTTTGACATTTACCAATGGCGGTGACCTCCACTTGTATGTGTGAGGCCATACTGTATGTGTGTGTATGTACATACTATGTGTACGTGTGTGTGTGTGTGTGTGTGTGTGTGTGTGTGTGTGTGTGTGTGTGTGTGTGTGTGTGTGTGTGTGTGTGTGTGTGTGTGTGTGTGTGTGTGTGTGTGTGTGTGTGTGTGTGTGTGTGTGTGTGTGTGTGTGTGTGTGTGTGTGTGTGTGTGTACGTGTGTGTGTACGTGTGTGTGTGTGTGTACGTGTGTGTGTGTGTGTGTGTGTGTGTGTGTGTGTGTGTGGTTATAAAACTTTCCATTCTTTATCTGATAAGACAAACCCCACCCTGTCCTTAAATCCCTCCCTCCCCTTCCGCAGCTCTGCTCTTCTCTCTCTCGGTCTCTCTCTCTCTCTTTCTCTGTCTCTCTCTCACCAACTCTGCTTTCTCTCTTGTTCTATTCTCTCTGTTGCTTTCTTCTACCTTCTCTTTTGCTCTTCTACTCCCTCTCATTCTCTACTGTAATATTGCCTTTCTTTCTTTCTTTCTTTCTTTCTTTCTTTCTTTCTTTCCTTCCCTCTTTCCATCCCTCCCCCTTACCCCATTCCTCTCTTGGCAGCTGACCTTGTAGAGGTAATGGAACGGCGGTATTCCGATCACGGTCCAGAACGCTAACAGGCGCGGTGGTCCGGAACACCGGAACACCGATCATTAACGCGGTTTCACTCCTACAGGACAAATGACGAGTTAATGTTCCTCCACACCGCCCCGGGCCCCAAACATCACAGCAAATAAAGTTAGCTAGTAAAGCATACAGTGCTTGCATGGGGGTCATTTTGTCACATCTGTAGCAGCGCTGCATGATAGTGACACAAAAATCATATCCCAGTTGATCTTTCTACAATATTAGCCATCTCCAGTGAGCTTAAGGCCAGGGGCGAGACGAAGGGTGAACTTTTTGTCATTCTATGTAGATTCTCACAGATTTGCTGAAGGGGAAAATGGCATCACAGAAAAGGCTGTTTTCAGTTGCATCACTGATGAGTACAGTGATGTAACTGAAAGCAGCTTTTTCTGTGATGCTATATTCCCCTTCAGCAAATTTGTGAGAATCCACGTAGAATGACACAAAAAGTTCTCTCGCCCCTGGCTGGCCTTAACCTCACTGGAGATGGCTAATGATAACACCTCGCATGACATTCTGCATTTATGAAAGACACAGAATCACAGTGCAAGTAAGAGACAGAGACAGAGAAGGGCCACTATAAGAGAAACAGAAAAAAGAGAGTGAGGCTACGTTCACATTCATATTTACGACCCTTCAAGTCAGGCGGTGTCAAAGCTACAGTATGTCAAAACTATACAGGCCTACAGCACACTGGCCCTGGTCAGTTCTATGTTTGCACAGAAGTCTCAATAATGTCTAGCCTAGTTGTCTAGCACCCCACCACCACCACCACAACCCCTCTCCCTCTCTCTCTCTCTCTCTCTCTCTCTCTCTCTCTCTCTCTCTCTCTCTCTCTCTCTCTCTCTCTCCAGCTGTCTGTCTCCCTGCCCTTCAGAGTTGTGGGACACACTGAAGACTCAGGAAGTGGCTCTTCTCATCTCCATGGGAACGGAGCGGCCGGAGACCCCTCCTCAAACACAAAGCAACAGGGGCCGTGATAGACGCAAACAAACCGGTTCTGACACACGCACGCACACACACTCGCACTCGCACAGGCACATGCACACTCATGCAAGCACAGAGAGAGATTATTTATTTCCCTGGAAAACTCTCTTCTAAAAACACAACAACCCGGTGCATTCACAATTAAATTCTTATGATGCTCCTCTAGACTGCTCAGACGGCCGGTCACAAGTATCCGTTTCTATTCATAGACTGGTCCTGTCAGGATGAAAGCGTCGCTTTCCTCTCTGTCCCCCTCGCTATGAATAGCTTTTCTCTGTCCTCATCAGTTCCATTTTTCCCTGGGAACGGAATCGAGCCGTCCCAGGGGAAAGGCTGCTATGCACCCCGAAGGCGGCTTCTCTCTCTCTGAGTCCGAGCACAGGGCGCACATGAATAGGCCCATCTGAGAAGGTACAGTATGCTTTCAGAAGCCCTTTACAGATTGCCTGTTTGAATCTGTAGCTATTTAAATAGAACACACTGTGCCGATCTAGCATCAATTGAAAGGAATAAACATTTTTAGAAAGTTTTATTCGGTTCCTATACGCCTATTTTTGGGGTAGGAATCCACACAGAATATGAAGTGTACAGGATTATAAACCTATATCATTATTACCATTTTTATCATCATTTCATTTGCTATTATCATTTTTATGGACTATCTATTATTTAAAGACGCTCACGCTCTGTGTAAAATTATATGAGATTCATAATCTCACCGTCAAGCCACTTTCCTTCGATGTTTGTCGTTTTTCTTAGCCTAATAATCTAAATTTAATCTGACACTTGGGTTACCATTCAGTGTTACAGTGGTCTATAGAATATGGTAATATGAGCCTGTTGGCGACCTGAGGAGATGTGTAATCCATGTTGATGTAGTGTAATAAATGAGGCTACTTCCAAAGCCACAGGGCAGGCCTATTAAACGGGTAGCCAGGACATCAGCCACAGTATCCTAAAGCAGAGAACTAGAAATGCCATTTAGAACAATTTATCACCTTAGCAGCCAAGCCACGCACGCACGCGCGCACCACACACACACACACACACACACACACACACACACACACACACACACACACACACACACACACACACACACACACACACACACACAATGTCCTATTGTAATTTGACATTGGAGTCATATTTCTCAACAGTTTGCAGCAGTAGCCTATTATAATTATATTATCTTACAGTTCGGGTGCGTGTGGGGTCGGGAAACCGTTTCGATGCTCCCAAAAACCCGATGCACTTCACTTGTCCATGGTAAAAAAAAAAAAAAAGTTCTTAACAAGTCCGACTCCAGGAGATTTAAAAAAAAATAAAATCGGTGATGAAAACGACTTTCCCTCCAGCACCGACGGAGCAGCAGAAGTTCTCGAAACGGATGCGGCTCGTTTGTCCTTGCTTTCACCCGGGTCTCTTGTCTCCTGTCACAGCTCAAGTGGTCCTGTCAAGGTCCTGGAGGCTTTGTACTGTCGAAGCCAACCGGACAGGACAGGAGTCCTTCAGTCCGGCCCCTTTTCCTGCTGGAGCAGAGCTGGGCTGGCCAATAACCACAGCACTGCGCAGGGAAGAGAAGAGCCCACATCTCACCTCGATCCCACAGTGTTTGTATAATAATAACCAAGTGCCAGTGGTGGAAAAAGTAGCCTACTCAAATTTTGTATTTAAGTAAAAGAGTCAACACTGCAGTGTAAAAAATACTTGAGTAAAAGTATAAAAGTATTGGTATGAAAATATACTTTAAGTGCAAAAGTAAAAGTACTCATTATGCAGAATGTCCAATTTCACAAGTTTTCAAAAGTATAAAAACGTTTTGAAAATAGCAGATCTGCAAGCTCACAATGCATCAAAATTGTACTTAAGTACAATACTTGAGTAAATGTACTTAGTTACTTTACAACACTACCAAATGCTCCAAATTGACCCTAAAGGATCCAGTTGAAGATGTAGCCTACTTCGTTTTGTTTTTTTTACTTATTAAAGTAAAAATAAAAAAAATAAAAAAGGATCAATACCGCAATAGAAATACTGTTACAAGTAAAGGTCCTTGCATTCCAAATTTACTTGAGTAAAAGTAGCATACAAAATTATTGGCATCAAAATATACTAAAAGTGGAAGTAGCCTACTCATTGTGCAGAATGTCCCACAAGTTCTTTTCTAAATGTTATATATTAATTTTGTAGAAAATAAAATGAAAAAATAGCAGGTCTACAAGCTCATAATGCATTCCACTTTGTGAGCTTGTAGAGCAGCTATTTTTGAATAGAGGAAGAATTAAGGACTGCAAAGTTACTAATAACTTAAATTTAAAAATAATTGTAGGGGAGTAAAAAGTGCCTCTGATATGTAATAAAGTATTACAACATGGAACCTCAAATTTATACTTAAGTACAGTACTTGATTAAATGTAGGCTACTTACTTTCCACCACTGCATTACATTTGTACACTGTCAGAGTTACAAATAATAACTTACTGTGCAGATCCTCACAGGTGGATTGTATAGCCTATATGGTTTGTTTAGAACACAAACTGAAGCAGTAAACCTGTTAATGCGGTTATTATCTCTCCGGGTCCTAACGCTGTTTACACCCAAAATACAACAAACGTGTTTAGGTTTCAGAGTTTACACTCAAAGCAACATGGAGCTATGTTACCATACCAGCCAGGACCAAGAGTTTACAGTAAACCACAATTTAAAGATCAGATGACAACGTTGCTTTAAAAGCAGACATAGATCACCTACACACTAGGGCAGAAAATAGCAGATCTACATGCTCACAATGCATTGTGTTACATGGGCTTGTAGATCTGCTATCGCCGAATGTTCACCAATTTTTGTTGAATGACGTATAGGGACACTATACTGTACATTTGATTAATTTTACAATGTATATGGTTTCTTTATTATTTTCCAATAGCCTACTTTCAAAGTTTGTTTATAGTTTGTGAAGAGGTTTCATTGTCATAATAAGTATAGGCTTGAGAACCAACGGTTCCAGAGCCATGTGCCCCATAGGGGCAGGAGCCTATCTCCTGTTTCTGTAGTGTGGGGGTGTACTTGCGTGATGTGCAAGTACATCACCCAGCCATGATGTAGAAGTACATCCCCTGGACATGATGGTATGTCACAGGGATTTAACCCCAATCCAGCCCTTGATGCTGAGTGCCAAGCAAGGAGGCATTGGGTCCCATTTTATAGTCTTTGGTATGACCCGGCCGGGGAATTATTGAACCCCCACCTCCCAATCGCAGGGCAGACACTCTAACCACAAGGGCACTGAGCTGGTTCATTGTTATCATATTTATAACTAAATATTTTAATTGATGTATGATCAAAGGTAGCTTATATAGGCTACTTAAAAAATGATTCTTGATTCTCATTCCACCATTATAGAGAAGAGCATCTGATTTCATTCCAAAAAATAAGCTAAATCCTGATTAAAGGTTGGAGACACTGGATTCTGAAAAGCAAAGTAGAGAGTTTGTTCATTTCAAGAATTATAAATCGAATTCCTCTGATGCTACACAGTAAAATACTCAGTGTTCCATTATAACTCATGAGTTAACTGAGAATTGTACTGTGTATGGATTTGCAGGAACACAGGAACTGAACATCATCTATTTTTGTTGTTTTAACCAGCCATGTAGGATGTCCTGTAATATTGAGCATACCTAATCTTATGTTGTGAATCTATATAGGCCAATGACTGACAACAGTGGAAGCCCATGTCACTTGAGTTTTATTTGGGCCAAAGTGTTTAAATATTAGCCTTGCTACTAGTCTGTCTGCCAATCCTCTACTTCAGGTATTATCTCTTGAAAAAGCTTGGCGTCCAGTCGCAGTGTTTAATCAAGTAGCTCCATCTAGTGCACTGATTTGGGTAGTGCATGTAGTAGACACTGGAAAATGAGGTACACAATAGTCATGATAGTATTTATTTTTAGGATTCAAGGATTTTATTTTTATAAAGGCTCAGCTTCAGCATCACATATAATTGACAACATTGTATACACACTGGCTTTGTTTTGGACACAAAGCCAAACAATCAGAGGTGCCAAACAGGCCTGTAAAGTTAGGAAGATTTGGGTTCAAACAGTGTGATGTACTGTATTTTGTTAAAGAAGATGTTAAGTTAAAAAGAAAGCAAGAAAATACATTTCTGGTAAATGTGTCTAAAATTAAATCTCACATTTCCAATACAAAATACAGATTGTGAAAATAAAATGCATTTAAGACATTTTGTTTTAGAAAAAAACATTATAAAGTACGATGAGTCACTCTCGATAAAAGCGTCACCTGGCCTGCTAAATGCCTAAATTGTAGAACCAAAACTAGACCTCGAGATAAAATGTCATCGGTCCTTTTAAAATGTGAAGAATAGTGAGAGATGTAGGCCTATATTAGTGAAAGTGGAACAGTTGAGTGAGAGGAGAGCCTGGTCTGACATAATCAGTGGTTTTAACGCATAATACTTTCAGGTAATGCTAGTTTCCGATCCATTAGGTAGTTATAAATTCACCTGGTGCCCCAGACATAAATTGGTACCTAATAGTTCCTAGCCTAATTATTACTTTCCTAAACCAAAACCCGAACTAGATTACCGAGTTCCTCATCACATGAATGTGTGTGTCTAGGATGCAGAGACAGGCAAAGAAGATAGAGCATCTCTCTATCTCTATATTTCTCGCGTGTAGTGCACACACACACACACACACACACACACACACACAGTGTTGTATTGGTGATTTTGTTAGTGGTACTGGTGGGACGCTATTTAAAAAAAAGTCACGTGCACGTCGCTTAACACCTACACTACAGGTCACACAATGGACAATTGATATGCATCTAGGCTCATTCCTATGTTAATTCATGCTGGTGTGACACCCGGCAGTCGGGAGCCTTTGTAAACTTTGTTGAGGTGTGAATTAAGGGGTTGTTTTAAATCGATGCGTGTGCATGCGCGTGCTCCTGCTCAAAAAAGGGGTTGCACGGCGTGTTACCACATCCCAAGACCAATGCATCCCTTCACACACATACACATACACACAACATAACCTCCCAACACCTGAACACTAAACGTCTCCATCAACTTTCTCCTCAGTGCAGGTCATCGATGTTCTGAGTGAAGCGCTCTCCTTTGTACAGGCCGTAGTAGAGCGTGTCCTTCTGGGCCGCAGCCCAGGACATCTGTTGGCTGGAGAACCGGGCTGCCCAGCTCCCCTGGGGGTCAACCGTCACCACCCCACCCAGACCGGACACCCGTTCCTTCATGTAGGCCAGGCCCAAGTCACTGGCCTCCTCCGCAGAATGACCTGGGTGCAGATGAGAGGTGAATATATGTTTTATATTTTCTCTAATGGAAGCAGTTTGATATTGTCTCTAGTGTAAATAGTAGAGCATTTTGAGTTAGGTTTTATATTGTCAGTGGTCTAGTGTAAATAGTAGAGCATTTTGAGTTAGGTTTTATATTTTCTAGTAGAGCATTTTAAGTTTTCACCTTTCATGTAGGAAAGGCGCTATAAATAAAGTGTCATTATCACATGGAAGGTATGAGGGAATTACTGTCATGGGCATATGGAGAGATGAGGGGGAAGGTGATGATGGCTTGGAAGGAAGGACAGAGAGGAGTGACCTTGCTCCATGTAGAAGAGGATAAGTCTGGCCAGAGTGACCTTCATGATGGCTTCTCCATGTCCAGTAGGAGACACTGCTCCAACCTTGTTATCTGCATAACCCCCACACCCTGCCACACACACACACACACACGCACACACACGCACACACAGTCGCACGCACGCACGCGCACACACACACGCACACGCACACACGCACACACACACACACACACACACACACACACACACGGAAGTCAAGCACAAAATGCATTACTGTAAGGACGATGTTGTATAATGCATACAGTATCACTGCTGCGATGAAAGCGTTTGGGACCGTTTAGTGCCCTTGAGACCTGTGTTGCACATCATACTCTGTTTTAACTCCATCCTCACTAAGGTGAGGATGGAGTTATAACAGCATGCCACAAATGTACATTCATTGACTCTCTGAAGATTCAAGGGTTTCATTCAACAGGGTTCCATACAGAAGGCAAGAAGTATAATCTCAGTTGATTTCCTTTTAGCTTTTTACTGAAGATGGTTTACTGAAGATGGAAATAAGATAATAGATGGCAACGCAATTGCACATCAGCAACACTAGATGACAGTGTCAACAACACTTTATACTGTTAAAGGGGCATGAAACCCAAGGCTGAATTTGTAGTTTGTTTTCCAGTTCAGGTTAGAAACCCACACAGGTGCTTTACAGCTAATCTCATGTTAGTAACACTTTACCTGAACCCACCATCACAAGACTGACATAATCATGTTCTAGACATGTCATGACACCTGTCATGACTTGCAGTGATAGTTTATGACCAATGACATAGTGTCATGTTACAATTAGTATTGTACATGTCATGACAGCTCTCATGGTACAAGTTTACATAAATGTGTCATGTCAAACATCACACCACTAGCAAAAAAGCCTACCTAGTTAGCTGTCTGTTTCCCTTAATGTTTACAGTAGTATTGTTTCTCGGGTCAACAAACAGGAACTTCATAGGGGTTGGAACATTCAGGACAGCAGTGTTTGCAATCATATTTAAAATACCTTAAAATTGTTACTTTTAATCATGAATCATTGTTTTGAAATGGAGTAGTATTCAACTCTAGTTACGTTATTGGTCATCTATAAAGTTGGTCATTTACATCAAGTGTTATATTCTGTCCATAATATCATGGCAATCTGCAGTAGTCATCCATTTACTGATCATGACAAATAAGTAACAGATAATGGTAGAGTGGTGGAGATCAAACTCCACTCATGGTTGATGCCTTCCCATTACAAAACATTACAAAACAAACCATGGCTCTGTACCCTATACACACCTGTGAATGATATTATTCTAGAGAGTATGTAGCCAAATGCTGGACAAGTCTTTGGTTCACACGGCTACATAACATAACATAACATAACATAACATAACTCTAACATAATGCAATATGTATGTGTGTATGCTTTTGTGTGGTGGTTTGTAGCTCTAGACTCCACTGCCAGACATGAACACACACATAAATCCTTCTACGAACCCCTGAGGGTCAATGGTCAGTGTCTCAAAGTAACATTTTTGCATTTTTATGTTATCACTGTTCTTTGACCCCTTTGAATCTTTAGCCAAGATAATAAAATCGTGCAACCTAGCCAGTGATCTTACCGCACTCTTGACATAGATTCTAACTACATACATATGTAGGAACTAAGAGGTATACTGACCTATACAGGCCGTATCGCCCACTCGTCCCTCCATCTTGTTTAGCATACCACCCGTAGAGGTCGCACACGCTATGTTCCCCTCCACATCTACTGCTACCGCTCCCACTGTCCCCATCTTCCCCCTGCATGCACAGCATTCATTTATTGAGAAAATACCTGTTTATTTGTTAATAAAGACAGTGTAGGAAGGAAATTAGACAAACAGAAGAGAAAGAGGTAGGCTTGTATCCACAACACACCATCAACAAGTTGAGTATTTCCTAAAAACATGAATACAGTTGATCATGTATCTCACATTTGGCACTCCACAGGGTTGGCATCTGGGGCCAGGTTCTTTCTCCAGCGCATTCGGGCGTAGTCCGTGATGAGGGACTCTGCTGGTACCTCTGGTACGCACATAGTCCGTGCAAACTGACTGGCACCCTCTGCCGTCAGACACAAATGACTTGTCTGGAACAGAAGGCAAAGGTCACTAATCCCCATTAGAACAACGGTTTCCAGACATGTGTCACAGATGGCCATGTGCATGCAGGTGTCCATTCCACCCAAACACTACACCAAGTAATTTCCCTAATTAACATAACAACTACAGACAGATTAATGAATTAGCTAAATCACCTGTTACTGTATAAGAGAATATGGGCACTGTTGCTCTGCTGCAAGTCCAAGGTACTCTGCTGTTTGCTAAACAGTCTTACGTCTTTATTTTAACAAATCAATGCATTGCAAACTGTTACCTCCCTATTAGCATTATCATGGGATGTGGTGTTCTGTTGGAACGACAACATGCACAATGTTGGCCCTCTGTGGCCAATGATGACTAGACGTTGCCATTAAACTATAGCTTAAAAGCATTCATCTATATTAGTATCATAAACATATTCATAATTAATCAGGATGCATTAAAAGTGTGGATACTAAGACAGGCATTGGATCGTAATCGTATTGCACTGTGTTAATAACCAGGCAATATTGTTATTGTTACATTGGAGCTACGAAATCCATCAACAATCATTGTGTGTTAGAATATATATATATAATTATTATTATTATATAATTATTATTATTTTTATTATTATATCTGTTTATCTCTGTCTATCACTACATGTGCATTTTTATCTATCGGATCACAGGTGAATATTTGGTTTAGGTGTCTGCGTGTGTGTGTGTGTGTGTGTGTGTGTGTGTGTGTGTGTGTGTGTGTGTGTGTGTGTGTGTGTGTGTGTGTGTGTGTGTGTGTGTGTGTGTGTGTGTGTGTGTGTGTGTGTGTGTGTGTGTGTGTGTGTGTGTGTGTGTGTGTGTGTATATGTAACTGCACGTACCTTTTCCATAACCAGGCGTGCTAACTGGATAGGGTTGGCTATGTTGCGTACAGCAGACACAGCTCCACTAGCTAGCGTTCTGCCATCCATGACTATGGCATCCATCTCTACCTCCCCTTTAGAGTTCAACACTGACCCACATCCTGAAGCATGATGGGAAACAGGAAGATACAAATATGGTTTCAGTTTGAAGCATAGCATTGGCATCAAAAGAGAAAAGCATGATCAAACTCATAGAGCAAACTCTTACTTTAGTTCAGATTAGGTTTTAGTCTAAAGGTCTGCAGTGAGCTTAAAGCCACCGATTTGAAGGGGAATTCAAGCCAAATTCAACCTGGACCTTATTTTTCTTGTTCATTGTTTTGGACACACATCTAATCAAATGCTTCAGTTTAGTACGCTGACGATCTATTGGACTCTAAGTAATCGGCAGCCTGCAATGTGTTCTGGTAAGGCAAGTAAATACACCAACAAAGCAATAACTAAATCAACAAAAACATGGAATTTTAAAATCTGGCCATAATGTCCATAATTAAAATATCTTAAAGGCATGCCATAAAGTATTTGTCTTGAACTAGTTTTACTGATTTAATTAATGGCACATATAAATAAAAAAAACATTTCTGTTTTGTAAACAAAAAATGTATGATAAATAACTGACATACATACTGTATTTGATAAGTTCATACAATCCATTTAAAGATCACAATCACAATGCATTGTGAGCTTGTAGAGCTGCTGTTTTTGCTCTTCTTTTTTGGGGGGGATATTAGAAAATGTATGAACATTTTTCAACATGGAAACGATTCTGAGGATTATGCAAAGTAATTGCGATTACCAAATAATTTACATAGGCGATTACTGTATGTAATAACTGTGACAGGCCTATTTTGTCCGTGCTCTACCTGCGTTGAAGGCAGGGTTGTTTTCCAACAGAGTGACTGCTTCTACCACAGCATCCATGGCACTGCCCCCACCCTGGAGGATGGTGTACCCGCCTCGGACGGCCGCCCTCACCCCGGCGCCAGACAAGTCTGCCCTCTCCTTGGGGATCCGTCCCGCCCCTCCATGGACCACCAGCACAGGCAACATGACGGATCAACAAGGATGGAACTGGGGGAGAGGTAACATAGATCAGTCATTGGTTCTCAAACTTTTTCATGTCAAGGACCCCCAAAATGATACGTATTTGGCCCGCGGACCCCCATGTCAAAATATTTTTGTTCCAGGGACCCCCCCAGAAGCAAAGATTTGAGTTACAAATGTTCGCTTTAACAAATATTATATTCAAAGATTTGCAAAAATGTTTGCTTGTATATCTGCTATTTTTGAGTAGCCAAAGAAAAGGTTTAAGTGGTTAAAATGATTGTGATGCGATATTAACACATTTCACTGGGGACCCTCTGGAACCCAGGTCCCCACTTTGAGAAAGAAATTACTTCATAATCATCAATACGTCTAATAAATGCAATCTTGCACCAGTGTTTCAACCAAACCCATCAGTCATATGATGAGAAAAAAAATTATGTTTTTCATTAAAACAACTAATCATCTAGGCCTAACTTTTAAGGCAACATCAATGTGTTTTATGGCTCTAACATGTAATTATAATATGCAGTATTATAGATGAGTATTGACATTGTTATAGCACATGACAGTATAGCCCACTATGTCGTCTATATAGGGAATTCTACGAAATATGAACTGCTAAAAGGTTAAACCCCACACAGCAGGACGACGCAGCTGAAATAACATTTTGCAATAGTAATCTGAATGGAAGGAACCTGAATTCTCAAGTCTCAGCACCTCTATGGATTATGGTCCTGAAAGCATAGATACAGTATTTACCAGCATTAGCTTTACTAGTATAGCTAAACTCTATGTCTATGCTATAGTCAAACCTATGAAGAAGTACTCAGATATTTTACTAAGTAAAAGGAGCAATACCACAATATAAAAATACTCTGTTAAAACTAAAAGTAAAAGGCCCGTGTTCAAAATCTTATTTGAGTAAAAGTACAATCGTATTGGCATCAACATATACTTTAAGTACCAAAAGTAAAAGTACTAAAATGTTTGAAAATGGCAGATCTACAAGCTCACAACGCCTCGCATCAATTTTCAAATAGCCTAGTAACTATTAACTAAAGTTTTCAAATAATTATAGTGAAGTTAAACTGTAAAAGTGTAAAAGTGTTTGCCTCTGAGGTGTATAGTGGAGTAGAAGTAAAAGTATTGAAAATTTGAAATACTCCAGTAAATCAGCACTGACTTCTACTCCACTACATCTCAGAGGCAAATATTGTACTTTTACTCCACTACAATTATTTGAAAACTTAAGTTAATAGTTATAACTAGCAACTTAAGTTTCAAAAAAATTGTATTGCTTGATTAAATAATGTGAGCACTTCTTCCACACCAGTGTGCTGTTCTACTACAGTCAACGGTTGCAAAATGTTGCTTTCACCAGAACTGTAGCCTACTTTCTATGCATGTCTTGACAGTCCGCTACCCTAACGATGTTTTCTATATCATCAGAATGGGCTAAAATGCAAAAGACAAAACAGAAACACAAGGCTTAAATGAGCGGTGTTGCAATAGAAGACGAATGCACTCTAAAGAAAAAAGAGCGAGTTGTTCAGCCTTACCAGAATCATGCGAATGTTCGAGGATCTATTAATGTCCTAACATACAGTCTAGATCCCATACCCTAGAAGATATTCACGCTGCGATTGGCTAGTTGGTTGTCAGGGGGACGAGATCTTAATAATGATAATTTATCTGGAAGACCCCATATAGAGTTATAAAGGGGAATATAATTATGTCCACTAAACTGCAAAGTTAATTCTAGTTTAAATTACCTCTAGTGTGTATACACCTCCCTCTTCTATGGTGAAATTGATGAACATGATTCTTCTTGAATGTAGCCAATCACAACGCGACCATCCCTCCGGGCGATTGGACCAAGACAAAACCACCCTCTGTTATTGGTCATCCAGCACAACGTCAACCATTTACGTCACAGGAAAAGCCTACGAATGTAGTTTCAAACTAAAAGCCCATAACAGTCAAATACATATATTAGACATGATATATGGACCAAGCGAGTTACATACATTACCCATTGTAACGTTATAACTGCCATTGTTATCTACATACTAACACTTAGTAAGCAGCTGCTAGATGTGTAGCAATAGATGTACATACATTCATATACACTGTAGGCTACATGTATAGTTATTGATAGACTGTATTGTGTTCACATTCATTCATGCAGTACAGAGAGGGGCAGCAGCTCACAATTTACCTATTTCATCTTTAATTCTATTTATCTTATTAGCCTACCGGTTACCTCTCCTGTGTTTCACTTTCATTCTAACTAGTATTTCTGCTATGACACCTGAATGAATGAAAGGTTTATCTTCTATAGAGGATATGCGCATGCTTAAAGTGAATGGCACATCGAGTGGCAAAGCGAGTGGCAAAGCAACATGCAAAGTGAGTTTAACATTGTTTAATGTTGTTTAATGCAATCAGATATGACTTTTCTGTTTGGATGCATGGGCTGTCAAGGCCAGAAAGTATATTTTTGACACTCGGTAGGCATTCCTGCATAACTTCCGGGTTTGATGATGATGTCACACGCATATCCTCTATTACCTTAAATAGTCTATGTTTATTTAAATAAATAAATACAAATCTGTAATTACAATGTTGTCTATAATAATCAACTATTACAACATATCGCAAAATACTTGTGTCTACCAGCATACAGGCTCTGGGTTGGTCAGTCAGTCAGTCAGTCAATCAATCAATCAATCAATCAATCAATCAATCGATCAATCAAAACTGAAGTCACAGAAACACAGGAAACATTTCACTACATCAACAACAAAAACTTGTTCGGGGTTTCAGCACCATGGCCAGCGACACGCTGGCCATGGTGCTGAAATCACGAACAATTTAGTTTTTAATGGATGCTGATGATTCATCCAACATATTTGATCTGATCTGAACTACTAGGCTATTACTAATCAACACGCTATAGGCCTACACATCGTTATAGTCAGTGGCGTAAAGTAACTAAGTACATTTACTTAAGTACACTTTTGAGGTATTTTTTACATTAACCACTTCAGCCTTATTTTATTCATAGGCTATTTGAAAATACAGATCTACAAGCTCACAAGGCGTTGCATATATGTGCTATTTCAAACATTTTAGTAGGCTACTTTTACTTTTGGTACTTTAAGTATATTTTGAATACTTTTGTACTTTCACTCAAGTAAGAGTTTGAACACAGGCCACTTCAGGCCTATTTAAACTTTGGCTATTTGAAAATAGCTGATCTACAAGCTCACAATGTTGCAATATGATGCATTGTGAGCTTGTAGATCAGCTATTTTCAAAATATTTGTATACATTTTATACATTTGAAAACTTGTGAAATGGGACATTCTGCATAATGAGTGCTTTCTACTTTTGGTACTTTAAGTACATTTTGATATACCTATACGATACTTTTGTACTTTTACTCAAGTAAATTTTGAATTCCAGACTTTTACTTGTAACAGAGTATTTCTACATTGCAGTATTGATACTTTTACTTGTAAAAAACGGGAGTACTTTTTCCACCACCGCGCGCGCGACAGAGAGGAGCAATGGCGTGCACGTGCCTGCCTCTACGGTGACTGAGCCCCCCATTCTCAAATGAGGGTTTGCGCGCTCCCGCTGCAGAACGCGTGAGCGCGCTGGAAGGGGCTGCGGTCCCATTGACGGCTCCATCTCCCTGACAGCAGCAGCAGCAGCATCAGCAGCAGCAGCGCTGGGAACCAGGGAACCTCCGCCTCGCCCTGCAGACAGCCCACAGCCTCAACCCGGCCGACGAAGAGACCCCCAAAGGCGGCTTAGTCTCTCTCCCGGCCCCCGACGGAAAGCGAGCTCCCCCGCGTATACGCGATCGGAGGTATGGGCTCCCCGTAACTGGAGGTGGTGGTGGAGGGGAGAGGAGGAGGCGGGCGGGCGGGCGGGGGGTGGGGGGAGAAGATAGCGGAGCAGCGAGAGCCGGAGAGGGAGGCGGAGGAGAAGGCGCTGGAACAGGGGAACAGGAACCGAGGCAGCACGACCACTATCACCGGGACCGCCAGCGCCGCTACCGCCGCCGCCCTGGCCGATGCCCTCCGCCGCCTTGCATCACTTGCCCGAGACGCCGCCGCTGCTGCTTATTTGTCCGTGGGCCATCATGTCGTGATCCGTGGGCTCCGCCAGCGGGATTTCTGTCCGTGATCCGAGCCGCCGAGGAGGATAAGGAGAGGAGAGGAGAGGTAGGGGAGAGAGAACATGTCCGCCTCGGTGGGCCCTCGGGGCGGCCCGCGCCCACCCGTCGCGCCGGCCAGCATCCCCGAGCCGGACCTGAGCCATCTGACGGAGGAGGAGAGGAAGATCATCATGGCTGTGCTGGCTCGGCAGCGGGAGGAGGAGGCGAAGGAGGAGGCCATGTTAAAGTAAGAGCTATAGAGAGGAAGAGGGGGTGAGATATGAGAGAGAGAGAGAGAGAGAGAGAGACTGATTGAGATACAGAGTGGGAGACAGAGTGGGAAAGAGAGAGAGACTGAGTGAGCCAGGGCCTGGACCGCTTCCGTTCAGTTAGAGATGATATAGATAGGCTATGGTCCACTTCGCCCTGTCTCGCTGTCCCACCGCTGTTTTGGGTGAACCAAACCAAACGTTTACCTCACAGTTAGTGTGTCTCTCTCTCTCTCTCTCTCTCTCTCTCTCTCTCTCTCTCTCTCTCTCTCTCTGTGTGTGTGTGTGCAGCCTATCCACACGTACCATGGCCCTATACTGTAGTTATACCCCTACGTGCACACGCCTCTCGATAGGCCCATATAGACCACAGTATGTTGTAGCTCCAGGCTGATACAGTTAATATGTATGTACAGGCCTATTGTACCTGGACTGTGTTGTTGCCTGCTCCTCTAGTAGCGCCTGTTTCATTGACAGAAGCAGCTCGCTAGTATATGCAGAGTCAAGGCACGAGCGTGCGTGTGTGTGTGTGTGTGTGTGTGTGTGTGTGTGTGTGTGTGTGTGTGTGAGAGAGAGAGGGGGAGAGATACCCTGAAATCACAGGTGTAACTTGGTTCTTAGAGGATGAGGAGAGGAGGAAGGGGTGTGTCGGTCATTCACGAGACACGCAGCGGCGTCCGCGTCACACTGACTCTGTACTCACTGCATGCTGACGCCCCCCGGACCCCTCATACAGAACAAATAATAGCTTACAAGTCATCATTTCATGTTTTCAACCGCACCCATGTCAGCAATCATCACCATGTGATTAGCCTACTACATGCACCACTGTTTCTCAAACAGTGGTTCGGGACTCGTTTGTGGGTCGCGGACACATTTTCATGGGTCACGAGTCAGTAAATATTCCTTTATTTTTTGTTTCCTACTCTTTTATTTAATTATTATTATTTAAAAATATATATATTTTTTAAATCTAAGAAATCCCATAAATTATAAGAAGTAGTGAAACTAGCTGATCTACAAGCTCTCAATGCCGCGCATTGTGAGCTATTTTCACTATAGTTTGGGTCCTGGGCAAACATCTGATTTCTCTTTTGGGTCTCGAGCTAAAAAGTTTGGGAACCACTGGCCCACACTATGCATATATACGTTGTTTTTCAAATAGTCAACCCAACAGCAGCAGCATGCATGCCGTGTGGAGACTGAGAGCGTCATCGATGATCCCATTCATATATATATATATATCCTGGAGATGCTGCGGGAGATGGATGCCTAATGTTGCCTGTATGGATTTGAGAATGAGCCCCTATATCTTTTGGGAACAGTAAAAAGACAACTCGTGTTATTATGTATAGCTTACTACCATTTCTCTGTGTGCTATATGCATCCCAGCAGCTGTTTGCGTGCGTGTTCTAAGCACTGGGGTGCGGTTGAGAATTTCCCAGCTGTATGTAGGCCAGTGATGTTGCATATATACGCCAGAGACCGCTGTATAGAGCTATAGAAAAAAGGAGAGAAAAAAAGGGGGGAAAAGGACAGGCCTGATAATAGGGTAGAAATAGGTGCCTGTAAATGTCTTTTTGAATGAGGGGCGACTCGTTTTTTGATTTGTGACCCCCCCCCCCCCCCCCCCCCACGTCCCAAGTCTTCTCCTCAACATGTCTGTGATTTGTCATCATGATGAGAGGCGCTGAAATGAAGCCCCCCTCCCTCCACGTTAGGCTGAATTATTCTCCCCCATGACTCCATAAACCAGTGGTTCTCAACCAGCGGTCCGGGGACCACCAGTGGTCCTTGAGGGGGTTCCAGGTGGTCCCCGTGAGCTAAATGATGGAGAGTTGGAAACCAAATGGACTCCTTATTAGATCTTTAACCCTTGAGAGTGTAAAATAGAACCAAATGGAGAATTGGTCCATTGGGTTTCATTTTACGCTCTCAAGAGTTAAATTATTGTTAAACATCTGCATTAGGCTACTTAATTAAATAATTGTTATTTTTGATCAACGTTTGCCTGTTGTCTCTCCTATGGTAGGCTACCACATCAATATACAGCATGGAATTGTGGACAAAACCGTATCCAACGATAACAAACGGTGATGAATCCGTGGCTCAAATGCCGAATAAATAATGGACCGTGATATGAAAAGGGTTGAAAACCACTGCTCTAAACGAAACGCATCGGGTAGATAGACAGCCTATTACGTCAAAGCGCGGAGCTCGTGTCGTGCCTCCCTCTCTCTCTCTCTCTCTCTCTCTCTCTCTCTCTCTCTCTCTCTCTCTCTCTCTCACGTTCTCGCACGGCTCGGATCGGAGCTGCATGGATGGATGGATGGATAGTCCGATATAGCCCGACCCACCTAGCGAAGCGCTCCACAGCTTTACGGTCGCCTTTCTATTTTAAGCCCTCGGTGCGGAGTGATAACCCAGCACTGGAACGGAAGATCGATTCATTGCATCTAAAGAAGGAAATGTCCAATATGTAGCCCAGCCTAAGTGGCCATACATCAACCCCCCCCCCCCCCCCCCACACACACACACACACACACACACCATAATGTATTAGAAGCGCTATGATTCAGTCATGTCATATATAGCCTAACGGCAGTAAATGGCCAGACTGACTGTCAGCAGCACTGCTGTTGCACATATGTGTCTCTAACCTATATTGTCTTTTAGCACCTTTTCTCTTATTATCACCCATATAGACCAGTCAAACTTATAAATGTCCAAGGTCTCCCCTTAACTCTGACAGTATACAAATGGAACCAAATGGACCCGTTAGGGTCCATTTGGTTCCATTTTTATACTGTCAGAGTTACAGACTTGTAAGGGTCAATTTAGACCCCCCCCCCCCCTTTAAAGGAACCCAGAGAATCCTCTTTGAGTTATAGATAGATCCAAGGCAGATACAGTAGCCAAGCAGTGTGTGTGTGTGTGTGTGTGTGTGTGTGTGTGTGTGTGTGTGTGGACATTAGCCCTTTGATCTGTTCCCTTCCCTTCTTTGATTTTCTGAAGCTGCATTGAAGGTGTGTGCACGTCGGGGACATATAGGGTGTAATGCATGCAATGTGAGAAGTGTACTGTGCCTTGCTCTGTGATGAATCGCTAGTGTGGTTGAGATTAGCCTATGCAGGTATAGTACGCAGAACCCTTTTCTAGGCATTTGGAGCAATGTTTTTTTCAAAATCGGTCCTGCAGACTATTGCTGGTTTTCCCTCTATCATTTATCATTTAGACCCGGGACACCTTTTTTCAGTTTAATAGGCTGGTTGAATGGTAAACTATAGCAGAAATGTGGGTCCCTTTAGGACTGCAACTTGAGCCACTGACTTAGAATGTATGAGTCATCAGCCATATCTGAAGTATAGGCCTATAGCTCAATATGCAGTGTTTCTATTACTCCACCACACCCATCAGAAATCATTTAATACTTCTGTTGGCTTGAGGAATGCCCGTCCAAGAGCGGTACCAGCTCTGACTAAACAACTCTCGTTCGAAATGATTGTCCATGGAAAATTAGCACTTTAAAATACTGATGCATTTTGTTGCTGTGTGAGCCAACCTATTGGCCTTAATGCAAGTGAAACAGGAAGTTAGGTCACTACACTGTAAAATCCTCAGTGTTAATTCAACTCTGAGAGTGTACAAATAAATTAACATTGAGGATTTGACTGTGCATAACCTCCTGCAAGTAGGAGTCACATGGATTTGAAAATGGGCTATTTTTGTGACAAAAAAAAACACAGCATCTTTGTCTGTTTACACTCTGCAGTCAACCTGTGACTGTCAGCTGAATGCGGAAGTCAGGGAACGGCCGGTAGCTCAACCAGTTAGCGACTACAGTGTGTAATCATTATGTATGTGTTTGAATCTGGATCAAGACCAGTTTCATATATCATCCTCCCACTCTGCCCTCATGTGTTTGTGTGTCTGGCTGGCTGTGTGTGCATGCTATGCAGACTTTTACTTGTAACAGAGTATTTCTACATTGCAGTATTGATACTTTTACTTAAGTAAAACATTTGAGTACTTTTTCCACCACTGTTTATAATGATGTCTTTGAGGCATGGGACTCTTGGAATATTCATTTGTACATGCTCAGAGTTACAAATGGATAAATGAACACTGCGTGACTGTTCTGTGCTGTTCCGCATATATCGATGTCAATGCTGTTAATTAACAGACTGATACTACAGATAAAAACAGAGCATGAGTACAGAGTTCCCCCGCTGCTAAAATAACTACTACCAATGTTGAACAGGCTTGATTGGATTTCATTGTCCATTACACACTGACGTTTATATTCACATTGTATTCACATTCACAATATCATATGCAGTATATGATACAATGTCATTTAATGTCAAACATGTTTGTCAAGTAATACATATGAGCTACACTATAATGTCCAATATACTTCAAGTAACAAGGACAGACTATTTTCAGCTATGTAGGGATGAGATATGAGAACAGATTATCTTTATTGACAAAATCCTGTTGCTTCTTTAGCGCACTTCCTTGGGCAATCTCATTTTGAATCAGCGTTCTTCAGCTGAAGTTGGAAAGCTTGAATCAGAGACAGGGAGATTCTAACAAGCTGACAGAAACCAACCACGTAGCGCCTGTGATACCACACAGGCACACACCGAATCATGCTGTCATAGGCTCAAATTTGGCTTGTGTCGCGCGTCATTCCCTCTGTCAATGCTCTCTTTCCTGTCCTGCTCATCCGTCCATTATAGCAGAGATAAAAGACAGAGAGAATAAAAAGACAGAGAGCAATGTTTCACTTGTGAACTAAGCATTTCTTAGCAGGAAGAGACTTGCTCAGACAGAATTGGACATAAAAAGACATCTGTGTTTGATGGTGCTGTTCTTGGGGATTTCTCTCTCTGTCTGTCTCTAACATCCACCCCTCTCTCTCTCTCTCTCTCTCTCTCTCTCTCTCTCTCTCTCTCTCTCTCTCTCTCTCCCTCTCCCTCTCCCTCTGTGATCTGACTGATCAGAAACCTCTGTGTTTATGGATGAGAATACACTTTTACGACACATCAGAAGATGCATCATCTGCGGCCTCCAATCTCGGTCCAACAGTTCCCTTTCTTAAAGTCATGAAAGTACTGCCATTGATAAGACTTGTAACATTGTTTCCTACAACTTCTTCTGTATTTCAGAGAGGAGAAGCCCATCCAAGTGAGATCGGTCAACCTGGTTGCGCAGAAGAAACCTCCACAACAAAATGATGTCAGGTGAGAAGCTGCCGTGCATCCATCTTTGATTGTAAAATGTAATGACAACCCGTCTCTTCAAAAAGTGGCCTACCTCATGAGTCATGACCACAGACTAGTAGGTAGATAATGTAATTGCGTTCACCTGGCTTACCACTTTTAAAGGAACAGTCAATTGTTTTATATTTATTCATTTATTTAGGTAGGTCTTGGGGTGGGATTTACTATCGCACATCCCAAGGTTCTTGTCAAACAACTGAAGATTGCTTTTCAATCAGAAGAACTACAGTCAATGAGAAATGTCCTGGTAAGGGAACCTGTTAGCCAGCATCAGACACTAGCTTACTCATTTATATTAGCATTGCTACAAAATGCTAACAACCTTCGCAGTGGACATTTCTCAGTAACCGTGTTGCCGGTTTAACGGCACAGAGGACTGTTCCTTTAAAGCTGTCCCAGATTTCCGAAACACTTCAGGTCCTTGCCCCCTTCCTGTACTGTTGGCTGCATCTGTTTTGGAATGGAATGGTTCTTCTTCATGTTGTCCTTCTTTCTTAGTTTGCTTGATAAGTGGAATATGAGATATAAGCCTTGGTTGAATTAATGAGATTTGATGTATGAACAGTGATAATATTGCATCAATTGACATCGGTGTAAATGTATTGATTTTGACAAGGCAGCAATTGAGGTGCCAGGAAGCACTGAGTGCCAAACTCTTGAGGGTGATCAAGATTGATACGGCTGTTGTTTATTGTAAATACAAAGCATTGAAGTAAGGATGTATGGGTACTGCAAAAAGTTATAAATGATTTCAGATGATCAAGCTTGCCCAGGTGTTGAATGTCTTTTGTTTGCGATTTAGTTGATACGCACGCATGCACGCACGCACGCACACACACACACACACACACACACACACACACACACACACACACACACACACACACACACACACACACACACACACACACACACACACACACACACACATTTGAAATATTTATTTATGTCTACATCAACAGAAGTACAAGAATGCCTTGTACAAAGGACATAAACACTGCCAATGCAGTCAGACAATAGGAAAACAGCCAGTTACAAAGTGCCTAGACGGCAGAACATTGTTACATACAATACAGTTGACATACTTGTCAGACACAGCAGACATCAATCATGGATAAAGGAAACAACGCCTCCAAACACACACACACACACACACACACACACACACACACACACACACACACACACACACACACACACACACACACACACACACACACACACACACACACACACACACTCAATACACACTAAATACACAAAACTTAGCATCAGTGTTCAGTGAAATTACATGTTGAGAAAACACACGCACGCACACGCACACGCACACACACACACACACACACACACACACACACACACACACACACACACACACACACACACACACACACACACACACACACACGTCACACACACGTCACACACAATCATTAGTATCTAACAAAATGCCAAACACGCTATTATTGTCCCACCGTTATGTAAGATGGACATAATCCAGCCAGTCAATCCAGTCCAGGTGCTGTTGAGTCATTACAGGCAGTGCAGCAGCTTGCTGCTTAGGCAGGATTGAGATGGTGTGTGTGTGTGTGTGTGTGTGTGTGTGTGTGTGTGTGTGTGTGTGTGTGTGTGTGTGTCTCGCACAATTTGATCAGGTCTCCTTCCAAGCGGCTTGCTTAACTGGTGGAATCAGTACTGTTAAAGGGACAATATCATGATATATTTGTTGTAGGGAAAATCCCCATAGCAGCAATCCCATAGCAGCCATAACACTGAACGGACTCCTGTGAATGAAACGCAGCCGACGTTGTGCACTTACACCACTTAACCACATAGACTTAGTAAATTGGACCTGAATTGGCTTTGTACTTGGACTGCTTTTTCCCCCTTCTATACCAAATCTCTCTAACGTTTCCCCCAGAATATATATGCTGGGGTTCAAGTGGTTAAGCCCTAGTTGACCAGAGCCCCCAGGGCTCTTTATTGGTCTGCTCCTTTTTCCCACACAAAATCTGTGGTAGAAAATAAAATAAATTATGTGCTTAAAAGTTTACCCCACAGGGGTGTCACTTGCATACAATCTGTGAATGTGAAATCGACTATTGAAACTTCTGAGGTTCCGATGACCCACTGCCAATTCCTCTTTCTAATTTATTTTTATGTTTTGCCGCTACTCTTGGTGGCCAGACATTGTCCTTTTACGCTGGGGTTTATATCAAAATAGCAATCTTCAGAAAAGTTTAACCAGTTTGATGTAATGGCGGCCATAGAGAGTGGGCATCCCAGTAAGGAGCTTACTCATGAAAATACACCATGGGAATTGTAGGAGCTTAATAGACATAATGTACATTGTATGTCAATATGCATGGTAGCATGGTAAATATTGTTTAATATATGATCGCAAATAATGAACTGAAAAACACAATGACAGTGTGAGTGTTTCCTTTTAACTTGTGTGAGAGAGAGGAGAGAGGAGAGAGAGAGAGAGAGAGAGAGAGAGAGAGGAGAGAGAGAGAGAGAGAGAGAGAGAGAGAGAGAGAGAGAGAGAGAGAGAGAGAGAGAGAGAGAGAGAGAGAGAGAGAGAAGAGAGAGAGAGAGAGAGAGAGAGAGAGAGAGAGAGAGAGAGAGAGAGAGAGAGAGAGAGAGAGAGAGAGAGAGAGAGGAGAGAGAGAGAGAGAGAGAGAGAGAGAGAGAGAGAGAGAGAGATGCTGACATTTGAAATGTAAAATGTTTGATAAATTGTTTTGGTGGTGCATGTGAGAGTTTGATTATACATGTTTATGCGAGAGGTAAAGAGTATGTATGATTAAAGTTTGAATAGAGTTCTAAATGGCACCGTGCCGCATTGCACTCATGCACATCATTGCATTGACAAGCATTAGTGCAAGTGTATGTGTGCATGTGTATAAGGGCGTGTGCAAGTGTGCATGAGTGCGTTCTCATGCAGTTGTGTTTGTGTGTGTGTGTGTGTGTGTGTGTGTGTTGTGTTAGAGAGAGGGAGAGAGAGAGAGAGAGAGAGAGATGCTTTACTTTGACAGCCATTTATTAAAGCGGCATAACAGTTATAAGATTTCAACAGCTTTCAAGAAGCCATGAAAAATACATGAGGGCTTTGTTGTGTCTCTTTAGCGTTGGACCATCATACTGAGCATCAACCACTTCTATTTCCTTTATGTGCCCACATCCCAGGATTAATTATTGGCCATCAAGTCTGGTATCAGGCCACTTATTCCGTTATTCATTTCAATCAAGCACTGTAATCAGTGCATGAAATAGTAATCCCACTTGTTTCATGATGATCACAGGTGTAATATGTACTGTAGGAGTCTTCGAGGTGTGTAAAAAAAAAGAGAGGAAAAACCTCACACACCAGTGTTGCGCTCCAACAATAGCAGATCTACAAGCTCGGAACGCACCGCTATGTTATGCGCTCCGAGCTTATAAATCTGCTATATCCGTCGTGCAAAATACCATATGATGATGAGTGGTTAAATAACTAGTGACACAATCACAGATGTCCCTAGCTCATTGTTTACTTGAAGCCTTGTTGTGCAGTTGTAGTTCCATGTCACTGGGTAGATGAATGCAGTGTGTCACATATGGATTTTGCAATATCAGGTAACCCTGTCAACAACTCAAACTGTTTTATCTGATGTTTTCCATTTAGCCAGACAGCTTCTCAAGCCAATTTGCAAGTACAGCATTTCACTTTTTCAATGCAAGACCCACAAAAAAATAGTTTTGTACAGGGGGGCAACCAAACAGTCTGTAAAGGAAACACACCTTATAAGATTAATACGATAATTTCTTTTCAGCTTTGGCGGGACTTTCCAAACAGAGCTTGGCAAGGAAGACAGTGTTTTATACTTGCTCGGCTCAGGTCTGAGTTCTAGACATTATACCGTGTGAAGTTGTATATTTATGATTATTATATGCTGTAATATTTGCATGTTGCCTTTTATGATTTTATGATGCTCTAATGTTATGTTTTTAAAATCAAATCAGACCCCACCCACTCAGTACTATGCCTAGCGAAAGCATGGCTAGCTCCTTCGCTTGAGCCACGGCCTCGGCAATATGCACGGCGAGTTTGAAGTCGATTGGTCAGATGGTCTCCATATATGACCATATATGGTCATATCGATTGGATCAGCAAGTTTGGACAACTGGCTCTCATATACCATTTGCCCATATATGGGCATGTCGGTCAGATCAATGATGTGACGTTGATGTGCAGGGCCACATAGCGGTATGATGAGGGCCGCGGAGTGATATGAACAACACAATTATCAGCCAGTAAAACCAAACAATCCTATACAAAATATCAGTTTGGTCACACTTCAGCTTACTTTGTGGTCTTTGTGAAACTCTGCTATTTCTGCTAATTCGGTGTTGTCAGTTGTTTACTGCCGATTTCATTCGCCGTGCTGGGCTTGAAACACAATTGTTTTCTTCTCTGTTACTCTACAGCCTTTGATGTTATATGGGCTTCGCTGTCCTTGTTAGCTTGTTTGCGTGTCGACGAAGTGCTTCCATACGTCGTGTCCTAGTTCACATCACTTCTACGGTCAGCAGCAAATACTTTTCCCTGCCACACAATGATCAAAGGATAAAGCTTGCATTTATTCCATTAGTGTGTGTGTGTGTGTGTGTGTGTGTGTGTGTGTGTGTGTGTGTGTGTGTGTGTGTGTGTGTGTGTGTGTGTGTGTGTGTGTGTGTGTGTGTGTGTGTGTGTGTGTGTGTGTGTGTGTGTGTGTGTGTGTGTGTGTGTGTGTGGTGTGTGTGTGTGTGTGTGCGTGCGTGCGTGCGTGCGTCGTAGTAGATATCTACCACCACAAAGCAGTGGGAGGATTAGGGAAGTTAAATCAGCTGGAACAACATCTGTTTCTCTGAGGGATCCTACAATACCAACCCATTTATGACATCATGTCCATCCCAACCTTATAGCCATCTTGATTCCGTACATTCCCAATTTATCTTCAGTTTTCTGGGCAGCATTCCCTTCCCCTGCCCGAAACCATTTTTTTGGTATAATGATATTACCGTATGTTTAAAGCGCTTTCATGGCAAACTACACACACTGACCAAATTGTCTTATAGAGGCTTCTGTCAGGAGCCTAGCTGCACAGTAAAAATCTCAGTGTTAATTTAACTCTGAGAGTGTACAAATGGACAAATTAACAACACTGTGTAGTGTGTATGGTGTCACCTTAATGTCTACTACCACAGAATTAGAGGGAGTTATTTGGGTGCAAGCATGCACAGTTGCATACACACGCGTGCTCACACTCACATACCACACAAATGCCTTCACGTTAGGCAACAATCGCTCTTTAACATAACGGCATATAGTAATGTAAGGATTGTTTACACCTCCCATCGCCCATCCTGATTGGCCAGGTGTCTCTTGACAGCAGGGCGCCATGGCGATGGCCCAGCAGCACTGTAGTAACCTCATGGAGCCCTGGGATTGGCTGAGAGTCACTTCCTCACTTCCTTCAGGGATTGGCTGCGGTCCTGGTCCTCCCTTGAGGCCCTGTGCTCCGGTGGAAGAGCTGAACTCAGAACTCAGAGGAGGTGTTCATGAAACTAGCTAGTCTTTCATTTCGTCGCCGTCGGTCAGAAACCTTGTATCTCCATATTTCAACTTTTTATGTTTTTTTTGTATATGTCCTACTTTGTCATTCTTCTACAGTGTCACACAAAAGTAGCAAAAAATAGCCGATCTACAAACTCGCATTGCATTGCGAGATCTTCTTAAAAAACAGAAGTTAGAAGCACTGGCTTTGAAAAGTTGACACCATGCTCTACTTTGCAATAAAATATATGTACCGTAAATGCATGCGTCAATTTGAATAGAAAATCGTGTGTGTCCTTCACACGCTGTGGCACTGTGTATGAATGTATAGATCGGGGACGGGCAGGCATGTTTATTATTACACACGTGACGTTTCTTGTATTTGTGCCTTCATGTGAGCTTGTTTGTAAGCGACCCAGCAGTAGCATTAAATTAGTCGGATAAAATGTGGTGTTTGTATGTTTACATGGGACCTCGTCCACAGTGTGTACATAATTCTACACGCGGGCATGTACACAGTGAAATACGTAGTGTTTATTTAACTGTGAGAGTGTAAAAATGGACACTTACGGGTCACACATAGGCATGTGTGTATGTGGGGGGGGGGGGGCAGGCATGTGTATCAAAACTAGCTACGTACATACAGTGTGTGTGTGTGTGTGTGGGGAGGGGGGGTACACATCATGTGTAATGTGTATATGCGATGGCCTATGTATATGAGTGTATGGCAGTGTGTGTACAGTTTGTGCAGTATTATGTCTATATATAGGCTACTGGGCATGTGTGCATATTTGTATAAAGATTCTATGAGAGCTTATGTGTTTTTATGAGTGCGTGTGTGTGTGTGTGTGTGCGTGTGCGTGTGCGTGTGTGAGCGTGTGCGTGCGTGCGTGCGTGCGTGCGTGCGTGCGTGCGTGCGTGCGTGCGTGCGTGCGTGTGTGTGTGTATGGCGATGCCAGGCCATATGGAACTCTGTCTGGGGAACTCACTACCCACTTAGCTCCACTGTTGGCTCTGGTGCTCTCTCCATCTGTCTACCTTCTCTCCAATCTCTCTCTCTCTTTCTGTTGATTCCTCTCCCCATGTCCGTCCGTCCGTCCATCTCTCCTCCACATTCTTTCTCCCTTTAGCTCTATCTTTCCCCTCTCTCTCTCTCTCTCTCTACTCCCTTTCTCCTTCAGTGGTGTTGATCTCTCTCTCTCTCGCTCTCTCGCTCTCTCTCTCTCTCTCTCTCTCTTCATCTTTAGTTGTTCCTACTGTCTGTTTTATCTGCTGTGAAACGGGATACAGAAATAGACTTAGGTATCTGTCTAATTACTTGCGTGCGTGCGTGCGTATGGGGGGGGGTCTGTGACAGTGTGTAAGTAATGAGGTGTGTTATTGACAGAGCTGAGAGTCTCTTCAAGCCCCTCTCTCTTTTTCACTCTGTGACCCTTTCCCACATCCTTGTATCTCTTCCACTCCCTTCACCCCCCCCTCTTTCTATTTCTCTGTCTGTCTGTCTGTCTGTCTGTCTGTCTGTCTGTCTGTCTGTCTGTCTGTCTCTCTCTGTTTCTCCATTTAACTCCCTAGGTCTGTGAATAGTCTGTTTGTAAATACAAGTTATAACAGAGGCTTACAATGCAAACCCATGAAGGATAACCATGTGGGATCCGTCTCTTTAGGTTTTAGACCGGTGGTTCTAAAAACCCACTTGAAAAAGTCAAAAGCAGCCCACCCATCTGACCACATTCGGCTTTCGTGTTAAGTCTCTATTTATCACCATGAAAAGTCGTCTTTCAAGTTTTTTTTACATACATTTGTGGATATGAATGTTAATTACCAATAAAATCGTAGTGTTTTGGCAATTATTTGGCGGCCCACTTGTAATATCCTCACGGCCCACCAGTTGAGAATTGCTGTTTTAACCCATTAAGACATGAGGCCGATTCTAAAAAGGCCTCCTAAATCAGTGGTTCTCAAACTTTTTCATGCCAAGGACCCCAAATTGATTTGGACGCGGACCCCCATCTGAAAATGTTTTGTGCCAAGGACCTCCAGAGAAGAATTGTGTTAACAACTCATTCAGTGCCAAGGAATAGGCTATTATTTTACCTTTTTCAATTGGTCACAGAATGTTTGTCTTCAGTGTGATTGATCCCCTGATGGTTGCTAATCACTGAGTCACTACAGGTGTGGTTTCACAAATTTCAACGAGGTCATTGTGACCTCGTTGACATTTGTTTTTGATGTTTGAAAGTGCCATGCCTCACTCAGAAATACAGCATTTACAATGGGAGGAAAAATTTGATTTTTTTCTCCGTTTCACTTTTAATATTGAAGTGGATGGAGCAAAAACTTTTCGAAAATGATTTTCTCCTAGTTCCTTTGAGATAAAAAAAATAAATAAAATACCCCAAAAAAATGTTTTTTGGGGGAGACGTCAAAAGGCGTCATTGGCACTAATGGCACACTGAAAATGGCCGTCAAAAGACGTCATTGGCACTCAATGTTAAAACAATTCAATTTCATACCCTTTCAAGATTTTTCAAAAATAGCAGTTGTACAAACTCGCAGCGCTGTATATCTTCTATATAAATATTACATTGCTAAAATCTAAAATCTTTCAATATAGTATACATAATATATATAAGCGAACATTCGTAAAATATTTTGTTCCAGGGACCCCCTCCCAGAAGCAAAGATTTGAGTTGCAAATGTTCGCTTAAAAATAAATACATATTCTAAGATTTGCACACATTTTCAAGATGTTTCTAAAATAGCAGATCTACAAGCTCATATGAGCTTGTATATCTGCTATTTTTAGAATAGCCCAAAGAAATCTAAAATGACAGAGATGCGATGTGCGGCATGCAGCAGCATCAGCAGCAATGCGTGATGGGAAGTCTCCTCTCGTGTCCTTTAATTAGATGAAGAGGGCCAGCGTTCTGTCGGATGTCAGATAATAATCTGAAGTTAATGTTTTGCGGTAAGGGTCAGAAGCTGAGGCTGGCGTTTAGTATCCTGTTCAGTTAGTGTATTATTTGCCTCAGTTCAGAGGCTATATATGTTCTGATTATAGAAACAATGTGATATCGTCGCTGTCAGGCAAGAGACCTCGTATCTCTGTGTTTCAGCTATTTATGTTGTTACGAGAAAGTGTCAAAAGTAATGGATAGAATTATTGCTAAGAAGACATTGATTGACCATCGATAGTTGCAATTAACCTTAACTGAAGGCAGGCTTCAGCCTTACTGTATATCACTACTATATACAGTATATGTGGGCAATCTGGTGATTTAACTAGTTTATGTGTTACTGTAGTGTGTAATAGGGATTTATTCGTTTTTATCTTTCTCAAGCTGATACATGGTACATATCCTCTCTCTTTTGTCTATTTCCACTGTCCTTCCTAAATAATGCAGAAATGTATAAATATATCCCAAAGGTTACTTAAAACTACAAACACACATAGTGTGTGCAGGTGCAGTCAAGGTGAGAACAATGCTGAATCAAGCTGGGAACATCTCACCTTGAGACCAAGAAAACAAACGACATGTAGAACACAACTAAATTGAGGTTTGTATTATTAGATACACAGTCAAATCCTCAGTGGTAATTCATCCATTTGTAGCTCTGAGAGTTTACAAATGTAACCAAATCACATCAAACCAGGTTTACTGTAGTTTTTGGTGTAAATGCATTACTGTCAAGATGTTATATCTTAATAGGGAGGTAAAGTCAAACTATGCAACCTTACCGTTCTGGTATTTGCTGTATAATGTTGCAGGACATCATTAAGACCTCACTTACTGGGTTTAACCACAAATAGACATTTTATTACATCTTGAATATATTGCAGAGATCGATAAGGACTTCCTTTCCCATCATACCCTTTGACACAACTTCCTCTTTTGGATTTTTCAGCGCTGTCAAAGAAAGTTGTCACATTATAAACTGCCAGCCTTGTTGATATGTCCCAGTACGTATATGGCAAGTTGGCAACACCTGGTACAGTAGGGTATTTTTTATGTTTTATCATTTTATGTTGGCCTTGCACAAATGTGACCTTGTTTGTACCCATGACGTTTTTTTGGAAAGGCAGTGGAAAGCTATTTTGTTAATGAAGGAGTCTTCATGTGAAGAAGCAGGAAAAGGAAAAGTCTGCACAAACAGCTTGATGCTAAAAAAAAAGTTTTACTGTGCGAAATCAGCAAATGTTTCAAACAAGTTTGGTCTTCCTCAATTGAAGATAATTACAGTGACCCATGACCCTTATCTAGACCACTATAGCAGAGAAGTGAACCTTATCACTGCTTATCACAACTGACCTTGCCTTTCCAGCATACCGGTGTACAGCACAGTGAAGTGTTTAGCCAACTTTTGTGGTCATTTGTAATCAAATTAGCAAGGCCTAAATCTTTTACAAATCCATACCAGTCCTGGGTCAAGCCATTTAATCTTTACAAATCTCTAAAACATTTTAAAGAGTGAATTAGTGATGGAAAATACAGATGGTAATTGTACTTATTCACATAATGGTCAGTGCACAAATTGGCCTGACACACCAGGCACCACCCTTGATTGATTGTCTGCCAGCGTTGGTCCTAAAGTGGACAGGTTGACCCATCCAGGGGGTTTCCCTGCCCTTTGCTCAGTGACCCTGAAATGCATTGAGAGGGCATAGAAAATGGAAGGACTGAATGAAAGATTGTGCATTAGGTTAATTAGTTGAAATGTGCTGGTACCATCTAACTCTGGCAGCCTGACTTTGGCTGTTAACCAAGGAAGGGAATTGGCATTGATTGCTCATTACTTTACCTGGCTCTTCTTGATTAAAAAAAAAATTGAGGAAAGAAAAAGTTTTATTTTTGTCTTCCTGTTCCTTGGCTTAAATCCTGAGACGCTGACCTCATGTGATCTTCTAGCTTCAACAGTAACTAAAATTGTCTGAGCACCTTGGCTCTGACTCTTGGCTTGCTTGTAATATTGTTGTAGGAAGTGAACATACTCCATTTTCACTTGTCAACGGTCACTCGGAGAGGTACAGACTACAGAGACCATGAGAGATGCATTCTTTAGATGCTTTTCTTCCGTCCCTAAATGGGGTGTCCAGGTGACATAGAGCAGTGGTTCTGAACCTTTTCAGGCCGCGACCCCCCAAAATGGTCATATTTGAACTGGGGACCCCCCACCCTGACAAGCACTTCGAATGTTGGAGTTGAGGTGTTAAATGTTAAATGTTTGACTGGGTTCCACAGATAAAAATTGTGAAAATAGCCGATTGTAGATTTTCTTTTATTTATTTTCTTTCCTTATTTATATATATATTAATATTATATTATATATATAAATATATTATATTATATAAACATATTATTATTTGACAATTTGGACAATGTTTGACCAGTTTTTATAGTATAGTTTGTTGATTACTGTAGGTCTCTTGATGCAGTGATGGTCCTTTTCCCCCCTTTAAAAAAAAAAAGAGTTTTTAAAAGTTAAGGTTAAAGTTATATCATTTAACTGTCGTCTGGGGTGGCATCCTTTGGGACCCCCAGGTTGAGAACCACTGACATGGTGATAAAACACTCACTCACCACAGAGGCCCGTGGGTTTGATACCCGGGCCGGCAGCAGTGCCGCTGGCTTGGCTGGGCACTCAGACGAACACAATTGCATGTTACACTCTCCTGCCAGGTGAGAAGAAGCGGCTGGTGACTCCATGTGTGTTGGAGGAGGAGGCATGTGTTTGTCTACCCCCTCCACACACACCAACAATGGAGGCTGGCAGGGGGCCACAGTAAACATGCACACTAAAATCTGGCCAAAATTTGGCTAGACCTGATAGCCGATTCTACGCCACAGATGCCTTCTAAATCAGTAGTTCTCTCACTTTCAAGATTTTTCAAAAAGTGTTCAGCGCGGAAGTGACGCGCTGCGAGCTTGTATATCTGCTATTTTTGAATAGCCAATGCAAAAATCTAAAATGACACAGGTTTTAATGGGGTTAAGATGGCGTCGGATTTTTGGAATTCCTTTTTCGGGAAACAAAATTGCACGGTGCATTCCCTTGTAGTGTTGCAGGTTTCAAATCAGGCCTGTGACGCACGTAATGTCCTTTTCTCTTTTCTCTCCCTTCCCACCCTCCCTTCCCCTCACTCTCTGCCCCCCTCTCTCTCTCTCTCTCTCTCTCTCTCTCTCTCTCTCTCTCTCTCTCTCTCTATGTAATTCTCCAGTGTCCACAATACTATCTATACGAGCAGATGTACCTTGAACAAACAATTAAAAAGGGGAGGGTGCAGACAGGTACCCCGAAAATAACACGTGTGAGCTTGCAGATCGGCTATTTTTGGCACACGACACCGGCGTGCAACAACATATGAATTACTGTAATATATTTAACCAAGGAAAGGGAGATGAAAGTAACGATGGACGAGAGGAAAGAGAGAGAGAGAGAGAGAGAGGGGGAGAGAGAGAGAGAGAGAGAGAGAGAGAGAGAGAGAGAGAGAGAGAGAGAGAGAGAGAGAGAGAGAGAGAGAGAGAGAGAGAGAGAGAGAGAGAGAGAGAGAGAGAGAGAGAGAGAGAGAGAGAGAGAGAGAGAGAGAGAGAGAGAGAGAGAGAGAGAGAGAGAGAGAGAGAGAGAGAGAGAGAGAGAGGGTGTGGGGCTGGGGGAGGTGGTGCTACACCAGGCAGCTCAGCATGGTGAATGTTCTGACGGAAACAGGGAGAACAGACCCTGGCACGGAGAACGAGAGGGAGAGAGAGATGGAGAGAGAGAGAGAGAGAGAGATTCCCTGTGTCCCTAGTGGCAGATGGTAGCCTGCCACACCACAACATAATGGCCTGATATGCCAAACCACTCTCTCTTGTACAAACACATACACGCATGCATGCATGCACGTGCGTGCGCGCATGCACACACACATACACACACATACACCCCCCCCCCACACACACACACACACACACACACACACAGTTGATTATTTTCTTTTTTTCCCCATTTGACTATAACCCAAACTATATTTGGAAGATTTGACAATAATGTCCAACTAACATTGAATGGTGTTCTGCTTACACAGTGTGCTATACAACATGAGAGGGAGTGGTACATTGGCATGGTGTGCTGTGGTCGTAGGCAGCCAGGCAGGCAGAGTGCCATAGATCCGGTCCTCGTTTGAAAGCGGGATAAATAGTTGCTCCTGTGCATTTGGTGTATTTTTAGGAACAGGCTGTTCAGTTTTTGGCGTTATTGTCAGCAAAATGTTAATTAAAATGATTTAGTTTGAAGCCAATAGATCTGACAATATATTGCCAGTGTGGAAAAGTATTAACATTATTTTATATTAATGTTGTATTAGTAAAAACATATTGTGTTTTGCCAATTGCCAGTGGGGTCCACTTGCAACGGCCCACTAGTGGGCCCAGACCCACAGGTTGAGAATCACTGCATTAGAATGCTTCTCAGATAATCACAATGCGACTGTAATACCATTCAACTTGCGTTCAATACTGTTCAACTAACAACAAATGCTGTTCGGCAAACACGCACACGCGCACACACACACACACACACACACACACACACACACACACACACACACACACACACACACACACACACACACACACACACACACACACACACACACACACACACACACACACACACACACACACACACACACACACACACACACTGAGACCAGAGACTCATTCCTAACTCTGGCGTGCTTTTACCTTCCACTCAATTTCCCAAATAGCAGGAGGGGGGAGGGATTTTTTAATACTGGTCTATAATAAGACACTGAATGAACTCCAATCAATCGTGTAGATGACTCCTCTACAGTAAGAGCAGGGGGAGGAGGTGCTCAGTCTACAGATGCAGGGAGAAAGAGGAGGAGGTTGCCAAGTGAGCGAAGTGAGCGAAGAAATTAAGAGGATTTTGGGGAGTGTAAAAAGGAGAGAGAGAGAATGACAGGGAGAAAGAAACAAACATAAAACTGTGTGAAAAAATGGGCTACAAAAGATAGATGGATAGATAGATAGATAGATAGATAGATAGATAGATAGATCATCTTCACTGATCAGGGAGGCGCTTATACTTAATTTGCACTGTTCCTCGAAGAGCTTGTAGGTTTTCGATTTTCGTCAAGCGACACCACGCGCGACAAAGTATAAATCTGGCCTTAATTTCTAAATGGTCGGCAAAGTAATGTTCTCTCACCATGTTTTTGACTTGGCCTCATTGTTGTTCGATTTATGTATACCTGTTTTTTTGAATATCGATCCAAGAAGCAGGGGGGGATGACTCATACCCGACCAGGGGTCTGAGTCACTACAGGGAGAAAGTGGAGCGATGCGGAGCCACCAGGCAGCGGGCCACCCAGCTTTATAGACGCCCAGGAGCGGGAAGGCTAGCAGTGCCAACGATGATGCCTCGAGACTTGAGCCAAAAACACTGAATGACTGAAGGCTATTTTAGTTAGAGGGAAAAAAGGAAGAACCTGAAAGAATGAGGAACTGATGGGGTGGGGGGCCACCCTGCTTTATGAACACCCGGGTGCTTCCTGTGACTGTCTGGCCGGCAGCGATGGTGCCCCAAGACAAAAAAAACACGGCTGAAAAACATTGTATTTCGTCTTTCAAGGTCAAGTTCAAGTCTGTATAGTGTTTCACGTTGGTGAATAGGTTTGAGGCAAGGTGTTACAATACAGCAAGCAATAAGACATTTTATGATTTATGAACAATGGTAAATCCAAGAAACAACCAGTGGAGAGGGGGCATGGAGTGTTGAGTGTGTTATTGTGCCATTGAGCAAATGTTGACACATGGGATCATTGTGTTTGGTTTAGATATGGCCTATGGCCTATAGAGAATAGCTAAAATGTTCCACTTAAGGGGTGACAAGCCCGGGCTTTATGTTGGACTTTAAATTAATATCAGTGGCGGGGCTGTTCTGGTTTTTAGGTATAGTTGATGACACAGTGGCTTAGATGCTCTCTCTCTCTCTCTCTCAGTCTCAGCCTTCCTACTTTCTGGTCGGTGCCTGTCCTACACTGTCTCCCTTTCAGCTTTCCTTTTGTCTGTCTCTCCCACACTGTCTCCCTCTCAGTGTTCCGAGACTCTGTCTGTCTGTCTGTCTGTCTGTCTGTCTGTCTGTCTGTCTGTCTGTCTGTCTGTCTGTCTGTCTGTCAAACACTGTCTCCCTCTCATCTTTGTTAATGTCTGTCTCTTAGCTTTCCTACTGTCTGTCTCTTCTACTCTTTATCCCTTTCAGTCTCCCTACTGTCAGTTTGTGCTTGAGAGTGCATGCATGCATAAAGCAGTGTTGTTCTATGGACCATAGTAACGCCTTTAATCAACACAAACACAAATTCCCTTGCATACACATTCACTCACATTCTCTCTCTCTCTCTCTCTCTCTCTCTCTCTCTCTCACACACACACACACACACACACACACACACACACACACACACACACACACACACACACACACACACACACACACACACACACACACACACACAATATTGTTTGATCCCATCAGGTGATCAGGTAAAAAGGCCAGTGACCTGTATCATTATAACCTCCATTACAGCAATCTATGAAACAGAAGCGAGATTTACGGTTCACTCGCTGACACAAGGACGTCAGCATTTTATATGCCAGGTACACATCTGGCATATGTTCTGAAGAACATCTCCACATACGCAGCCAGGCTGTGTGACGGCTCATTGTTGCTAGACACTCAATTGTGGGTTTCTGAGCAAACAAATGCTAGAACAGCTTGACTCCACCACCACTTCTGATATAGTCTCATTCGGCCAAGTGTGTGTACTGTCTGTGTGTGTGTGTGTGTGTGTGTGTGTGTGTGTGTGTGTGTGTGTGTGTGTGTGTGTGTGTGTGGGGGGGGGGGTTAGGGTTTGTGTGAGGTTAGGGTTAGGGTCAGTTATAACACTGCTTCCCAAACCGTGGGTCGTGGACCAATTATTATGGGTCTCGAACAAATATCTAATTTAAAAAATATATATATTCAAAAGATTTAAAACTGTTTAAACAAAACAACTTTTCATCCATTGAAAAATTCAAAAGTATTTAATGAATAAAATGAAAACACCTAATAATTTCCATAGATAAATAAAGACGTAGTGAAAATAGCAGCTCTACAAGCTCACAACACAGCGCAAAGCGACGCGTTGTGAGCTTGTAGATCTGCTATTTTCACTAGTTTGGGTACCGGGCAAACGTCTAATTTCTCTTTTGGGTTTGAGCTAAAAAGTTTTGGAACCACTGAGTTACATATAATGTGCACCGTCGGACCGACGGTACTTAGGAACAATGGGACGTTGGACTAACGGCATAGCACAAAAAAAGTTATAAAGGAGGAGTTCACCCAAAAAATGACTTATTTTCTATCAATTGCACACCCCATGAAGCCTTGAATTCATGGATTTATTTTTGTTTTTGTGGCATTCCTAAGCCAATAATTTGATGACCGGGTGTGTATCCGGTAGGAGACACAAATAATCTACTTTGTGTCTCCTACCGGATACATTAGCCGGTAGGAGACGGGAATCAAATTATTGGCTTAGGAAGTTAGGAATGCCACAAAAACAAAAAGAAATCCATGGATTCAAGGCTTCATGGGGTGTACAATTGATAGAAAATAAGTCATTTTTTGGGTGAACTCCTCCTTTAACAACAACGGTTACATTTGTAGTGAAACATCTCTTCTCCTCATTCCCCTTTTGTTGACTGCGTGGTCAAAGTCCTGTTCGCATCCTTCCTTGTCCTGTATTTTCTCCCTAAGATTTCTTCTGTAGATTTCTGTGTAATGGAATTCACATTCTCAATGACGATGATGCTCCCCCCCACAACATTTCTCTCTGTCAGTTTTGAGTGTAATCCATAATCTCTGCATCTAATTCAGGGTCTCATTGTCAGAGCTGAAGTGTTCCTTCCAGCTTGTGGAGTCAGAGTGCAGCGCTAGTTTTAGTATATCCACAGCACTCGGCTAGCTCGTTAGCGCAAGCGGCATGGCTTAATTATAGGATAGTGTATGCTAATGTTGTTTCTTACTGTGAATGGCGGACAGTTTTTTTTTTTTACTGTACAACGCACCAATCCTCATTAGCATTTCACAAAAGCCTTATTTTAATGTTGTTCTAGGGGAATGAATTTAATGAATGACCTGATGAAAGGGAGATCTGGATTCGGGGGAGAGCGGTGTACATGTGCGTTTGTATGAAAATGGATTCGGAGAGATCGGAGTATACATGTTCGTTTGTATGGGAAAAGTGCTGGAGTGTTTTTCATTTTGCTTTAACCTTGTGTCTTATTTTGCGTGAATGTAGATGTTTCTTGGATTTGTTTTAAGGAGCTCGCTGTCTCTCCTTGAGAGCTCTCTGATCTCTACCCTAATAGCACTCTCTTCGTCACTGTCTCTTTTCCCCAGAGCGACGTACACATAGAGAGACACGGACAGACAGACAGACATAGACATAAGCCCTTCCCAGAAACTAATAACCATTATAAACATTGTACGTTACGTTTATTGTTATCTTTATTTTCTGTGGTTGCATATGTTTTAAAGCATGCAGAAGCAGTGGGCGTGTGTGTGTGTGTGTGTGTGTGTGTGTGTGTGTGTGTGTGTGTGTGTGTGTGTGTGTGTGTGTGTGGGTTTGTGTGTGTGATTAAACATAATACTTTAATAAGACATAGTCATAGATGCAATTATAATTAAGGAATACAAAATGTGACGTAATGCTGCGCAAAAGGGCCCACTTTGCCAAGAGGCCCACTTTGCTAAGAGACCCAGTTCTCTTACATTCTTGTAAGTGTCTCCCCTCTTCCTGGTCAAGTCCGGTGCCCCTGGTACACTAACTGACAGAGCTACAGTACCAGCACAGGCCAGCTTTCACATACTTATAATTAGTCCAAAGCATCAGCAACCATATTGTGGGGAAAACATTAGCGGAAAATAGCAGATCTACAAGCTCACAATGCGTCGCAATGACGCTGTTAGACAAAATATAGGGGTTTAAATGGTTCACTCATCCTAACTTTTACTTTAGGAACAGTGCGTGAGCAGCCATTCTCCAGTGCCTTTGGTCAAAAGGCACTGGCAATATGTCCCTCCCTACCATAATGTCTTCTGGTGTGAGAGGAACACAAGGAGAACATGCACACTCGAAGGATTCAAAGCCATTCTTGCTGTGAGGCAACAGCATTAAACATTATAGACACCTTAATTCAGAAACAAAGCAACAAGCAGGCATTATTTACAACATAAATACACTAAAACACAATGCAAAACCACAAATTACACATTGATACAAAATGTAACAAAACAACAGATGTTGGGGCTCCCAGGTGGCTCCCCTGGTAGAGCGCATATACTCAGTCCTTGTGCAGCCGGCCTGGGTTCGAATCTGACCCGAGGCTCTTTCCTGCATGTCCTTCCCCATCTCTCTCTCTGCATTTCCTTTCTTTCTCCACTGTAACTGTCAATAAAGACAAAAAATACCTTAAAAAACAGATGCAGTTCTCTGCAGGTTTTAACGTCTGAAGTAAACTTTTAAAATCACCAAGGGATTAAGTGCTCCAGTTTAATGTCTTTCTGGAGCTGATTCCAGGACTATGAAGCATAAAAACTAAAAGCCATCCTCCCACATTCTGTGGACATGTCAAAATTCTACTTTTGTTTTCAGAGCTCGTGCTGGAACATTGCTGTCAGCCTATGGAGAAGGACGCGTTTTGTTTGATAGGATTCACATTGAATTATTGGGAAATCATATAATCATAACCATATAAAACAGCTTTATGATCTAGGAAACAACTGATTAGGTTTCATAAACAGAATCTGTTTGCTGACTGTTGATCTGCCTATCTATCGCTCACTCTCAATATCTTGGTCTCTCTCTCTTGCTATCTTTCATTTATTACATTTTTTTCACACACGCACGCATGCACACACACACACACACACACACACACACACACACACACACACACACACACACACACACACACACACACACACACACACACACACACACACATGCATGTTTGTATTACTATACTTATGAGGACATCAACGTCTTAGGAGGGTGATTTTATGAATGCCATTTTTTGATGATTGTGCATTACATTCACCCATTCACACACACATTCCTACACTGATGGCGGAGGAAACCATGCAAGGCACCAACTTGCTCATCGGGAGCAATTTTAGGGGTTCAGTATCTTGCTCAAGGACACTTCGACACTAACTCTGGGGGAGCCCGGGATCGAACTGCGGCCGCTCTACCTCCTGAGCCACTGCCGCCCCTCTCACTCACTCTCACTCACTCACTCACGCACGCACACTCACGCACACGCACTTGCACACGTACACGCACGCACGCACGCACGCACGCACGCACGCACGCACGCACGCACGCACGCACACACACACACACACACACACACACACACACACACACACACACTCTCTCTCTTTCATGGATTCCCCAGTCTCTCCCTCTGTTTCTGGCGTGCTCTTGCAGTAAAAGAGCAGATGTACGGAGACACATTGAGGAGGTTGGTGGAGAACAGCTGTCTGATGCAGTAGAGCTCAGAAACCTTCTGAAGGAGGGAGGTGCACACTAACATCCATATTGTTAATTTGACTCAGAAAGTTTATGAACCAAATGGTCCCAAATTAACACCGAGGACTTTACTGTGTGGGAAGAGAGGATAGAATATGGACGGTGAGGAAGGAAAGAAAGAAAGAAAGAAAGAAAGAAAGAGAGAGAGAGAGAAAGATGTAGGTAGGTGGACAGTGGGAATACAGGAAGGAAGGAGATAGGAGAGTCAGGGGGGGGGGGGCACACCGGGGTGGGACACAGTGAGAATCATGGCTCAGGAACTGGGTCCTGTGGTGACAACAGCAGGTGACCTCTTGATGACCTTTGGTTACTCTCCGCTACTTCCAGGGAGAGAGATGGGGAGCTGTGTGTGTGTGTGTGTGTGTGTGTGTGTGTGTGTGTGTGTGTGTGTGTGTGTGTGTGTGTGTGTGTGTGTGTGTGTGTGTGTGTGTGTGTGTGTGTGTGTGTGTGTGTGTGTGTGTGTGTGTGTGTGTGTGTGTGTGTGTGTGTTGGACGATGTGTCTGCTGATGGATGCCTTGACATTTATGCACCTGTGTTTCATCTAGTGCTATATTTGTGTGTGTGTGTGTGTGTGCGAGTGCATGCGTCCGTGTGTGCGCGTGTGTGCGTGTGTGTGTGTGTGTGTGTGTGCGCGTGTGTGCGTGTGTGCGTGTGTGCGTGTGTGCGTGTGTGCGCGCGTGTGTGTGTGTGTGTGTGTGTGTGTGTGTGTGCGTGTGTGCGTGTGTGTGTGTGTGCGTGTGTGTGTGTGTGTGTGTCTGTGAGGAGGTTTACCTCAGTGTGCCATCAGCCTCAGAAGGTTTCTTACGTTGTTTGGGGATGGGTTCGTTCCAACAGGCCCCACAGGAACATGAGGCCTGCTCCGCTGCCAAACCATTGGACATGTGAGCTGTCCGGCTCATTCCGCAGCCGCTGCTACTGGGATTTGTAGTTGGGTTTTTCGTGTGTGTGTCTTTTGTCATCATGGCTGATGTGGCAGGGGAGGAGGCTGTGCCAACGAATCTCTGTCAGTGAGTATAAGCTGTTTCAGGATCAGCAAATATTTGACCACTCAAACCCCATATGGGTACCCAGAGTCCCTCAGGGCTCAATACTAGTATCTTTTCTGTTGTCTGTTATTGTGGGGAAAGCTTTCGCTGAAAATAGCCGATTGACAAGCTCACAACGCGACGGGTTGTGAGCTGGGGTTTAAGTGGTGTTAAGAGCTTGATATACTTTGTTGCATGCAGTGTCGCGCACTGAAAATAGCAGATCTACAAGCTAATAATGCGTTGCGCTCTGACAGGCTGTGAGCTTGTAGATCGGCTATTTTTGGTGCGCAACACTAGGTGATCTTTGCTGGGAAGTGGAGCAGGCAGCACTCTCTCTTCTGTGTTTTCTTTATTGAGACAGACATACTCACATTTTATTAGATTGTCCAGGTCTGCCTCATTCGTGGTATTATTATATTATTAGTAAGACAAGGCAAGGAAAGTTTATTTGTACAGCACGATTCAAAGTGATTAAGGCATAAAAAAAAGACATTTAAAGAGAGATAAATATGAATGAAGTTGTGGGACTCAAACCCACACCCACCAAGGGAAACAAACCTCACAAACAGGTAACTGTTTTTGTTTCTCCCTTTGCAGAAGACATGGCTTTGGTCTCATTCAGGCTATTCTCTCCATTACTTTAGTTTGAACTGAGAGGGAGAGAGTCAAACGTGGGTGATGAGGGGTGGGTTCGTCACTGGTCTTGTATAGCACTTACTTCTTTTCTCTCTCTCTCTCTCTCTCTCTCTCTCTCTCTCTCTCTGTCTTCTCTCTCTCTCTCTCTCTGTCTTCTCTCTCTCTCTCTCTCTCTCTCTGTCTTCTCTCTCTCTCTCTCTCTCTCTCTCTCTCTCTCTCTCTCTCTCTCTGTTGTCATGTCATACTGTAATGTATGTCGCTAAAAGAAAGTAAATAGATTAAAAAAAAACATCCATAGTAAAGAGAAACACATCTCCATTGCAGGTTCTGGTTTTCCGTGTTAAGTGGTCAGAGGGGTGGGCCGCGAACGCTTAAGAGATTTCCAATCAGGGCCGTGATCCAGAAAAGGATGAGAACCACTGGTCTATGTAATGGGCTCAATAGCAGGGGATAGACTACTGCAGGTTTTCCTTCAAAGTTCTCTTTATTCCCGTACAGCACTACATTCACCTGTTTGCCATGCCGTAGTAAGTATAATCGTTAGTTGTTTTCACATGCAAATAAGATCCAAGAAAGAACAGATAAAACAATGTGTCATGACACAGGTTCTCTCTGAGTGTGTGTGTGTGTGTGTGTGTGTGTGTGTGTGTGTGTGTGTGTGTGTGTGTGTGTGTGTGTGTGTGTGTGTGTGTGTGTGTGTGTGTGTGTGTGTGTGTGTGTGTGTGTGTGTGTGTGTGTGTGTGTGTGTGTGTGTGTGTGTGGGGGGGCATTGGAGTGGTTAAGGCGTGTATAACCTCTGACTCAGCCTGATATCTTGTCGCGGTTCGATTCCTGAGCCTGGCGGACCTTTGCTACGTGTCACTACCAGACTCTCTCCCATTTCCTGTCAATCTCCACTGTACTATCAATAAAGACAGAAAATGTCTGATAACATTGTTCATAACATAATAACAATTGGAATCAATAATTATTGTCCTGTATAATTGTGTTGCCCCCAGACAGATTCACTGTGTTTTGGTTCACCTGTTGATGTGCAGTTTGTCATTTATTGGCCCTTGTTACGTTGTTTTAGAATGACTTAAATTGCTAATATATAGTAGGAACTATGTTGGGCTGGACTAATGTCTGTCTTCCTTGTTTATGTAGGTCCATTGGTTACACTAAAACATACCCTGCTTTATAGTCTATTATAATCTAAATGGGACCATAATTTACATTGAAGAAGACTTGAAACTAGTGATTGAAAACAATAATTCATTAGGAAAACGTTTATCAAGTGAGACGTAGGGTAATTTTTCCGATGGACTACTGTACATTCAAACTCCCTTTTGCAACCAATGGAGTCACATCTGGCTCGTCATGAGATAGAATGCAGGTTTAAGTCACTTCCGCATTGGCTTAATTTTTCAGACCGGAAGCTTTTGCTACGGACACATTATGTCCAGCAAGCAATATTATAGAAAGCAGCTAGGCATTAATTTCTATGCAACACCACCAAATAGATATCAGCTAAGTTCACCCACCCCTCCAAAGACCCACTCACCTTTCATCTATCACATTTCCTTTAGCATTGTCTTGTATCGTCCTTGCATGAACGAACCTCAAAGATACAACGAGGCGGCTCTCATTCAGATGGTGAATCCTGCTCTAATCCTACTGTCGGTCCCTACAGGGGCATCCAGCAGCAGCTGTCGAGCTACAGGGAGACGGTGGTGCGTCAGGCCACGTCGGCGGCGGGCTCCACACACCGCGACGACGCCCCCACTTGCGGCATCTGTCACAAGACCAAGTTCGCGGACGGCTGCGGGAACCTGTGCTCCTACTGCCAGACCAAGTTCTGTGCTCGCTGCGGGGGCCGAGTCTCACTGCGCTCCAACACGGTGAGAGAGACACACACACACACACACACACACACACACACACACACACACACACACACACACACACACACACTGCCTTCTGACCCATAGAGTATATACATACAAAATCATTGCCGATTGTCCAGGTCAGTCGGCCACGGGTGTTGGATCTCAGGAGTAGGTGATGACGAGTAGTTTGTGTGTGTGTGTGTGTGTGCGTGTGCGTGTGCGCGTGTGTGTGTGTGTGTGCATGTGCGTGCACGTGCACGTGTGTGCGTGTGTGCGATTGCTGATGTGGTGAATGAAGTATAGTATACATACAGTGCATGTGGCACATTTGTACTTTATGTGTGTGTCGTGTATGCTGTGTGCATGTGTCGATGACGTGTACATTTGTGTGTGATAGATGCAGATTTGTGTGTGTGCGTGTGTGTGTGTGTGTGTGTGTGTGTATGTGTGTGTGTGTGTGTGTGTGCGCGCACACGTGCGTGTGCGCATGCGTGTGTGTGTGTGTGTGTGTGTGTGTGTGTGTGTGTGTGTGTGTGTGTGTGTGTGTGTGTGTGTGTGTGTGTGTGTGTGTGTGTGTGTGTGTGTGTGTGTGTGACCCATGGCAGGAGCTGGTAAAGGTTAATTGGGCATTAGGCTGTGCTGAGGACCAGGAGGAGGTCTCTGTCTCTCTGTCTCTGGACCCTCAAGGGGTCCAAGCTGCCCTATACACACACAGCAGGGGGCACCTGCTGAAGGTGTGTGTGTGTGTGTGTGTGTGTGTGTGTGTCTTTTTGGCTGTGTGTCTTGGGATCTCCTCTTAAATACTGTAGATGAAGTCACTTTCCACCTCTGCACGCGCCTTTTCCTCAACATTACCACCAATTGTGACATTTAATGATCACATAAAGATACACGCCTGCACACTATACACACACAATGTTAGACCTACAGTTGAACACACACACACACACATGCGCGCGCACACGCATGTACGCAAGCACACATGCATGCAAGCACGCAGATAGTCCTAAATACTTTTCAATTGAGCGGAGAGTTCATCCTGTGTGAGGAGTAGAGGTGGGAGGTCTTTGAAATATGAATGAATGACCTGCTGAATTTTCACACACACTCGCACGCACGCACGCACGCACGCACTCTCACACACACACACACACACACACACACCCACGTTCAAATTATTCTGACTCATTTGGTCTCTCTCTGCCCTTTCATCCACATGGGGACGCTGTCTGTCTGTGTGTCTCTCATCTGGTCTGCAGGAGGACAAAGTGGTGAGTCTACTTTTACTTATCTTTCTCTCTTTCTTACGCTCTTCCACCCCTCTCTCTAGAAAAGCCTCGAAGCCTAATTTATACTCTATATTATGATGGAATCACATGCCGAAAAGAACATATTTACAAGCTTCAAACAGCCTTGTTTGCTTGCAAATTTGTTATTTGTTTTGCCAGCGACACCATCATGCAACGGACTATGAATTTAGCTAAATAAATTCCTCTGCTGGTGTTTAATGTCAGGTTAAATCTTCACTTGCCCTTGTTTGCTCCCAACCCCCAGGTGGCGCTGCCAAAGCTCTACTTTGACAGAACTGGGCCAAGCTCACATGACCCATGATCACACACCCTTCACTTTAACCAGCCTAAAAAAAACCTTCTGTTGGTTCTGAACCCCAAGAACAATATTTCACAGTTTCACAACAAAAGAATTTCAGACAAATATCTTGTAAAATGTAACTTTTTGTATATTTGGAAACCTACGTCACCTACTGTATGTCCTTTCTGTATGGGAATGCACCAGGATGCTGTTTCATCAGTTTTATATATGACTGGCTAGTTAGTATAGAGTTGGATGGCTGTCCTGACTTGAACTGCTACTTGACATGGATTCATTTAATTACTCTGGGGTTGATTAATCTTGCCTGGCTCAGTGGTCTACTACTGGTGGTGCAAAGTCACTCTTGCCAGATTATGCTCCCATTGGATGAGAATCAGCATTGGATGCTGGGAAGCAGATGAAAGTGTCTCCACTCCAGCAGTCGTTCTGTCAGAGAACTCTGAGTTGATGTTCTCAGTTTTAAACCTTGATTGGACCCCGGTTCTTCTCTTCTCTCTCAAGTCAAGCACTGACTTTTTTGTAACATTGACATATTGATGTATTAGATCAGTGGTGATCTAATACCACCAAAATGAACATATTTGAACTGGGAACCCCCCACCCTGACAAGCACTTGGAATTGTAGGAGTTGATGCATTACATTTAGTTTGACTCGGTTCCACAGATAAATATTGTGAAAATAGCCGATCTACAAAAAGGTATTTAATTGTGAAAAAGGCTATTTTCACAATTGTTGCCTTTGTCTTATATTATTTGACCATTTGGCCAATGTTTGACCAGTTTTTATAGAATAGTTTGTTGATTACTTTTGATGCCATAATGGTCTTATAACGGACGATCACAGTTACACTGTTTTTGTTCCGGTGGAAAGAGGAGAGACTCGTCTCTCCACGGAGACACCGTTTGTTTACATCCGGGTTAAAAAAAAAGATCACTGGATTGTCAAAACGACTCAAAATAAGGTAAAACCGCTGGCACTGGCGGATTAATTAATTAATACCTGGCAGTGAATATGTTTTAAGGTCCTAACATTGGCACTTTCAGTGTCATCTGAATTTCTACTGTGTATTTTGCTACTTTTCTGTCCTGTCCCTGTCCCTTTTTTCAAACCATAATGTGACCTGCTCTACTGGAGGTCATTAAAATATTCATTCCTGTCTTCAGTGGTGGACAAAGTATATCAAGTAAATGCTGAAGTATTCAAAAGTACAAATTACAAAGTACATTTTTTGGGGTTTCCCCAAAAAAATATTACATTTTCCGACATTTAAAAAAAAAACAGATCTACTAGCTGTACAGCTAGTGTCACTATATTTGAAATAGGGCTTAAGTGGTTAATTCATAATATATTTGTCAAGTTTGGGTCCCAAGAGTCCCTTCATAGAATACAATATTTCAATTTGAAATGTAGCAAAGAGAAGTCACGTACAATAAAAATTTGCTTAAGGACAGTACTCAAGTAAATGTACTTAGTTATGTCCACCACTGCCTTTCATGTACATAACTCCAGTGTGTTCCCATGAGCACTTGAGTGACTTCAGTACAGGTAACATTAATTTGGACATCCCATGAAAACACACACACACACACACGCACACGCACACGCACGCGCACACGCACACGCACACGCACACTGAGCCAGTTCTCGTGAGTTACGCACTAAAATTAGCTGATATATAGTGTACAGTGTGTGTTGTGATGTACTGTATATGGCGGTATGTAGTCTATAGCGCATTTCCATGCTAATGAAATTCTGGGCTCATTATCGGCTGTGATTTCTGAGCTCTGGTTGGGAGACCTGTGTGTGTGTGTGTGTGTGTGTGTGTGTGTGTGTGTGTGTGTGTGTGTGTGTGTGTGTGTGTGTGTGTGTGTACTTGCATGCGTTTGTGCTGAAGCCAAGGCTGTTTTTGAAGTCTTCAGACCCCCTCTCCTGGGAGTGCTGTGGGTTGCTCTCTCTCTCACTCTCTCTGTCACACACATGCATCTGCAAAGACATTTTCTGATGCTCACACATAAAATTTCATGCACGCACGCACGCACATACACACACACACACACACACATGCACGCACGCACGCGCACATACGCACATACACACACACACACACACACACACACACACACACACACACACACACACACACACACACACACACACACACACACACACACACACACACACACACACACACACGCACATCCTTCTAATTGTAATGTCTAGGGCTGTATGTGAGCGGGGGCCTGTGTGTGTGTTTATGAGGTCATAACTCACAACAGCTGATTGCTGTTTTTAGACCCATTCTAATTTAGGAACAGATAAAAATGTGTTATCCACTGTTGTCTGTTACACACTGATATACCGCTCACTGTTACTTTAACACATTATGACACAGAACATTAAGAGAGTGCAAAAGGAACACATTATAAAAGGGCATCTGAGTCCAATTAAAATAAAAATTTAAAGAAGTAAAAACAATAAAAAAAAAACAATAAGAGAATGAAATTACAGTGCAGATGAAATTATTAGTAAACCTCAGTAAAAGGCAGCGGCAAACTGAAAGGTTTTTAGCTTTGAGATCTGAGAGTTGTAGCAGATCTACAGTTTTTCTGGGAGTATTTTCCAAATATGCAATGCATAAAAACGCTGCAAAACACTGCTTCTCCGCGAGTAGTTCAGATTCTAATCTGGGGACAGAATTTAGAACTGTCCCAGATTACCTGAGAGGTCTGAATGGTTCATGATGTAGTACAAGATCAGAAATGTATTTTGGCCCTAAACCATTCAATGCTTTCTAGACCAACAGTAGTATTTTGAAATCAATTATTTGACAGACGGGGGGGTAGTGTAAAAATCTCAGAATTGGAGTGATTATGGTCCACTTTTGTGGCATTACTAAAGACAGCAGCAGCCTTCTGAATCAACTGCAGCTGTCCGGTCGATTTTTAGGGAGATCTGTAAAGACACCATTGCAGTAGTCCTAGTTGAGTCTACTGAAGATGAACTCATGAACGTCTTTCCAAATCTTGCTGAGACATAAGTCCTTTAATCCTTGATATATTCTTGAGGAGATTGTAGGCTCAAAGCTGCCCTTTGTAAGTGTTTTAATGTGGCTGTTGAAATTCAGGCTTGAATCCATGACTACCCCACAATTTCTGGCTTCGGTTGTGGTTTTTAACATTATTACTGTTTGAATCTGAGTGCTGACATGTAGTCGTTCCTCCTTTGCGCCAAAAACAATTATTGCAGTTTTTTCTTTAACTGAATAAAAATCTGGCACATCCCAATCATTGATTTGTTCAATGTCTTTACTCAGTGTTTGTATTGGACCTTAGTCCGTTGGTGATACACTTATGTAAATGTGTGTGCTGTTGTTTTCCAAATCTGTGCCAAGGTAGATGTCATTTTGTTCCGCTAAGATGTGTATTTCCCTATCTAGACACTGGTATACTCACTGTTACTGTATCTACATACTGGTATCTACAGTATATACTGGTATACTACTCACCATTACTGTAGCAACACACTGGCATCTACAGTACACACTGGTATCTGGTGGTGTCTATACTAACTCATATCTACCACTCCCTGGTGTTTTTGGAAGACATGACAGGAGAAAAGGAAATACTTTTTTTGGTCCATTGACACAGGAACTACAGTATGTCTTTTTTGCATATCCCTCCAATATGTCAGAGCACAGGGTCAGCATTGCTTGTGGGCACCGCTGATTTAATACCAGCCAGCCACCTTACAGTCACCAGATGGAATACTCCCTCCTGTCAATACCGGTGATCGAACCAGCAACCTTTGGGTCACGGGTTGGCCTCCCTACATCAAGGCCAACCTGCCTTTTCTTACGCAGTGTTAGGAGCAGAAGTTCTGGCATTTGGAGCTATACCCAGATCACTACACTTTTCCCCCCCAAGGGACTGTTCTATTTTAGGACAACCCTCAGCCAGTGTGACTGCTCATCATACTGTAGGATCCCATACTTCAGCATCTTTTCTGGGGGGTTATTTTCTCATGCTGTATGGTTTGACATTTTCAAAGGCGATATACAGTACATTACATTCGTTCTTCTCGAGAGCCACAGAGAGGTTGGACGATGTCTGTGGTCACTCCAGCACATGGCGGGTGTGTCTCCATGTCCGGTATGTTAGGGGAGAGAGACAGAGAGAGAGGGAGAGAGACAGAGAGAGAGGGGGGGGGGGGCAGGGGGGGGGGCTGGAGTGAGAGTCATGTGTCATCTGTTGTTAACACCATGGAGCTCCATGATTACTATTGATCTCCGGTCTTGCTAGCCTCCTCTGTCTCCGTGTCCATCTCTCATTGACTGGTCTTAAGGCGGCCATCTTTCTCCCCTGTTATGGCTGAGCGCTCATTATTGTAGGCGAAGTTGGCGCACACACGCACGCACACGCGCACACACACACACACACACACACACACACACACACACACACACACACACACACACACACACACACACACACACACACACACACACACACACACACACACACACACACACACACACACACACACACACACACACACACACACATATATATACACATTACAATATATATATATATACACATTACAATATATATATTACAATATATATATTACAATATACATACATACATACATACATACATACATACATACATACATACATACATACATACATACATACATACATACATACAGTAAATACAAACTTACTGCCTCATTCTCACTCTTAATTTCAATTGACTCCACATTAAATTGACTATACCTAGGGTAAATGTATGCACGTTAGAGACATCTAGTGGTAAAAAGTATAGCAGCACCCTGATTGTCATCAATAGCATTATTAGAACTGTGTGTCAAGCTCAAGTGGGTTGTGTGTACGTGTGTGTGTGAGCACAAAGATGAAGCTGAACTTGTCCTCGCATCGACCTGCTGATGGCACGTCAGAAAAATGTATGATACCCCCCTCCCTCATCTGGTCCCTCTCTAACATCACTACATTATTTATACTATTGATTCACCGTTTAAATCTAGATATGGTCTGTCTGTGTGTGTGTGTGTGTGTGTGTGTGTGTGTGTGTGTGTGTGTGTGTGTGTGTGTGTGTGACCCTGTGAGAGACGAAGATCCTCCTACAAAGTCAGTAGTTGACTTTTGGGTGTAGTTATGGTTGTTTGTATGTTTATTTACCAGAGTGTTTTATTTGTTTGCAGTGTGTTTACACACACACACACACACACACACACACACACACACACACACACACTTAGCCACGCACATGCTGCCCGTGTCTATGCGTTATACTGTCATTGGCAGAGACCACGTCCTGGTTCCCGCCTCCCTTCCCCAGAGGAAGGAGGCTGATCCATTGGTCTCACCTGTGAGTGACACAGGAGGCGATCATTTCTTCACCCTCGCTGACTGATCTATGGAGAGGACCGTGAATCTAATGGAAGTGGCTTGTGTAACATGACAGTATGTCATGTTTAGTGTGTGTAGAAATCTAGCGGCTGTGTGCAGACAGACACAGAGAGAGAGAGAGAGAGAGAGAGAGAGAGAGAGAGAGAGAGAGATAGAGGGGCAGATATAGACAGACACAGAAACGTCTGTATGGATGAGAGCAAACCAAGGCAGCAGCAGCGCTAGAAGAGGGGAGAGCAGAGCGACAGACAGACAGACAGACAGACAAGCGGAGATGGAGGGGGGTGGCAGAGAGAGGCAGAGTGTGAATTCATGAGAGAGTGGGAAGAGAAAAAGACAGAGATGAGTGCGTAATGCTAGGGAAGCCCCCGGCTGACCCGAGGGAGTGCTGAAGAAGAGCATGACGGTGAATACAGGAAAGAAAGAGGGAGAGAGCAGATCATGAGCTGGAATGTAAGACAACAAAGATGTCATTACTTTCGTGGGAATATACGGCTGTAACGTATAACATACTGTAGCCTACTTAAAATATCTCTTCTCTATCGTCATTTCAACATTTGATTTGACTGGGACAGCTTGTGGGCTTGGCATTTGAGATAGTGGAGTTCTGAAAAGCAAATGGACAGCTAGACGCCACTGTCAAAGTACATTACATGTTACTACAGTATGTATGTATGTATGTATGTTCTGTTGCGATGTATGAATAAACAAAATTCACATTTTGAGCTGACCACACACGTATTGTGGATTAATTGACTTTTCCTGTCATATGTTAAATACTCTTTGATTGTCGTGGAGTTTTACAGTATGTTTGTATTTCTTAAAGACAGGCCTATTGATGTATTGCCATTAATAGCTGTTGATTTGTGGTCTGACTCACAAGTCAGCCTCTAAACACTGTGCGACACGTATGTTATTTTCAAATATCCGATGGATATAGGTTTAAAGTGCTCATGTGACCTATAGTTGCTTTTTTGGGCTTGTTTTCATAAACCTGGTTGCTCTCTTTAGCAAGATCACACTACTTGATCACACTGGTAAGCGTATGTTTGGCAGTGATTCTCTAAAGCCAGAGTTATACTTAGTTGCGCATGGGTGTCGTGCACCGAAAATAGACGATCTACAAGCTCACAACGCGTTGCAGCGCAACATGTTGTGGCATTGTAGATCTGCTATTTTCCGATATAAAATAAATAGTATGAAATAAAAAGGTGTGAGCTTCGCCAGGCTCATGCCAGCAGCCATGGTCAACAGAAGCTCACAGGCATGGTAGGAGTGCACACACACACACACACACACACACACACACACACACACACACACACACACACACACACACACACACACACACACATGCACACGCACACGCACACGCATACACACACACACACGTGTATTAATGGCACTTACCCGCTGCTCCTAATAGTTAGGATGGGTTAATTTAATTGCAGAGTATGTGCAAACAACAACAACACAGCTTGTATGAGGGTCTTGTCAAGTACATTTAGGTCATGTTAGGCTCCACAGAGCAGCACAGGTCAGGCAGCAGGGCAGATGAGGAGTTTTTTGCATTGTTTAAAACATATTTTTTTGTATTGAGAGAGACAGGAAAGAGAGAAACAGTCGTGAATGGGATTATGTGTAATGCAAGTCACCCCCTGCTGGGAATCGAAACAGGTATATTGAGCTGCTGAGGTGTTCCCAAGTTCCATCCAGAGGATGTGATAACTATGGTTACCGAGAACCTACTCCCCCCCCCCTTCCAGAAAACAAGCACCCAACCGTAGGAACTCCCAGCATTTCATTGTTATATCATATTGCACACACAGTCATGAATACTGCTGCACACGCACGCACGCACGCACGCACGCACGCACACACACACACACACACACACACACACACACACACACACACACACACACACACACACACACACACACACACACACACACACACACACACACACACACACACACACACAGATGGAGCTCAATGCAAACAAACACACAGAGAGGTTTGGTGTCCTAGTTTTCCTAGAGAAGCCATAAGCCATTTTCTCTTTCTGTCTCTCCTTTCTTTCACTCTCCCTCACATGTACGCTCATCTCTGAGGGTCTGTGTCACTGTGGTCATGTGACATGCTGCTGCTGCTGGTGGGGTTTATGTGGCGGTCTGTGTACTGTATAGAGCATGCATGTGAGTACGCTCTCGTGTATGTTTACTAGGGTTACAACAGTTAATCAAAGTAATCGATTGAATCCATTATAAAGAATTATAGATAATAAGATTAAATAATTGATTAATAAATTATAATCAATCCCGCTGTGAGCTTGTACTGTAGATCAGCAATTTTAAAAAGAAATTGCACGACACTGTTGTGCGATGAAGAATACATGAAAGCTTAAGTGGTAAATCGATTTGTTGATATATAAAGAAATACAAAAATATTCGGTTCACTTTTTCAATGAATCAAAAAAAGTCATCACTAGAATAATCGCTAAGAAAATAATCAATAGTTGCAGGCAGCCCTAATGTTTACACCTGTATGCATGCATGTGAGGGGGTGAAAGCGGTCCTGTATGTACAGTTTAGCTGTACCTATATCTGTGTGTTTGTCCACAACTGTTTGTGTATTTGTACAATGGTGTGCTTATACTGTGCTTTTGTGTTTGCGCATTATGATGCACACATTATCATGCCTTGGTTGCTCTGGTTATTACGCTATATCAGAGTTCCTCTTTCTATTTTTGTACTGCAAATCTATAATGTCAGCTTTAATAATAGGTTGGGATGCTAATCCTTTGTCTCCCTCCACAACAACACAGTGGGAGGCGATGGCATTGCACATCTCATTCTAAAACATAGACAAACATAAGCCTGTTAAAATGCAGTACAGACACATTCACTGTTGAAGAACAGTGAATGCCAGTTGCAGCTCTTCTCAAATGTACAGTAGGGAAATTACATTAAATTGGTATTTACAGCGTAGCATTAAACATTATTAACAAACACCTTCACAAGTAGTGTATACAACATCCTAATTAGCCTGTGACTTTTCTGAAATACAGATATATTTGTATGGGTGTTTGATGTAATCTAATTTCTTTGCAAAACAAGTGTAAATCAGTAAATATGTAGTATTGTTAAAACAACCATTCATCATCATTGTATATAGGTTTAATGGAGTATTGCCCTACTTACATAGAAATCCAGGAATTCAGCTAAACTAGGCTAAACTAAAGTTAGCCCTAGAATGTCTGTGATACTAAATGGCTAAACTTAAGTATACTAAACTAACATACACACAGAGACAAAAGGCATTAAATGAGGCATTTTTCAGGCTGGAGATGAAGTAGGGACCCCCACTACTTTTTCCACAGCTGTCATATAGCTTCATTGACTTATTTCACAATACTATACTCAGTGTTGGGTTCATGTTTGCTGTTGTTGTTGTTCTTCTTTTGTTTACACATGGTCTTTCCTATTAAGTATTACTATGTTGGATTCATGTTAATGTGTATTTTCAGACATTTAACCTACTTAAACCCTCAATACTTGATCTGCCCTTTTTCACCTAATCTCTTTGCTGAAACTATCTACAAGCTCTAATTGTTGTGAGCTTGTAGATCTGCTATTTTCAGTGAATGTTACCCCCCAGAATAGGAATGCTAGGGTTCAAGTGGTTAATATAATATCTATATATATAAAAGCTCTATATATATATATATATATATATATATATATATATATATATATATATATATATATATATATGGGGTTAGGTTAGGGTTAGGGTTATATAACAGGGACTTCCTGTTGAGTGGAAAGTAAAAGTACAATTCCTCCAAAACAATGCTGGCGAGTCTCGAGATGTGCAGCATGCATAGCCTAGGAGGTTATATTATAGCGTATGGATGATTTTGCTCAGACAGGAGAAAGTTTGACGTCATGTTAAAAGCCGAGGGACGGACCAGTCCCATTGAGCTATTTAAGAACCCGTCCACCACCAGCTGCGCATAATGAAATTGATTAGAGGAGAGGAGCGGACGCTCATATAGACGCACGCGGTCATGGAGGATGGTTGGTTTGTTTTCGAAAATGACTCCGACAGATCCGTGGTCAGTGACTGGGGCTGGGAGCAGTGCTACGGTCAAGGTGAGGCCTGGCTCAGCCAGGACTCACAACAGAGGAATTCTATATCAGTAACTTTAGAGTGAGTAACTATTTTGTGCAACTAGAGATTGGGTGTAGCCGTCTGTCTCGACCGTCATGAATGAACTTCAACCTGGTGTTTTCACTTATTCCATTTACGGCCCCCGTACATCTACATAAACGTTAAGATATAAAGTGCTTACCCCATGGCCACGGATGTTACAATTCTACTCTGGCCCTCAGAAGTACCTGTATCTTCCGTATTGTTCAATAAATAGCATTTTAATCCGATCGGTAACCATTTTCTCATAGTTAATAATAATGTATCACAGAGTGCAGTACACCTCCCAACCGATACGGTCGCGTAGTTGAAAACGTTTGGAGGAAATACGGAGAAAATGGCCACCGATCGTATCAAAATGCTTTTTATTGAATAATACGGAAGATACGTGTACTTCTGAGGGCCCGTATATAATTGTAATATCCGTGGCCATGGGGTAAGCACTTTATATTTGAAATTTGAACTTTTATGTAGATGTTCGGGCCTTAAATGGAGGAAGTGCAAACACCAGGTTGAAGTTCATCCATGACAGTCATGTTTCAGGACTATATTCGGGGTATTGGTGAGCGTTTGTTCTAGCCTGGTAAACCCTCCCTCCGGAAATCTCATTTTCATGTGAGAAATGCGATTTCCGGAGGGAGGGTTTACGTTTTATCTGCAGTTTCAAGTGTGTATAGGCTAGCCTACTTAACGAGTAGCAAGCAACACATATTTATTCATCTGATGAATATCCCTCGAGGTGAGGTTATTGATGACGCATATATTGTGTAATTATTGAGTAAATCTAAATTCATCATTCTCAATGTGATAACGTACTGTAAGGCCAATAAACGTGTGTTCTATGTGACGTTTGATCAGAAATGGTCAACTGCTGGTTCTGATTGTATAGAAGAAAGATGGAGCAATTGCACAATTTATCTAGGCACCTTTTTAATTACACAGAGCTTTTGATACTGCTCTTCTTGATACTGTACACCTAATTGTAATAAAGGACCCTGTGTTGCGCGCTGTTTGATTGGTCCAGGATAATGGCCCCTTTAATTACACTTAACGTTTGAGGTACTGTAACATTGTTTAATTGTAATTAAGAACCCTTGTGTTGTGCGCAGTTTGATTGGTCAGGGCTAATGCACCTTAATTGCACAGGACGTTTGAGGTAGCCTACTGTACATTGTTTAATTGTAATTAAGGACCCAATCAAAATGGTTACAGCTTGCAGCTGGATGTGTTAAGGCATGGGGTGGTATGGTTAGTATTTGTAAATCATTTGAGTAAGGTTTAGGCACTGTTTGTATGGTTAAGTTGTTTAGGCATGTGGCTTTGGTGTGGTTTAGTTAAGGTTAGGTGCTGTTAGTATGACTAAAGGATCATGCTGCTGTCAATACATGTCATGATGTCCTTTCACAACGTAAATCATAATGCAGTATCTTGCATAAACATGGATAATGTTCCAGTTAATGACTGTATTGTTAATTTTCACTTAAGGATAGGCAGTCTGTGTTAGTAGCCTGGCTTCACATGGAGCCTGCTTATATCAGTGCTTAAAGGAGAATTTTGGACTAAGTTTTTCTTACCTTTTCTATGACGTTACATCTTAGGACGAATGGTACAGTAGAAAAATTTCATAACTCCATCCCAGGTCCGCCAAAGCTTAAAACGTGCGCGGATAGGCCTTGCGTTGGATCACATATTTTAATAGCTTTATTTTTTGTGAGATCATAGTGACAGAACATTATGCAACCAAAAAAAAAAAAACCTTAGTCTCGCGAGATTGAAATCTCGAGATTTCAATCTCGTCTAGCGAGACTTCTGTTTTTTTCCTTTTCTTTTTTGACAGTGTTCTGTCACTATGAACGTCAGATCTCACCCAAAAAAAAAGAAAAAGCTATTAAAATATGCAAGGCCTATCCGCGCATGTTTTAAGCTGTGGTGAACCCAGGATGGAGTTATGAAAATGTTCTACTGTACCATTCATCCTAAGATATCATAACGTCATAGAAAAGGTAAGAGAAACTTAGTCCAAAATTCTCCTTTAAGTTATGTGCAGCCACTCCCTCCAAAGAAAAGTCTCTTTATAAATCGTGACATTTGAGGTAGTGTATTTTCGCAAAATGTTAGCCTATTTTCCCCAAATGTTGTGACATACCCAAAATTGTGACGACAGGGTTCATGTGGTTAAGGCCTTTTCACATGGGAAGCGTGGGCAGATAAAATGGGCGTGGGGCATCTTGACAGGTGGAGTGACAAGTGGGCGTGGCCGAAATCCCCTAAAACTGTCTCAAGTTCGATGAATTGTTAACTTTTTTTTTTCTACGTGATGTGTAGAAATGCAGCATGTGGAGGTGCCTGACGTTCAAGTATTAACTTCAGTCACCCAGTGTCCAGTGCCCATTGTGGTGAAAATGGACCCCTAATACATTTTGGTTGAAAATGTTAAATTCAGTGCACATTATGTCTTTACTTAGTTTTTTTTGTTTGAAATTAACTGGTGAATTTTGTGGACTGTTGAGCCTGATATATATACTTTGACATACGTACGTTGTCATGTGTCTAAAATAGCCGATACACAAGCTCACAGCGGCTCACAGATTTTGGCGCGTGAACTTGTATATTTGCCATCAGCACAGAACACTGTAGTACGAGAGACAAATTAGGCATTACAATTATAAAGGTTATGACAACGGCTGCCTAAGAAAATGTTTTGATGCTTAATCAATAAGTATCAGTTATTTACATTAGTTTGCAGTGGCGTCACGCAGCATTAGGATTACTTAATGGTTTGGGTGTCACTATCGGGTGAACATTTCATGACCTATTAACAGATACTCCCATGTATGTGTGGTTTCAGAGAAGAGAAGCATAGTCCTGGGACGCAACAAGACGAAACATACTCTTCCCCATCCTGCTCTCAAACCGACACAGGTGATGGGTGGCTTCCATCATCCAACACCACTGCCTCACTGTCTCTACGGTCCTCTCCCTACTCGACTCAGAGGGAGGGACAAAAAGGGAAGAAAAATAAGAGAGCCAGCCACGATGACCATTCAAGGTCTCCCTCGCCATTGTGGAGATCAGGCGACTCCCCGGCAGGCCAAAGCACCAGAAAGGTGGCTAAATTGTCTGAATTGACCAGGGCCTCAACAGGGTCCCCTTCATGGTCCCACAGGTCTAGAGCCACTCGCCGAAGAAAATGGAGAGATGAGGAAGTCGGCAAGGCTGCCCGTTCAAGGTCGCCGTTCTGGAGATTAGGTGACTCCCTGACAGGCCAAAGCACCAGAAAGGTGGCCGTGTGGTCTGAATTGACCACGGCTCCCGCAGTTTCTTCCTCCACATCAAAGCGCAAGCGCCCCAGGAGCCGTAAGAAAGCCTGGCAGACCAGGAAGGTGTTTCTGGTGTCGCAAACAAATGAAACATGCCAAACGAGGACACCGGGAGACCCTGGCAGGAGTACACTGGCTGCTCCTGTCTCTGTCCCAGGTGAGGCATACGGTCGCTGCCAGTACTGTGGCCGATACCCAAACAATTCTCAATGGAGAAGGGCGGCCTACTGGAGAAGGGCGGCCTACTGGAGAAGAGTGGCCTACTGGAGACGCAGATCCATCACAACCTCCTGGAGACGCAGATCCAGTACGACCCCCTGGAGACGCAGGGCCGCCACAACCACCTGGGAGCACATGCCCACTCCCATCGCTCCCGCTAGTCAACGCTGCAGCTTCCGGGACAGCATCGAGCAGTGCCACTGCTGCAAAGGAAAAGGCAGACACCAAATGACTTCCTGGAAGTGCGGGCGTTGCATGGTTCCCTTGTGCCTGTCGCTGCACAGGAATTGCTTTGCAGTGTGGCATGGAGTGAAGACCACAGAGGGACTGTAGGAAATGGCTGTGCACAGAGCCAGCCCTGCACAGAGCCAGCCCGTCTAATCTATATTCCCTCCATATTAAAACCCCCTGCCTGTCCCTAATAGGGGTGTTTGTACTATGTAACATCATGGGACCTTAACCTACAGTAGGGATGACTCCTCTTGGTGGCAAAAAAAAGTTTTTGCATGTAATGCAGTCGTTTTATTTTTTGAACGTTTGAACTTGAAGAAAAGGGCATGTATTCATTAATTCATTCATTTTCACAAACGTTTGCTGCAACTATCGATAATTGTCTTAATGAATTAATTCTACTTTTTCAATTATCTGAATAAGCAAGAAGCAATACATTTTCTTTATCGTTCACAATGCAGCCCTGCTTTTCTGTTTCCCCCTGCTGTATCTAAACATAATTGAATAAAATAAAACATTAAGTAAAAATAAAATGAGTCATATTTGTATTGCAACATTACATGAGGAGTTATGAATAGGCCTCCACAAACAGGCACATTTTCCGGGTTATTCACAAAATTGCTAATATTGACACACCTGTGACAATAGTCCAGATAAGTAGAGCAGCCAGTGATGTAGCAGTTGACTGCTTTGGTTTGACTGTAGAGAACCACAGACTGGAGGCTGTTTTCATGTGTCCCTTATCTGCTGTGTGAGTGGTGCTGGGGTGTTTGGTGGATAAATATAGCTGCGTTGGTGTGAAGCTCCTCTCTCCTCGGCTTTTGTAGGCTCATCAAAAAAAGGTTTCTAGGGAGGGGGGGGGGGGGGGGGGTAATGGGAGGTGGGGGTGAAGCGGGACATGGGTTTAGGGACAGCGAAATGAGGGAGGGAAGAAGTGAGCAAGTGATGGGTCGAAGAGAGGTAGAATGGGGAGGATGACAAAGGATGGCAGCCATAAAGGACTGGCATGCGAGGGTGGGAGAACATGGAAGTCGGGAGAAAAAGAGTGGAGAAGGAATGATTCAGAGGGGTGGCTCACCAGGGAGCATTCAGCCCTAATGAGAACCCTGGTGGCTCACCGTCTCTCCTCTCCTTCATCCCTTCACCATCCTTTGCTTCTTCCCTCCCTCCCGTCCTGTCTAATTCCATCTGATGTTTCAGGTGTTAATATAGGCCTGGTTATGACTACATTACGTCTGTGTGTATAATATGCTGCTACTTTACTGGTTTATGTGGAAATGGAGAGATGATTGGGGGAAGCAATAGAGGCATCTTTTTATGATGGCAATTGAGTATCTTTATCATTTGGCTTTGCGTTCTGTTTGAAGCCAAAGGAAGCCTGTAATGTATTACATTCATTGTTCTACGTGTATATGCCATGTTTATCTTAAAAGCCTTTTTTCTGGATGAGCTCATTGGCAGTGAAGATGCTCTCCAGGAAGAATGCCGCCCCCTTCCTTTTTCGACTTCAGACGGCTGCCATTTGTTGGAAGTCTGTGTTCAGTTGGTTGACAAATGTTAGACATCAGTTGAGATGGATTCTGCCGCTGGAAAACAGTGAAGCTACTAATCTGTGTCCTCATTCATAAAGAAAATTCTTGGAATTACTGTATGCTAAAACATCTGAAACTTATTTCTTAATATACTTACCCTGATTCAAATAAATAAATACCTAACACAAAGTTGCATAAGGTCACTTTAAAACTACATTTAAGTCTGTCTCTTTCTCCCGCACAATGTCTGAACTACAATAAAGATGTCGGTGCATCTATTCTGTACAACTGCTTCAAATAACTATTGACCTCCAACCACTGCAGATGTGCCGGTTATATCAACATAAGATTGGTTAAAGTCGTATTCAACGACGGTTGTATCTTAAGAGGTAAAATAAAAGTGCTGTGAGCACACCCTGAACGTATTCGGTACTTAAACAATATTCCTTTACTTCCGTTACATCAGCCCCTAGTCTCAGAACCATGGAGAACCATGGCATAAGGGCTGTGGAGCGGGACAATCACATGTGATGTGTCCCAGTCCCACACATTGGTACAGGCCGTGCTGGGGACATTGACCTGGCTTTCGTCTCTTTGGTGCCATCTTTTATTTTTATTTGTATTTTAAAAAAATGACATTCTATGAAATAATCCCTGATTAGACAGTTACAATTACAAGATCACCAGGTGAATGCAATTCACTTCAGTGGCGGAGCGTAGGCGGCCGCCTACGGGCCCGAGCCGTCGGATCACATGAACCTTTATTTTATTAGAAATAGACGCACTTTGCGTGCTTTTTCTGGTATGATGGAAAACCAGCAGTATCACGGTTAGTTCCTGCAGATGTTTGAGGTAGTAGGTAGTATGTACTAATAAATGATCCATATAACTTATATCCTTTTTCCCTCCAGGTGATATGGGTGTGTAATAACTGCCGGAAGCAGCAGGAGATTTTGACCAAGCCAGGTGAGTGGTTCTCCGGTCCGGTCGAGAAGACCGCCATCAGCGATCCCTCCATCTCTCTGACCCCCGGTGACAAGAAGCTCCGGTCCCGCTCCCAGGCTCCCCTGGGCTCCACGACGGCTCCTTTGGACCCCAACAGGCCCAGGACCCCAGGGACCACGGCTGGTATCGACCCCCGTTCACGCAGCGAGCCGCCTCGAGACACGTAAGCCAACTTTCTGTCCTGGAAGTGAACTGCTTCTTTCTTGGCTAGGGGACAATGGATTACTGTGAGACAATGAAAAGGCATCTGTAGGAGAATATCATGTTTTATGTACAGTACTCTTCCTCTCTCTCTTTGTTGCTCTGGCTTTCTCTAGGAGAAATGGTAGGGGAGGAGGAGCTGGACGTGGGGAGCGTCGTCCGGGACAGCCCAGGCTGCAGACCCAGGTGTCGATGGACCGGGACCTGCGAGGAGGAGACTCCAGGGAGCGCAGGGAGGGCCGGCGGCTGACCAAGGTACGCTCGCTGGAGCACGACCCGGTTGGGGGACAGACAGAAGAGGGGGCCTACCACCACATGATGGACCCCAGCGGACACCATCCGCCTCGCCAATACCCATGTCAGCCGCCGCAAGCAGGGGTGGTGCTCCCTGGGGGTCGGGGAGGGCACCCCATGCATCCCCAGGGCAGAGGGGTGGGAGTGGCGGGAGAGGGGGAGGTGGGAGGCGGGGTCTCGGGCCCAGCGGTGCGGCCGGGAGCCAACGGCAGCAGGCCCGGACAGAGGACGGTGGGCGGGGTTAGCGGGCTGCATGAACACGCCCCCTCACTACAACAGCAACCCCCTGAACTCCGAGAGCCCCCCGGTTCAGGGCCGGGCTCTAGTCCTGGCCAGGCCCAACCTCAGATGAGACGGACCAAACGGGAGAAGTCGGAGAGCATGCTGCGAAATGACTCGCTGAGCTCGGACCAGTCGGAGTCTTTGCGGCCGCCCCCGCCACGACCCTACAAGACGAAACGGGGGATGGGCACGGGCGGAGGCAAGAGGCAGACGAGTGTCAGCAGCTCGGAGGAGGAAGGAGGAACCACGCCAGAGTACAGCAGCTGTGAGGACGCTGAGATCGAGAGTGTCAGCGAGAGAGGTGAGAGCCGGTCTGATCCTCACTTAATGAGGGTTTTAATGGTTGAGCTGTGAAGAGATGCAAAACTGTTGTAATGAGTCTGATTGATTGATTGCCTCTTGTCTGCCTTTATGCACTGTCTGTTTGCCACTCTGTCTGCAAATTGTCCACCAGAGGGTGCTGAAAATGCATTAATTTATGCATGCACACTTTAGGTTACCTTTTCATTTACTTTTTTATTTCGTTACAGTTTGAATGAACAGTGGTATCTCAGAACCAATGGATATCAGTTAATTTACACAGTTAAAGTGAGGTTATTCAGCATGTGTACTTTTGTGTACTCATGTACGTGTAGGACTGGGAACTTGAGTTGGCATTTGGTTTGAGCTACAGTATACTGTACATAGTCAGGCTTCAAATAACAAGAATACATATACTGTAGCAATCATACATCAGATGCAAACTCAATGTAAAATGTAGAGTTTGCTGACGGATCCAATCATTCCTTTTCAGACATTCTTTTTTTTTTTTTTCTCGTTATTGGTATAAGTCAAGATGATAAACACACTGAAAATAATAGAAACACAATTCAAAGCTAGTGTGTATTGTATCGTGTGTGTGTGTGCGCGTGTGTGTGTGTGCGTGTGTGCATGTGTGTGTGTGCGTGCGCATTATGTTGAGGTTTGCCCTAGTGTGTCTCAAGTCTCAGAGACCATGATTTTGTATGTAGCAGGTCTGCAGATATTCAGGAGTATCTTGAATGCCTTGTGTGTGTCTGTGTCTGTGTGTCTGTGTGTTATGCATATGTGTGTTTATATCTGTGTCTGCACAGTAAATATCCAGTGTTAATTTATTCATTTGAAACTCTGAGCATATACAAATGTAAACAAATGAACTTGTATTTTACACTCTGAGTTAAATTAACACTCAGGATTTTACTGTGTGTGTGTGTGTGCCTATCACAATTATTACATGATCGTCTAATCGCAATTTTTTGAGATAATCGCAATTGTTTTGCATAATCGCCATAATTCCATGCTAAAAAATAGTCAAGTAAAATGTAATAACGTGACAGATTATGTAACAATCGTAACACACCTAGTGTGTGTGTGTGTGCACTCCCTCCGTGGAGCTCTCTGGCAGGGAGGGTGATGTTCGTAGAGTAGACTAGAGTGCTGTTTAGTGTCAGTCTGCTGTCTTCTCACACTGAGGATCTTGAGAGCATCTCTCTGCCTCAAAATGCTGTGTTTGCTGGGAGAGGTAAGGCTGGCTACAACCATCTGTCCTGTAGGAAGGAGTGAAGCTTCTTCTCTTCTCTTTTCTCTTCTCTATATGATCATTCTTTCCTCTACTCTATTTGTATATTTATTCTTGTGTCATTTGGCAAAAAATGGTCACATCTGTTGTACGTGTTAGCAGAACAGTATTTGTTTTGTATCATTGACTACCAAAATATGTAATTTGTATTCTGTGTGCGGTAGTTCTTTAGCTCAGTTGTATTTTCATGAATGGCTGCTGCAATAGTCTAGCTTGACGACTGGATGTAATTGTTTAGTTTTGTATAGTTGTCACGAACTGTATGTAATGTTTTCATGCTTGTGTGTGTGTGTGTGTGTGTGTGTGTGTGTGTGTGTGTGTGTGTGTGTGTGTGTGTGTGTGTGTGTGTGTGTGTGTGTGTGTGTGTGTGTGTGTGTGTGTGTGTGTGTGTGTGTGTGTGTGTGTGTATGATGCATGTATGTACAGTATGTGTGTCTGAGAGTGCATGTGCTTGCGCATCTACAGTGCACATGTGTGAGTGTGTCTGTGTCATTGGTTTCAGTCTGGCCCTGGGGAGGAACATCCCAGCCTGTGTGTGAGTGTGAGTGTGTGACACTAGTTGACACTACTGTTGACCCTGTTTGACCTTATGAAGCCCTTTTTATATCCCCCGAGCCAGAGGAGAACCCGCTGTTAACACTCCAATCTTGTCCAAGCATGACACAGAGCACAGTGCTAGCTCATAGCTGTGATGCTGGAGAATACAAAATTAGAAAGAAAAGCTACTGTGCTGTGTTGAAGAAATCTGTGTTCTGCCCCCTCTACTTACAGTACGTTACGCACCTCTGTTATGTAATGATAACATTATAATTATGTCAGCATCTTTGCTACTAATGTCCACTAAGGAGGATATGCTCTGCAAAATAACATGTATAGGCAACCATCATTATTTTTCAACCTACAACACAACAGCACATACATTCACTTTGCCTTTTTACAGTGCACATATTTCCAATTAACGATGCTCCCAGCATTTAACTCTGTAAGCTATGTCTAACTGTAAAGCCACATTTATACTCCCATCGCGTGAGGGTGTTACTTTGCAAAAAAAGAACAGATCTGCACTCGTCACAATAAATTAGGCCTAAAGCCCTGCACAGCTACTGTTATATGACGCAACACTTTTTAACATAAGCCCACTTTGATTTAGTGCGGTTTGTTCTTAGTTGAAGTGCCTGTGTGTGTGTGTGTGTGTGTGTGTGTGTGTGTGTGTGCACGCACGCACCACTGTGTGGACGGGAACCAGGCCAGGTGACGATCGATCAAGTGGAAGGTCTTAAGACGAGAGTGCTCTGTCGGGACGAGGTTCTAAACAGATCGGTGGGCTTATTCCTTTTTTAGCTTGAGGCTGAGCCTGTGTCAGAGCCGAGATGTGCTTGTTGGCAGTGGAGGAAGCGTCCAGGCATGTAAATCATACTCGGGGAGTGGAAGAAGTTCTCAGATTATTTTTTTCTTTTTTACTTAACATCTTAAAACCCCATATGGTTGAGCGGAGTCCCTCAGGGCTCTATGCCTAGTGTCTTTTGAATTTTTTCGTTATTGTGGGGAAAGCTTTCGCTGAAAATAGCAGATCGATAAGCTCACAACACGTCGCAGAACTTGTCGATCTGCTATTTTCAACGAAAGCTTTCCCCACAATACTGATGCTGGGGTTTAAGTGGTTAAGTAAATGAGATGCCATATATTAGAAATACTCTTGAGTAAAAATTAAAAACAAAATTACTTGAGTAAAAGTACAAACAGTATAGCTATCAAAACCAAATTGTAAAAATGTGTCACAAAAAAAGAACTGATCTGTAAGCTCACAATGCATTGTGAGCTTTTTTGTATGTTTTTGTAATAACAATCTAAATCTACAAATTGAATAGTAACTAAAGCTGTCAAATAATTGTAGTGGAGTAAACGTATAAAGTATCAAAGAATGGAAATGCTCAAGTAAAGTAAAAGTACCTCAAAACTGTTTCACTCTTTCAAAAACTGTACAGTAGCCTACTTGAGTAAATGTACTTAGTTACTTTCCAGCACTGCTCAGGAGCATGCAGGCGTGTACTAGGCATGCACGTGCGTGTGGGAGCTCACAGAAAGGCACATATGAGCATATGCATGAACACGCCTGCGCACACACACACACACACACACACACACACACACACACACACACACACACACACACACACACACACACACACGGTTCCAGTTTAGGCCACAGTCTCTTGAGCAGACAGACACACATGCACAAGTGAATGTACAGCACACACAAACGCATACAGAACACACAAAACACAGTATATCCACTCACACACACACACACACACACACACACACACACACACACACACACACACACACACACACACACACACACACACTCTCTACAGTATAAGGGTCTACAGTGATTGGTGAGAACTGGAATGTCCATTGTCATAGCATTGTTTGTAAGATTACATAATGTCACTATAGGCAGTGGTGGAAATACTACTCAAATGTTTTTCTTAAGTAAAAGTATCAATGCTGCAATGTAGAAATAATCTGTTACAAGTAAAAGTCCGTAATTCAAAATGTACTTGCTTAAAAGTGCAAAAGTATTGGTATCAAAATGTACTTAAAGTACCAAAAGTAGTAAGTAGCCTACTCATCATGAAAAAAAATCCCATTTCACAAGTTTTCAAGTGTATAAAAATCTTTAGAAAATAGCAGATCTACAAGCTCACAATGTGACGCATTGTGAGCTTGTAGATCGGCTATTTTCAAATGGCCGAAATGTATCTAGGGCTGAAGTGGGTAATGTATTTTTTTTAATAATAATAATCAAAATCTACCAAGTAACTAAACTTTTCAAATATTTGTAGTGGAGTAAAAGTACAACATTTGCCTCTGAGATGTAGTGGAGTAGAAGTAAAAGTATGGAAAATTGGAAATACTCCTGTAAAGTAAAAATGCCTCAAAATTGTACTTAAGTACAGCACTTGAGTAAATGTACTTAGTTACTTTACACCACTGACTATATGTTGTCACCAGTGATCAGCCTCAGACCTTCAGAGCCCTCTGGGTTACCACCAGTAGTCTTTAGCCTCCGTTTAGCACCATGGTGTAATGGTCTCATAGGGATGGTTCAGCAGCTCTCAGCCCAAGTGAAGAAACATTTTTATTTCAAAATCATACACTGTGCTCTTATTTTGTTACCGTATTGTTGTTTCTGTGTTTTTTGTTCTTTCGATTAGTCACCCCATGGAGACCAATAATTTGATGACCAGTGGACCGGTAGGCAGCGGTTCCAGTAGGAGACACAAAGGAGACTCTTTGCGTCTCCTACCGGAACCGCTGCCGGTCATCAAATTATTGGCATAGGAATGCGAAAAAAAAGGGGGAAAAAAACATGAATTCAAGTCTCCATGGGGTGACTAATCGATAGGAAAAAAGTAATTTTGGGGGTGAACTATCCCTTTAACCCATTAAGACCCGAGGCTGATTCTACAAATCTGAAAATGTTTTGTGCCAGGGACCCCCCTGAAGAGGAGATTTGTCTAAAAAAATAACTCTAAATGATTCAATATTCACTTTCAAGATTTTTCAAAAAGGTTAAAAAATAGCTGATGTACAAGCTCGCAGCACGGCTTGAAGTGACGCGCTGTGAGCTTGTACATCTGCTATTTTTGAGAACCACTGTTCTAAATCCTAAGAGTTTTCTGAAAAACGTATGTTGCCATATATATATATATATATATATATATATATATATATATATATATATATATATATATATATAGCTCTAAAATGAATTTAATGGGTTAAATGTTAATCCCCAATGGCAAGGCTCTAAAGCGGTCCTTCCAATAGACCGACTGTCGACCAATAACAGCAGATTTACTGTGCTTTTGGGTCGTCTGCTACAGGTTTTGTGTGCGTATTTTTGGCTTACAGGTGCCAATGTTTGTCCATCTAGCCAACTAACACTACTTTATTCCCAAACAAGGTATCTTTGAAATTACTGACTTGATTCAGTTGATTGCCATAAAACTAGCTTCCCCTAGGATGAACACTGCTGATTTCAGTGACCCTATGACCCTTCGTCCTTAAGGCCAAAGTTTCCACTTGCAAAAATAATGAAACTTGCTGACTTGCAGACTGCAGGACGAACTCTACAGATTTTGGTGACCCCTTTCTCTAGCACCTTCTTAAGTAATTATACAATATAACCCCCCCCTCCCCTTCATTCTGCCACTAATAAATAATCACTTAAAAGGTTTAAATGTTCAGCCCCATTTTCTGCTTTAAAGCTGTGTACACTCCAGACGTGAAGCAAAATGTTCTCTTTCCCACACTTACATACAAAGTCAATGTACTGTAAAGACGTGAATAGATCCAAATAGACACACACACACACACACACACACACGCACACGCACAATATGTTGATCGGATTTTCTTTCTCCCTAATATCCGTGTTGGCATTGGCCCAAAACTCCAGTATTGGTCGGGTTCTAGTAATTACCTCAGGATAACTAGGAAATCTATTTTTAATCCTCCTATTGCAAACAAATGTTTAACTGGGAATTATTGTGTTCAACAGCGCGTTACAAAAATAGATGCTAGGTCTCATGTCTGCGGCTGCTGCTGTAACAGTGATATAATCATATTTATAACTCTGTCCTGTCTCTGAGTGTTCAATAAACGTAACCCTGGCCACTGCTAAACAAATACATGATGAATAGGCCCCACATCTGGCCCGAGCTGTGTATGGTAGGAGTATGGCTGGAATGCACAGTGTATACTGCTGTGTGTGTGTGTGTGTGTGTGTGTGTGTGTGTGTGTGTGTGTGTGTGTGTGTGTGTGTGTGTGTGTGTGTGTGTGTGTGTGTGTGTGTGTGTGTGTGTGTGTGTGTGTGTGTGTGTGTGTGTGTGTGTGTGTGTGTGTGTGTGTGTGTGTGTGTGTGTGTGTGTGTGTGTGCGTGCGTGCGTGCGTGCGTGCGCGCGCATGCATGTACGTATGCGTTCCTGTGCGAGAGAGGGACTACTGAATGGCTGGATGATTAAATAGGTGAGTGTTTATAAGCAATGGGAATGTATGTACAGTATGTGGCTGTATGGACTGTAATGATATACTGTATGTGTGTACATTTTTCTGCATATGTCATCTGCTTCTAGCAAAGTCTTCCTTTTGTCTTACAGGTGACTGGGAGTGTTACCCTCATGACCCCACTGTATGGCATGTAAGTCACTGGGTGGGTATTAACGCCAATTTCAGCTCTTCTGCATTAACCACACTGGGAATGCATGTCCCTCCAGTTATGCAATACCTGTTGAACCCATTGTCAAAGTTCCCTTTGTCAGAGTATAGTGCCGCACTGATTATCATAGTACTTGGAGGCGAGTCTGTGACGTCAGTAGTATGACGTTATATTGATGACATCAGGGATATCTCCATGTGTGGGCATAAAAGGGGCACAGCCGGACAAATACAGAGATCTCCATATATGGGAACCTCGGAACCATCGGACCCACGTATTTCTGGCTACCAAAGTCCGCCGCTGGGGGCGAGTGTTCTGCCAAAATGAGTGTGTTTTCAGGCGAGCGTTCTGGTTGATATTGCGATAAATATCATGTAAAAGAAAAGGCAGTCTCTAAAAGATAGTTCTTCGCTAGCAGTAGCAGCAGCATTGCTTATGTGCAAATTGTCAAAGAGGTGGCCCGCAGCAGCAAAATGGTTATTAAAAGCTGTGCATATTTCTTTTTCATCAGTTAAAACATAATTTCCGAGACTAAGATGAGTGGGGAGGGCACTGGAATTTTGCTTTCTGGTGGAATTTATGGTCTTCCAGAACTTTTTGGGGTTAGCGTGAGTACAGCTTTTACCAAGTAAATCTACATAATAATTAGATTTTAGCGTTTCTCACTAGCGCAGCTGTTGGCTACCTTATGAATGATGCTTTCACTGCCAGATGACGTCAGACCCGGAATTGACCCAGAAGTAAAAAAAAAACAGCTTGTTTACTTCCTGTTTATTTCCTATGGGAAAATGCCTATATCTCCGTTCCTCTTGCGTTATGGCCAAAACAAGGCACATTGAACTGGCCACAGCTGTGCAATGGATTACTGCGCGTGGATAAAAGATGCGCGTGCGTGTAATGAGGCGATCTCCGTGCGGACAGCGTTCACGGAAAATATTCCATGATTTTTCAAAGGTAGGTAAAAACGTTTTCGCTGGCACTGGGGTGACACTATTACACTTTTACTCTGGCAGTTAAAAGAGTTAATTGCCACATCACATGTTTACAGGTGTAAAGAAGTGTGTGAAATACATTGTGCAAGCGCCATCATTGTTGTTGTTTTCAGAAAGAGAAAAGAAGAGGGGGGGACAAGGAGAGCAAGCAGGAAAAAATCGAACAGTAAAGACAAAAGGAGAGGCAAAAGTCAAAGATATCTACATATATATACACACACAGCATAACTCATCAGGTACAGTATGTACATGAGGTTAGACATAAGGTGCAAGGTGGTTAACACTTAGGTAGATACACATTAGTAGGAGGTATGTATGTACATGAGATTAGACAAGGTATGTACAAGAGAGTATCAACGCATTGTCAGGTTCACATAGAATGGTAGTCCACACACAGGTCAGGCCTTGTTCAACAGTCGCATATACACTGTTTGTGTGTATTGTGCATCGGTACTGCTGGATTTGTGTTTTCTTGACTGCTGTGTGTGTTCCTTTCGGCCGCAGCATCCTGTGACCTGGCAGCCATCCAAAGAGGGGGACCATCTGATTGGACACATCACCCTCAGCAAGAGGAGCGCCAACATGCCCAAAGAGGCCGGGGCACTCCTGGGGTTAAAGGTCAGAGCACCCTGGGACACGCACACATTTATTTATCTGTGTTGTTATAGTGAGTATAGACAGAGACAGAATAATACCAGACAGTCCTCACACAAAAAAACAAACACTGAGTGGTTATAGTACAACTGATACACAGATCTGACTAGGACAGCAACTATCGATTATTTCCTTGCGGATTATTCTATCGATCGCTTTTTTGATTAATCGACTAATCAGGAAGTGCAGGCTTTTTAAATATATTCATAAATGTTTTATGTATCAACACATCTATTAACCGGCATCTCTCTGCCTCTTAGGTGGTTGGTGGCAGGGTAACAGAGACAGGCAGATTGGGGGCCTTCATCACCAAAGTCAAGAAAGGAAGCCTGGCTGATGTGGTGGGGCATCTACGGGCAGGTAGGCTACGCACGTGCGCACACACACACGCACACACACACACACACACACACACACACACACACACACACACACACACACACACACACACACACACACACACACATACACACATACGCACACGCACACACTTAATTGGTTAATGTATGTTGTGTAATAACAATTTAGATAATTAATTAAAGTAATTTGTAACTGTAGTTTGGTGTGAAAAGTACATTTGTTTCAGAGATGTAGTGGGGTAGACGTATCAGGAAATGGAAATACTCAAGTATAGTAAAGGTACCTTGAAATTGTACTCAAGTACAGTAAATGTACACACACACACACACACACACACACACACACACACACACACACACACACACACACACACACACACACACACACACACACACACACACACACACACACACGCGCACGCATTCAATCGTAAACACACACTCACACAGACTAATGGCTCATCAGTGAAAATGTTCTTTCAGGGGACGAAGTTTTACAATGGAACGGAAAACTGTTACCAGGGGCAACCATGAAAGAAGTTTACAACATCATTCTGGAGTCCCAGTCAGAGCCTCAAGTAGAACTGGTGGTGTCTAGACCTATTGGGTAAGTCAAGACAAGATTAGCATACTGCGCTGTCACATCCTGTGGCTGGAGATCTTGATAAAAAACAACAACAATATGGCCTTTGTGATTAAATCAATATTCAAATGAGAGCTCCCTTATGTAGACTATTATATAACAATGTGCAGTTTGTGTTGCTTTTTAGTGAAGTTTAGTGAAAGCGATATAGTGTGAGTGGCCGCTATGTAATGTAAACCCTACTGTGTCTTGGGTAAGGGACGAGAGCTTGCACTTGATCGCTGCCAGCCTACATAAAACACATTTGTCACTTTTATACAGATATCCCACAATAGTGGCATAAGGAAGATGCATCATTATTGCCGGCTTTTTTTTTTTACACTGAGCCAAGCGAAGCCTCGTCCATGTGTACTTTTACATAGTCCGGCGTTCCTGGAATCAGAGGCGTGACATGGAATACAACAGTGTCAGCATCTAGTGTTAAAGTGTTAAGTCCAACCGATGTCCGAACCTTTTTTGGACAGGCTAGGTAATAAGAACAAAATGATGTCGTTAAGAACTTGCCTGCCAAAACAGAGTTCTCCAAGAGGTTCTAGCCAAACAAAGTTCAGGTGTTTTGTTCTGGCCAAGGCTTCATTCTGCCAGTCACGGGGGCCACACTGCTGTAAAGAAGTGCATTTACCTGCCTGTGTCTGTGTGCTTTTGCTGCCGGGTACAGGTAGACTATACATTTACTTTGATAGCCTAAGCATTTATTACACCAATACGGATAGCTCAGTCGGCAGAGCACTTGCCTTTGGACCGCAAGGTCCTGGGTTCGATCCTGGGCACCTTAAACCCAGCGTATGAGTATCACGGCTTGCGCTCCAACTCAGCAATCAATCTCCCGGGGGTCTAGTGCATTGAAAGACAACTTTGTTCTAGGCTGATACCGAAATAAGCCATTCTTACTTACTTTAATTACTTAAGCAAAATTACGTCTCAAAAGATTTTTGTATTGTTCATTTAGATTAGGCCAAATAATTTAGGCCAATTCATAACTGTCTGTCTTTAATGACAATGGGTTGGGTTGCGAAAATAACAATGATGAGAAATTTAACTGACGAAAGGAGCGGTTCACTGCAGAAAGGTGCGTGGACCTTAGATATCACACCTCTGTCCCGCTGTACCGGCTGTCCCTTTTACACAGACGTAGATTCAGCTATGTGACTATACCTCCACTGTCGACTCAAAAGTGGCACAACAATGACCCCCCCCCCCCTTTCTGTGTCCGTACTTTTTATACAGAACAGCGAGGCGGAATGATGGGGCAACGTTCTCGCCTTGAACAGCCTGTGTAAAAGGGGCCATTGAAACGTATCATTTTATGTAGGCTGGCAGCGATTTTCCAGGGCAAGCTCTCGACACAGAACATTTTGTGAAGTGTTATATCACATTTTCACATGTCCTCCTCGAAATAGAACGATAGGATTAACATTAAATATTGGCAAAGTTTCCCTTTAACGCCTTATTATGAGAAAGGATTTCATATGAAAAAAATATGCATTATTTAACTCAAGCATCTGTTTATTATATATGATCATTCTAATCTAATGTGCTCCTTCATGAGGGGAAAAAAGAAAGTTGAACGTATTAATTTCTCTCCAAACACTTGCGAAGGGTGTATAGAAAATATCAGTAAGTAAATAAACAGCCCATTGCATTAGGAATCCCTAATCCTCCCATACTTCACACTCCATTCTCATTCACGACAACATGGGACTTGTGTCTTTCTGACGCGTGCGAATGGGAAGCCAAATTGTGAAAAATTACTACAGATGGTCATTTTGCATCCCCTTTTTCTAAATCAACAAAAGGCTTTTTAACTCTTTGTTGTGTTTTAGATGTATCCACAGTCAAATCTTGAGTGTTTAAACCTGAGTGTGAACAAATTAAACCAAATCCATTATGGACCGGTGGGGTCCGTTTGGTTTTATTAATGAAACCAGATCCATTATGGACTCGTAGGGTCCGTTTGGTTCTATTAATGAAACCAAATCCATTATGGACCTATAGGGTCTGTTTGGTTCTACTAAGGAAACCAAATCCATTATGGACCCATAGGTTCCGATTGGTTCAATTTGTTCACCCTCCGTGTTAAAATAACAAGGTTTAACACAGGATTTAATTGTGTCCTTTCTCATTGCTGTGAATGACTCCTGTATCCAAAGAGAGGCCAAGTGTTATTCCTACAGTATTTGATGTCTTAAATCTAAAGGTGCATTCAGTGATACTTTTCCAAACACACTAGAGCTGAAGTTGGGAGGATGGGCTACTGTACATTAAGCAAATAGTATTTAGTTTTACACAAACCTTTTCACAAACGTGGCAGTCCTACTTCCATTTCGTCTTTGTAGATTTTATGTTTTTATTTACCATACCGTTACCAGCTTTGTTTAGAAGGTAACTTACTGTTGCCTCAGATTCTGTGTTCACTTGTTTTGTGTTTCAATATAGCATTGTTGTCATTTACATATACAGTCCAGAGGAATTACCATAAGCCTTAATTACAGTTACCATTTCGTTACCCTCGATCAAATCACTTTTTATTGTCCAGTCATGACAAAAGTAACATATCTCTGCTGTCCGGCAGCAACCAGCTAACTCCAAAATGTTCATTTTTCAGGAAATGACAAGAACAAAAAAAAGTGGAGTTAGGAGGTTTTGTTTATCATTGATAAGAACAGCTGAATGGATCTCCAAGCTCACAATGAGGTTTTAGGTCAAAAGGGGGTGGAGCCTGGAGTCAGCTAAACCAGCTAACTCCACCCCCCTTTGGTGAAATTAGCTGGTTTAGCAGAACGTTTGAAGATCCAATGGAGTTAGCTGTTTTTTTTCAGAAGCGCTTTTTAATACTTTTCATTGGTTAAATTTTTTTTTAATCAACACACAGACGTAAAGGGTGTTCAATGGCCCGGATTTATGGAAAAAAAATGCAAAAGCAGAAAAATTGAGTTAGCTGGTCTCTGCTGGACAGCAACGAAAATAAAGAAATATGTACATATGTCAATAACCACCTGTACCGTGTTTTGCTTTATTGAAACACTAAATGTTTACAGACAGAATCTGTGGTGGCAGAAAGTTGTCCTCTTAACCACTTAAACCCTGCATACTCTCTTGACTGGTGTCTGCCATGGGTCTATACTTGGTCCCTTCCCTTTTCCCTCTATACCAAATCTCTTTGCCTATTATGACATGGCCAAAACAGGGATGCTAGGCTTCATGCGGTTCAAATTGTTGGTAATGGTGAGAAAAAAACATTCTTTACCAAGAGGAAACGAACGTATATTGGCCATGTTTGTGAAAACGTTCTATTCATTATTTATTTTTTGTTTTTGGAATGGGCTCAAAAGCTGCCTACCATTCATTTGATCATGTTGGTTTACCATTGACACCTTAGACAGGGAGGCATGCAGGAATGGCTGACAGCTACTTAACTTATGAAACAACGGATTCCAGTGTTTTCCAGTGATTTATGGGTTATTCAAAGTGGTGGTGGCAAGACAACAACTTATTGAACTGGATGTGACCACTACTGGGCGTTCAGCTGTTCCTCAATCAAATACTTTATGGGCCAAACAACGACACATGAGATACAAAATATAAATGAGAACCTCAGCCGTCTGTGCAACAACAACAAAGTCGCAGAAAATAGCCATTTATAGGCGTGCACAGGCGACACTGTCTTACGACAAAGTATGAATCAGGCTTAAGAGAGTTCGGTTTTGGCAAGTGCGTTTTGTAATGGATCTGTGTAAAACTGCGCTGGACCACCATAGGGACCACAACCTCTGGAAAACACTGCATTCATAACAGCTCAGTTCCTCTATCATCTCTCTACACTGTAAAATCCTCAAGTGTTAATTTAAAGCTGAGAGTGTACAAGTGTAACCAAATAGACCTGCAAGGATCCATTTAGATTTGTACACTCTCAGAGTCACAAATGTATAAATGAACACTGATGATTTTGCTGTGTACTTTCTCATGACGTTTAGCCTAAACCATATTTTGACCTGAAAGTCAAAATAACCTTCAATTGCAATAACCTTTATCTAACTGTAGAGGTCCCTAGCTAATACATCTGTAATGCATGCGTGCCTGTGCATTTATATGCAGTTAGATTTCAGTGTTAATTTAACTCTGAGAGTGTAAGAATTGACCCTTACAAGTAAATGTTTACACTACTCAGAGTTAAGTTATGTTATTTGTGTTAATTAACATGAAATGTTTTACAATCTCAGAGTGAAATTAATGCTCTGGAACAGTACGCTTTCTCAGATTTGGTCCAGTCAGATATCAGAGTTATTGACAGGTTGTCTCTACTGTTTGTCTTTCCAGTGATATCCCAAGAATACCAGACACATCCCACCCCCCTCTAGAATCTAGTACGTATCTCCTCTGAATTGCCTCTCTGTTTTTTATGATTTATTTACTGTAGTTAATGTTGTCTGTCTGTTTATTTGTGGGCGTACAGTATGTGTCTCTCTCTGTTTTGTGTCTATACTTTTGTCTGGTTTCTTTGTCTGTCTGTCTCCCTGTCCTTATTGCTGTCAAAATGTCTGTCTGACTGTCTCTGTCCCTCCTTATTTCTGTCTGTTAATCTCTGTCGGTTAGTCTGTGTGTGTGTGTGTGTGTGTGTGTGTGTGTGTGTGTGTGTGTGTGTGTGTGTGTGTGTGTGTATGTCTGTCCGCCCGTCCGCCCGTCCGTCCTTATCTCTGTTTGTCAGTCTGTTTATTTGTGTGTATGTGTGTCCGTTTCTTTTTTCTTTTTGTGTGTCATTGTCTGTGTTTATCTCTCTCTTCACATCTTCTCTCACTTCTCTGTGATTCTTTTGTCTAGTTTCGTATGAGTTGTGCTCTCGCTCTGTTTTTGTTATGTTTTATGTTTATTTATTTGACATGGACATCACAATCACATGCACAACCAGATGCATTGCTTATATGGCACGAGTGCTAGTTTTCAACACCTGTCCACAGGAGGCTTTTCTAAAATAGAATAACACTATTCTAAAACCCAATCAAGTACAAACAAAGAATGTATATATACTAGTAATAATTAACATCATCAAAATCTGACCCAATACATTAACTTGTGAAACAAAAGTAAACAATCATTCAAATGATTGAAAACCAGTCAGAAACTATTCATTTTAACACACTGGACTGCACGCACGCACGCACACAATGATATGCTTTAATTGACGAAGCAAAGATCAACACCTCACATACCTAACAAGCCGCACATCTTACTGACTCGTCTTGAATTACAAATCTATGTGTTCGCTAGCCTACTCCTTTGAACTTCTCATGTGTGTGTGTGCGTGCGTGCGTGTGTGTACTGTGGCTCTGGCAGCAGGTTCCAGTTCTTTTGAGTCCCAGAAGATGGAAAGACCGTCCATATCTGTCCTGTCTCCGTCCAGTCCCGGAATGCTGCGAGACGCACCGCAACTCATGCCTGGACAACTCTCTGTGAGTGTATGTGTATGTACTACCGTACTGTGGTGGGTCTGCATTAATCTGTTTTCATATACAGAATGTACAACAGTACGCGTGTGTGTGTTTCTGCCCTCCAGGTTAAGCTGTGGTATGATAAAGTGGGTCACCAGCTGATCGTCAACGTAATGCAGGGGACGGAGCTTCCTCCTCGAATGGACGGCCGGCCGAGAAACCCCTACGTGAAAATGTACTTCCTTCCTGACCGGAGGTACAGCAAACACACTGCTAAATATACTGTATATATACTGTGTTTGTGTGTGTGTGTGTGTGTGTGTGTGTGTGTGTGTGTGCACGCGCGTGCGCGCCATATCTCGACGCGTTGTGAGCTTGTGTAGATGTGCTTTGTTGAAAAACCGGGATACTCCAAATTGGAACTATTTTCATTGAAGTAACTGAACTGCTTTGATATTTAAATGGCTTGATGAACTGAGCCAATTTATTATGGAACTGGACTGTGTGTGTGTGTGGATAGATACCTTTTATTATCCCTTGGGGGAAAAGTCGCCCAGAGGCGGCACAGCAGTTAAGGTTACTTAGGTACAGGTAAAGAGTAAGGAAACGAAAAAGTACTGTTGTGTAAAGCAATACAAGGCTAAAAGAAAAACAAGAAGCATCAACAATACAGAGCAACAATACATGTGTGTGTGTCTCTGTACTCATGCGTGCATGCATGCCTGTGTCCCACACAGCGATAAGAGCAAGCGGAGAACCAAAACGGTGAAGAAGACGGGAGAACCCAAGTGGAACCAAACCTTCGTCTACCCACACATCCACCGCAGGGACTTCAGGAACCACATGCTGGAGCTGACGGTCTGGGACCAGTCCAGACTACCAGAGGAGGACAGCACCTTCATGGGAGAGGTAACCAACAAAACACACACACACACACACACACACACACACACACACACACACACAAACAAGCATGTGTATCGTATGCATGCGCCCACACACACGTTCACAATCTTAGCGTGGCTTGTCTTATGTCAGGTCCTGATAGAGTTGGAGACGGCGCTGTTAGACGACCAGCCCCACTGGTACCCCCTGCAGACACACGACGTGTCCTCCATCCCCCTGCCCAGACCATCCCCATTCCTGGCCCGCAGACACACGCACACCGAGACCCCCAGCAAGAAGCTACAACGTAAGTCTGGGGGGTACACATTGTATGTGTTTGTGTGTGCTATGTAAATGGTTGATTATTTTATGGAATCACATGTGAGTGAACATTTCTGTCTGTGTATTCCTTATACGTCTGTGTGTGTGTGTGTGTGTGTGTGTGTGTGTGTGTGTGTGTGTGTGTGTGTGTGTGTGTGTGTGTGTGTGTGTGTGTGTGTGTGTGTGTGTGTGTGTGTGTGTGTGTGTGTGTGTGTGTGTGTGTGTGTGTGTGTGTGTGTGTGAAACAATCCCCTGTATGATCGTACATGTAGATTATAGTCTTTTCTTTGTCCAGGTGTGTGTGTGTTTGTGTGTGTGTACAGGTAGATGTCGATACAAAAGCTGTCTGAATACTGTATGTATTCCATATGTGTGTGTACTGTGTGTGTCTATAATTATGTGTGTACTGTGTGTCTATGGTTGTGTAGGTTCTCAGCGTGTAACAGACCCTGAGTTTGATGAGGGTTCAACAGTAGTGTGTAAAGGTGGGTTAGGGTATCGCGCACACACAGTGTTCCCACATCAGTCTCAGTTATTTGTAGTGGTGGTAGATGGCAGGTTGGGGTGGGAAAGATAAGCAGGCATTCCCAAGGTTGTATGGTTTACCTGGACTTAAAACAAAACAAAACTTAAACAAAACAAAATGTGAGAAAATGTTAACTAATTTATTTCAAACAATGAAACTTAAACTGAATTATGTTCAGTTCTACTGTGATGGCCTTTGGTTTACACAGTACACTGTACTATGTATTGGATCGAGAGAATTAGGCTCAGTTCGTCTATCTGTACAGTATGTGTACATCATACTGCATAAACCTGTTAATTGGAAATCTAAAACCTCACCTAAATACATAAAGGCACACCGGGTAACTTTTTCAATTAAACAAGTTATTTTTGATATATAATAACTTTTAAAATAACTTTTACACATAATGTGTTTTTTAACAACTTCTATAAACACTATTCTTGTTGCGCATGTCTGCTGCTGTTAAGATGTCATTAACACTTGAAGTTCGCTTTACATTTCTTTAGTGACTAATTTCTAATTAATCAGAACTTTCTAATGCATTAAAGTCCAACAATAACATAACTTTGATAAAAGCATTCTTTGGCAAATGGGCGGCAGTACTTTCAAGTATACCATGATTCTTAGTCAATGTTCCCTTAAAAAAACCTGGGTGGGCCTGTATGACTAGTCAGTCTGCCTCTACAAATAACGTTACAAGTGGGACACACTGGTGTGTTGCAGGGCATTCATCATCATGGGTACTGTCGGCCTAGTAGGTCGTAGTTCAGGCTCCATGCCTTGGAGCCGTGTTCCCATGAGGCATTGTTCTGCCACGCATACCCGTAGAACAATGAACTTGGAGAAGAAGAAGTCTCCAACACACACCTCAACTCCATGTCATTTGGGGAGGCGTTTGCTTGGTTTAACAACCAGCTAACCACCGTCGTTTTTCTTTTTGTACAACGATAACTGTGACGTTGCCATTTTTCTTTGTGTGTGTCTGCAGTATTTACATGATGTTTGAGGGTCTGACTTAAAGAGTGAGACTGTAAGACAAGAATGGAAAATACAAACCATTATTCTAACAGATTACCTTTTAATTTCCTTTGCATGATATATTAATGATGGATAATCTTGATATCACTTTCCAAATCAACACTAAGCCCCCTCCTTTGCCCCAACTGTGAGTTTCAAAGGGGTCATTGTCTCGGTAATGACATGAAAGAACAAAGTCATATTTATCCTTAGTCGCATTTACACTTACATCACGGTACATTTGAGTTTTTCCCCTCTTTCTTTCTTTTTTCCTTTTTACCCGAAAGTAGCATTTTCCAGTTTCCACAAAGACCATGAATTAATTAAGTACATTTGGGTATTTATTTATACAATACAAAATGTTTCTCTGTGCCTGGACAATTATTTGTTCACATGCGACTATAGTTTGGGGTTTGGTGTTGTGTTTTGGCAAACTGAAACTTTGGCATGGCATCTCCTGATTCATCTGCCACGATAAGAGACTCGACTCATGTCTCATATCTGTACTACAGCTCCAACTATAACAGAGTGGTAGCTATTGTGCTTGCATCTATATCCTGTAAATGTATACTATAGTTTATACTACACTGCAAAATCGATGTCAATTTAACTACACTCAATTGACACTCAGATTCTTGTAGTGTATGCATTAAAGAAGTCCCTTTACCCTGTACCACTACGGCATTAATAGTCATGCAAGGTGTTCCCTTGGCCTGCAGCTATTCTGCATTAGTACCAAAAGCAAACAGTTCTCTCCAGGGTGAAATCAAAGTGCTGCAAACATGTAAAAAGTGGGACTTCTTCAATGGTAATTTCTTTCTACTGCAAGTTGAATATTTACAAACCTTTTGTCCTTTTTTCTCTGTGTGTGTGCTTGCAAATGTATATCTGTCCGTCACTGTGTGCGCACACTCTGTGCCTTTGTTTGTGTGTGTGTGTGTGTGTGTGTGCGTGCGTGCATGCATGTGTGTACATGTGTACATTCGTTTGGTGCCCAGCAGCAGACGGGCGCGGTCGGGAGAGGCAGCGAGAGCCCGCCTCCACCCTTGAGGTCCCCGAGCAGCAGAGGACGCCCAGCCAGAACCTCCGCTCGCGCTCTGTGTCCCCGCATCGAGAGGAGCAGGAACGCACCCGCTCACGACCTTCCAAAGTCCCCGCACAGAGGTACCGCGTGGAGAAAAGTTGGGACGTCATTGTTCACTATGTGTGTAGTCTCTGTGTACAGGATATGGATCTGATTATCAAATGACCCCATGGATAGGTCAGTGTCACCACTAGTGAGCTTGAACAAAGGAAATTGGAAGTAACAATGATCCACTAAAGTTATATATAATTTCTGTGTATACTGTGGAGTTTATTCTAATTCTGTGTATACTGAAGTAGAGTCTAGTGTACAGTATATTGATTCAAACTAGTAGGTAGTGCGTTCACACCGGAAAAATATATATAACAATAAATATAGTACTGTATAAGTGCCTGCACTGTATAACTATAATCGCAGGATTTTTAATAGATAAGGCTGGCATAATTGTAATTGTTTTCATATGGTCAAAATGACCCTACACTATCCCTTTAAGTGAGAACGATTTAAGGCTGGAAAAGGGTAGTTATTCAAATCTCTTTCAGGGACATACTCTCCCATAAAAAGAACAGCTAATGATAAAACAAAAACTGAAATAGCAACAACTGTTGTTGGTGTAACGGTTAGGTCACCTGCCTACGGACACACATGCAAGTCTACTCCCTGCTGTGCTGCGATCAAACACCTGAGAGCCTCCCAGTGTCCCCTAAATATAGTATAGTAATAGAAGAGGAAGGAGATGATTTCTCTCCTTAAAAAAAAAAAAAACTAAAAGCAAAAACATCGAGAGACAATTTGAACTGAATATGCGAACGTGTCGCCTAGTTCACACAGAAAGTACAACAATAAAAAGGAGAAACAAAACAAAGTGAAAAGTACATAAAGGTAACACACACAAAAAAAAAGTGTGAGAGAGAAAATGTGCTCAACACTGACTTGAGGTGAGCCAGTATGGGTTTTGAGGTATTCTAAGTTTAGAAGAAAAATGTTGAATAATCTTCGAATATTTAGCTGTGCCATCATTTTCAAATATCAATGCTGCACAAGATATTTGAGGTTTACTCAACAGTGAGTGTGGGTTATTTCTTTCTATCTCAAGAGACAGAAAGTACTGCTGAAATGACAGTGTGTTGGCTGCGTTTGCTGGGCCTGCTGGGGTGCAGAACAGACAGTGCTGCCTGCATTGCTGTAGCCTGATTTATACTTTTTGCACACCAGTGTCGCGCACCGAAAATAGCCAATCTACAAAGTGCGACCAAGTATAAATTACGCATTTCACTAACTGCAGCACACAGCCAACAGTCTGTCTGAGTGTTTCCTTTAAGAGTGTAGTCCTGAGTGTTCATTTAACTCAGAGTGTAAAAATGGAACCTTTAACGGATCTGGGAGGGTTCACCTTTCACCTCTGATTGTTTGTCTGTCTGTCTGATTATCTCTCTGTCACTCCTCTCTGTCTGACTTGCAGGAGTCTAGACGACGAGACTACTCAAAGCCGCCGTTCGCGCTCTCCGACCCGTTACCACCACGCCACCAGAGGTCCCCAGCAAGAGGAGTACCTGGACGACAGGTGTGTGTGGGTGTGCATGTGTGTGCGCGCGTGTGCACTGCTTATACTGTATCTAACTCTCATTAATTCTGTCTCCAGGAGTTGTCTGAGCTGTCGCCAGTTTGTGTTGTAGTTAGTGTGTGTGTGTGTGTGTGTGTGTGTGTGTGTGTGTGTGTGTGTGTGTGTGTGTGTGTGTGTGTGTGGGGCAGAGAACATGACAATGTGTTGAACAGCAGAAGGCTTGTAGGCAAAATTTGCCCATGTGATTCTGTGAGAGTGACAAATTTGTTCAGTCAAGAATCGAATTATTCACTTTATTCATTACTTCCCTTTTGCTAGTCCCCCATTACTACCCCTTAACTTTTGTGTGTGTGTGTTTGCACACGCATGTGCGTGCGTGCGTGCATGTGTGTGTGTGTGTGTGTGTGTGTGTGTGTGTGTGTGTGTGTGTGTGTACAAGCTATTAGTACAGCAGTGGCTTCTCTCTCCTGTTCACCTTCTCTTCCTGTCCTCTGGTCCTCGCCTCCGTTGTTGATTTTCCTCATGTGTCACCCATCCCCATGGTAACCCACAGTGAGGTCATCATGATCCACCAATCAATGCGGGGCAAAAGTGCTGAGTGCCTACACACCAGGTAAACCAGCCACTCACGACATTGGTGACTGTACATTTGTTTTATGTGTGTGTGTGTGTGTGTGTGTAGTTTGTTTTGACTCAACCGTGTCAACACAGCTTAATCCGGCACGTTAATTGAACTCTGAATTGAGTTAACAGACTGGATTTTACTGTGCAGTCGTGTGTCATGCATGGCCAGGTTCCAACCAAATTAATTTCACTAACTAGACCCCTCCTTATTCTTTATGATTTGTCAATTGTTTGGTTGGACTGTGAACCTGCATACACTCTGCCTTCTGTGACACATTATGGCCGTAATATGATCACCATCTGATCATATGTCATCTCTCTTTGATCAAATTCATCGTCATCAAAACATAGTAGATAGAAGCCTGGTTTAATGTTTTAACCTCCGTTCAGAGATATGTAAAGGTGTCTATATGGAGGAACTCTTAGTCTTGTATGTTTTATGCGTGTGCACATGTGTGTGTGTGTGTGTGTGTGTGTGTGTGTGTATGAGATAGAAAATTAGACAGAGAAAGTCTGAAATTAAATAATTCTTTCCACCTATATACTGGCACCATTACGTTCGACAAACACAAGCCAGACGTTTTATCCATCACACTCAATGGTGGAGTTAATGAGTTGAGTCGCTGAGTCCTGCCATCCTTCCTAAAACCACTGGAGGGCACTACAGCACCATGCCTTTTTTAATGTCCACATTTCCATCCCCCAAACTTTTCATACAACAGTGTCAAACTGTGGCTTCCCATCTTCAAAGCCACTCCAAATGTCACAAAGATTACAAATAGAAAAACATAACTCTCTCAAAGAAGTGTTTGTTGCTCTCCTGTCAAATCGAGTTAAATTGAGTCTCAAACGTTTTTAGTGTACCCTGCATTCCATTACTTTGGCAGACAGGGGAGGTTAAAGCAAAATGCTCTTATCACCTGTAATCATGTCCGCACCAGTGCCACATAACCCTTTGATCTAACACTCCCTCAAAAAGGTAAGTTAGTTACACTCTTGGGAAAAAATGTCAGTTTTTCCCCCACATTCCCATCTCCAGTAAGGGACAGCTCACCGTTGGCCGCTGTGAACACCACGTTTTGATAGTTAGTTAATAGACTTGTATAGTCCCTGCTGTGTGCCCTGGCTGACAAAGTGTCTTTGAGCAAGAAGCTGAATGAACCCCAAGCCTGCTCTTTCCTTGTAAACGGTGCTGGATAAGCATGCCATAAAAATAGCTAAAAATGTAACATCGGCTCCATTATCAGACCTTAATGATTATCACATCTTTGTTACTGCACAGTCGAATCTGGACAGTTAGTTTCAGAGTAACTCTGAAATAAAGATTTTATCATTCTAGATTTTACTGTGTGCTAATTACCCTGACTAGACTGGAGATGTGTTGAAAAAGTTGACTGTTATTTTTAAGAGTGTCGGTAGTGTTGAGAACCTGGTGTGCTTCTACACTCTGGCATGCGGGCACTAAAGTTAATCTGTTATAATTAGTGTTGTCAAATGATTAAATGTTTCAATCGTGATTTAACACATTATTTTACATAGTTAATCACGATTAATCAAAAAATAAATCATAATTTTCTTATCTTTTCAAAATGTACCGCATTTTTCAAGTGTTTAATAATCCTATTGACAGCCCTAGTTATAATGTAAGAAAAAACAAACATCCTGTAATCAGACATATCACTCCTATCTCAAGACCTTTTTGTAAAGATGATTTATTTTGTATCTAGACAGGATAGATGGGAAACCAAGAGCAGACTGACTGAAACAAACAGGTGACGTTGTGATTATGCGGTCGAGGCTCTAATCTGTCATCTACAGCAGGGGTTCCCAAACTTTACCAGGACAGGAACCCCATAGATTCTGGCTGCCCCCCCCCCCCCCCAATTTGCAAAATGGCTTAAAAATACAATAATGACATGCCCAAAATATTGAAACCAGGTTGAAAGAGGTTAAACTGGCACTATAATCTTACGAATTTAATAATAAAAAAATAATATTATGAATGTTTTCTTCTTTTCTGTTTTCTCCTTTCCAATTGCCCCCCTGGCACTCCCTTGGTGCTGCCGCCAAACAGTATCTCACAAATCTGTGAGCTACTTAACCAGTGGGCTCCATCTCAAGACATTTTCAGTCCAGTAACCTCACTCAAGTATCAATTAATTATCCTCATTTCAAGAAGCACAGCATCTGTTGAAGAAATCAAAAAAATAAATAAATCATCACTTAAACTTAGGCTTGTTTTGTTTAAAATACGACAAGATAACAATTCAAGCTTAGGAACTTATGAACCAAATAGTACTGCCAAAGATGTGAACATAGCTGCATGATATATTGATTTTATGTCCCAAAAAGAGCTTGATAAGTCCTAATATACTTTCCAGTTCACAATAATTTTTCCCATGCAGGAATGTTATTCCAGTGATTACAACTCTTGCGTTATTTTTCCCCCTCTCATCTCACCTTGCTTGCATTTTTCTACCTCTGTATTGTTCTATCATCTGGCATGTATGCAAAACACACACTCATTGTCACACAACCCACGTGGATGTCAGGAGGTCTACTAGGCACAGTGGCACACTGCCACCTAAGATGCCCCTCTTATTTAATGCCACCGGCAAGGTCACGTACAGGTAAGTCCAGTTTGAGAGTACAAATCAGCAAAGTACACAGCAAAAAAATGTCAATTTAAATGAACACATACTGTACGTACGTACACTAAGTATTGCATTTGATAATACAGAAATATGTGCAAATGGAGATGCACACAGTTGCACACACATAGCCTCCATGCATCCATGCACAGTGAATTACTTTACAGATACAATATTATCATACTGGACTCGCTCTGTCTACATGCTTGAGCAAGACACTTAACTTCCCTTAGCTGTCGCTAAACAGCTGATAAATCAGGCTTCAGCAGACCCGCGTCTCATTGATGCACACATGCACACCCACATGCACTTTTATTATTTGATCCCCAATCCTATGGACCAGGCTCTTTATGTGAGTATTCCAGCAACAAATAGCTTGAGACCCTTTCCTGTTTTAGTTCCTTTAGTTTTGCATGCTGTTTGTTTTTGTTTTTGTTGTTGTCGTGGCATAGCTCCACCCTGCCTGCACATCGAAAGACGAGTGTTGCTGTGGGGTCAAGCGTTGCCACGGCAACTCGTCGCTCCATCACACACCACCGCATTCCCGGATTCACAGACGAGATTACGGTTAGGTAAGACACACACACACACACACACACACACACACACACACACTCACACTCCTACAGCCCACTTTGAGTTCAAAAGCCTCGTTGTAGGTCATTATGTCATCAGAAAAGTTCCTAGACCAAGGAAATGACAACGACAAGGTTTCCATAACAAAGCCATCTCCGTGGCAACCCGACAATCCCATCTCCATGCCAACCAACCAACCACGGTTCTGTTGTCGAACTAACTTTTATTTTTTTTGTCCATTGTTTTCTCTTTGTGTTTGGTTCTGTCCTTTCCTCCTGTCCCCTCTTCTCTTCCTCTCTCCTCCTCTTCTCTCTTCCTGCATTGGATGGCATGTTGTACTCTGGTGGTGACTAGTGATCTGCAGCCTTCTCTGGACAGGGTTAGGAGCGCTAGCATCAACTGTCTGACTCCAGACAATCATGCCCCCTCACCACGGTCTGAAAGGTACCAGCCCTGTGCCCCATCGACTCCACCCTCTCAGTTATTTTTTCCCCCTGTGTTCCTTTAGCTTCCCTGTCATCCTTTAGCTCCCTGCCCTCTTTTCTTCTCCTCTATCCTATTCCTCATCGTCAGTTTGTCATTCTCACCTTGTAGTCGCTTATATTTCCTTCCTCTCTGGTCTGTCACTGTTCCTATAGATAGAGAACTCGCAGTGTCCACTGTTCTCTCTAGTCTTGTACAAGCTACAGCATAATAGTCCCTTCCTTAGCCTCGCAGCCTCACCCAAATCTCCAAGCTGTGCCCAACACTCCTCACCCTGTCTGTTGTTTTAAGCCTTGTTCATGGTTCTTTTACGCAGTCGTGCCTGAGCTCCGCAGTCCACAAAGCCAAATGGTCATGCTCCCCACGCCCTGCTTGACATCTGCACATTTAAAAGTTCCACCACCTGAGGTGGAGTTGTTGGAGTGTGGTGTTAAAAGCGATGATGCTGAGAAATCTGATGCACCTCAACAAATGTCGCAGAAAATAATAACCTTGCTTTACCCTAGGCTTAGGCGGTATAATTATTTTTTGTACCTTCATACCTTGCACTCATTACACCGGAGTATATGGTATCTTACTATTGTATTTATTGTGCTCTTGTAGCTATCGACGCAGCATAGTTGCAGTTTTCTTTCATAGAATTTAAAGCTACTCCAAAAGTCGTAGAATAATTCACAATAATCAGAAAATGAGAGTACTCTGTGTGTACTGTGAACAAACAGGGACAGGAACCATAGCGTGAGGAAGATTGTATGCTTGTTAATTGGTCACAGATGCTGTCATTTTCTCTGCATGGAAAATACAATTTGACCAATTTGTCCAACCAAATATACCTGGGTCATTGATACTGTATACTTGGCCGGCCCATGTGGGAATACACTGACGGAAACCACTCAAACAGCTGCTTATTTCACCAATTTCATAACCAAATTAAATTCACTCATAATTTATGAGTGTGAAAAGGATACTGCCAGGATTTCAAAATACCGGGGTATTATACCATATTAGTGAATTACCACCCAAGCCTACTTTAGCCTTCATTTTGCATCCTTTATGCTTTGTCAAATCCTTCTCTTTACTATGTACAAAATATGTGAAAATATGTAGTTTGTTCTGCAAAATATACAGTAAATTAAGTGGCTCACAGATTCTGATGTTTCTCACCTTCACACCAACAATTAGCAGAGCTGACTTTCTTACTCGTTCACCTGACGTTCTTTTTACGGCGTGGTTCCTAGGGGCCCAGCTGTCTAGAAGAGGGTCTGTCAGTGCGTTTGTGTGACTGTCTGTGTGCCTCTCCGCGGCTAATCACAAACCACTGGACCAATCGGCACCATATTTCTTGTGCACATTGCCAGTAGGCCGAGGAAGTAAATACCTGAGAATGCCATCATTAATATAACGTCATCAACATGATGTCTCAAATCCACAGGGAAGTCACGCCATTACTTTAATAATTTCTGTGATTTCTGTATGAGAGCTTTGCCCTCTCAAAGAACATTTCTACTATCTATAGATTGTGCGGTTGAGTCAGTAAGTTTGAAGTTAGGAGCATAAGATTGTTGTGATTGTCTCTGTTTTTCTTAAGATACTAATCGAATAAATAATAGAATCTAATGGTTGTACCTTTTTAGAAAGGTTGACTTATGTCTGTGGGACAGTTATGCCTGAAGGAATACTAGATAGTTTACAGCTGCTACACAGTCATGTCATGGCATGCATACAGTGTAAAATCCTCAGTTTTAATTTAACACTTATAGTGTAAAAATGTGTTCCATCATTTGGCACACTTTGTTAAATTAAAGGACTTCACTATGTGTGATTTATATGAAGCACAGATCTTGTGCTCTGACATGCAACCATCAGTACCAGTGTTCCCAGTGGGTCCTATAAAGGAATTCTGGTGTGTTTTTTCTGGTTGTTGGTGATCTCACCTCCCCCAGCTGCAACCACAAAATAATGTAAAGAGATTTCTTAGATATCTCTTACTGAGGATCCAAACAGGTCTGTTAAGTTGTATATCGCTTTATGTTTCTGAGAAATACTGAGAAAGTCCTACTTTGTCGTATAACTATGCCATTCAAAAGTAGCAGTGGCTCACAACAACAATGAGCTCATAGATCTGCTATTTCCGCAATTTTTAAAAACATTTTTAAAGTAAACGTGGTTAAAGGTAGGGTAAGTGATATCTTTTGGTTAAAACAAAATGTTTTTTGTTAAAAGGTTAAAGCTATATTCTGATAGTATTCATTGCTACAGAGTATTTGTTCAGTAACATGGCTCCCTGTCTCTCCAGGCTCCAGCTCTTTAATAAAAAGAAAATTAATTTTCAGGTCGTTTGCCAATTTTAGCCAATCAAGAGAGAGTACCCATTTATCAGCTTCAATTTTATAGTGTTCCAGTTCCAATTTTGTCTGCTCATTTTTTTCTGTCATCACTTCCAAATGCACTTGTTTAATCTGTATCCTGTGTGAGCTCTCCCTCTCTTGATTGGATACAATTGGTATCCTGACCTGAAAATGCCTTTTCCATTTAATAAAGAGCTGGAGAGACATAGCAATGAGTACAGCTCTCAGAATATAGAGCAGGTCTGTCAAGGTTTAGATGTTAACTCTTACTCTTTGGTACAACAGGTCTCTTGTCAAGTTGTACGTGTTAAGGGGAAGGATATATCACAAAATAAGATCCACAGTGTTAATTAACACTGACACTGAGGTCCATTTGGTTCTATATGTAATCTCTGTTACATTAACATTAAGTTCACATCACATCAGAAGTGTGGTTTAAATCCTTAGAAAATCAAAACATCCCTTTTTGTGGAGTATTAAATACTTTGGATAAAATGTTTCTCTTAACATGCACCGTAAAATCATTAAATCAATCAGTTCATTTAACTCGCAGGTGGTCCAAATGGACCATCAGAATTAAATCAACCCTCTGGGTTGTGAGGCTAAATTGGATCAAATTCCTTAAAAGTTTACACATTGTCAAAAGCCTTCTTTGGATAGATAATTGATGAGAAGGTCAGATCTTGTGTTGAGGGGTCTTCATCTGTGGTGAAGGTTTCAGTTGCAGAGCGTGATGAAGCGTCTACTTGGAGAAGAGCATAGTGTGTGCAAGGGTGCGTTCAGCTTCATTGAAATTGAGCCATCATGTCTTCCCTGTACATAGAAAACCTTTGTACCATTCTCTGCCCTGGAGGCGTCCGGCGAGCCCCAGGATTCTAATCCAACACGCCTCTCCTGAAGATGACAGGTACTCCTACCTGGTTCGGTGACTGCGTCTACATAGAGCTTGACCCCGCCCGACTCGAACCCTAAGTAATTTTGAATGAACCCCAAACCACGCACTACAGGCTGATTTGTCATATTTTTCAATCTGAGCCCAAACCAATGGATTTGGTTCGACTGGACTTTCATTTCCTGGGTTTAGTCAAGTCCCATTGGGTTTGGACTAATCTCTCATGAGACAGATTTTCAATTTGTAATGAAAATCTGTCTGCAGGATCGCTGTTTAGTTGAATATGAGCTCTCCTAGGGGGCAGGCCCTTGAGCAGGAAGCAAGCACATTAGCATAAAGGGGAGTAGCCAAGCCTGATTTCCCGTTATTCAGGCATTGAAACGAGCTTTCCTCCAGAGGTTAAATATAGTAGAAGGCTATTCAATTAAAGAAAATATGTTTTCTTAAACTGAATGGGTTCCCAGATTGGGTTTGGGCAAATGTCAAGCTCTACCTACAGTATCGTCTGCAGCTATCCTTACTCCCATTCCCTCTGTCTTACTTCTGCTAGACTCTGGTGGTGTCCTTAGTAGCTGGTAGCAAATGTACTAACCTCAAACCTAACCCTCTTAACTATTCCTGCTATACTGTACCTCCTAACCGCTGGCTCCTGTTACACTGCAAAAGATTACGAGCATAGGGATTGATTTTGTTTCATCACATTCTTCATCAAATTTATGTCATCATAATTATTTTAAGTGACACGTACTGTAGGAAAATCTTTTTGCTGTTTTCAAGTAATCTTTTTACGTTTTAATTACATTTCTTTACTATAATTTGTTTTATTTTCTGAAATCGCTTGAAACCAAATAATTGCAACTGGAATACATATTTAATTAACTACTAAATGATTAAATTGAATTCAAGACCCTTCCCCCCCCCCAAAAAAAAAAAATATAGTTAGTTGTGCGGCGGTGTTGGTTGCCAAAAATAGGTGATCTACAAGCTCACAACAAGCTGAGATGCGACACGTTGTGAGCTTACAGATCGGCTGTTTGTGTGGCACCGGTGCACAACTACTACCAGTCAGCTGCGTGGCGAATAATGTGTGGACATGTGAGAGTGAATATGTCAAATCATGATGTGGGACCCCGTCAAAAGCCACAATGTTGCTTAGCGCTGTTTCTTTAACACGTTCCTGTTTGTCCACTCGATGCTGCCGCTGTGCACAAGTTAACTCCAATGGCTGTTTTTATTTGTGGTGACGTGATGTTGCTCTAGTTTGTACGTGCTGCAGATTAATTGTCATGTAGTTGGTGCCCTTTTGTTGCTGTCTACGTTGTTGAGCGTTTAGTTGTGGCCGTGCAGCTTGTGTTTCTTTGGCCCCCGCTATGGTGTTTGTTGGTTATGGTGCTGTTCAGTTTGCGCTCTGTATGAGGTTTAATTTCTTCTGGCCCTATAGTCAAATGCAAAATTCTGAGTGTTTATTTAACTCTGAGGGTACTCTTAAGAGTTAAATAAACACTCAGGGTTTTACTGTGTGCAGTCTATGTGTACTCGTCTTCTGCTCCCAGTGCCTGAAGAGGTGCTTTTGGTCAAGGCTGAAAGTTCAGTGCAAATGACATGTAACTCACATTGCCCATTATTAACATCATAGGGGTGTGTGTGCGCGTGTGTTTGTGCGTGGTGCGTGCGTGTGTGTGTGTGTGTGTGTGTGTGTGTGTGTGTGTGTGTGTGTGTGTGTGTGTGTGTGTATGTGTCATCCTCATCATTCTCATGTTTATGGCTTGAATGGAGAATATGGATGCTACACCCTTTTCAGGAGGCTGTAAATCACCTCGGTACAAAGAAGAGGTACACACACACACACACACACACACACACACACACACACACACACACACACACACACACACACACACACACACGGTAGTTGAAGAATGAGCGAGTGAGTGTGACACCCCCCCCTCCTCCATCAATCACATCACACTCCTTATTTCCTTTTGGTCCAGCTCATAAACTCATAAAGTCAAAAGTCAATGGATGCCCAAAGAGAATCCAACTCGATCTGTACTGATGTATTCCTCCATCATACTGTCCTCCATCCTCCCCCCATCCATCCTTGTTTTTCTGTTCTTGTATCATTGTTCTCCACTCGTCGTTCTGCCATTCTCCAGGCAACCTGGGATCCTGGAAGCCCCTGAATGTCAGAGTTTTGGCAGGAAGCTTCCTGACAGTAGCAGGTAAGGCACTGCAGGCCACACCACAGCCGAGTAGCAGTGCCATTCACCATTAACCACTTAACTCATTGACTGCCAGAGTTAAAACATCGTCTGTAGCTGCCCTTGCCAGCGATTAAGAGCGTTTTCACTAACCTTCATAGAATATTACTCTTCACACCGATTCACCCGCCGATCGCTTTAAAAGACGTAGGAGGATCTCGTAGAATCAGAGAAAATAATTTGTGCCGCTGTGATAATCCATTCCATAGTTATGGGCAGTTGAATGTAGCTTGTTTTCGCAAAAAAGCAACAGAAAGCAGAGAAAACAGATTTTTATGAATCCTATGATACTAAACAAAACCAGCTCCATTTTGTTGAACTTTGGCTGTGGTCTAAATCATCATCATCATCATGATTCACAGGCTGTGGAACAGCGCCCTCTAGCGGAAATCACTGAAAACACCAAATGATGAGTATACTTGTCAATGGCAGTCAATGAGTTAAACCACTGGTTCTCAATGTCGGGTCTGGGGACCACCAGCGGGTCTGTAACTCCGAGAGTGTACTAAGGGTTATCTCTGGGACCCTAATCTACACTGTAAAATCTGCAGTGTTAACTCAGAGTGTGTACAAACAGAACCAAGTGGACCAGGTCCCCGGGCCCGTCGTTGAGAAAAAATATTTAAACCCTATATACATGGTTACCCGGTTGGACCCCGGTCAACAAAGTATGGGGTTTAAGTGGTTAATACATTATCATGTTTATCAGTGTTGTCATAATAACTAGCCTGTTAGTGTTAATATTAAGGTTTACAAAAAATCGTTGCATCCATTTTTACACAATTATTATTATTCAGATTTTATATTTTTAGGTATACACTGGTAGGAATTAGACACCAGTCAGACATATGTGTCTTTCTGTAATCTCTCAGTTCTTGCACTCATCTTGTCTAATGTCTTAATTCAGTTTCATGGAACACAGAGATAAATAAATAAATAAGCTTAATTTCCCAGACCACTAACATTACAAAGGTGTGCAACGTTCAGAGCCATAGTAATATTCCTTTGATCGTGGCATTATAGTTGGGGCATATCATAAGTAAAATACTATTTTAATCATTCTCTATGGTAGAGTACAGTATGGTAGTACAATACAACTTGCACATCTGCAGTGTTTGGAGGTGGTCTCCTTACTCTTCCATTCGGACATTTAAATCCTGGTGTTGGGTAGGACACCTGTCATTTGAAGCAGATGGCCTTTGGATTGGACGATAGATACACTTAACTGTAGGCTTGACATCTTTGCAATTACCTCTCTTTGCCAGGAGAGGGAGACAATGTACACAAAACTGTGGATTGCAGCTTGAACATAGGAAATCTTAATGCAGGAGAAAAAAAAGGATTTCATGAAATCCGCCAAGCGTAATTCACCAACTTGTACGGTTGCTTATCAAGATCCAGGTACATTTTTTAGATTCTTGCAACTTGCTATCCCATCTATCTTAGGCCTCTTTATAGGCTATGTGGACCAGGTATTTTTATTCAGTACATTAGTACTAGGTTCTTGGCTTGTCAGCTTTGCTGATGTCATATTTAGCAGGCTTTGTTTGCTTTATCCTTTTGTTTAATTTTTGTTTATGTTCTTTTCTCACCCCTGTCCCCATTTTTATTATCCCTTTCCTTATTTTCGTGTTTATTTTCTGCATGCTGCTTGGCACTGTGTGGCTGGGCTCTGTGGGATTTGTATGTTGCGTTGTGTGTGTGTGTGTGTGTGTGTGTGTGTGTGTGTGTGTGTGTCAGAGTCCAAATTAAGCCCACCTCCATCCTGAGGGGCTCCAGAGGAAAGAAGGCCCCTCTGCGGCCGCTTGGTAAGGGGACCATCCCCTCCCCCTACTTCCCCACTCAAACACATACTGTACATTGAGTCTGACCCATAGAATCAAATCAGACCCGGGCTGATCACTCCATCCCCTCCAGTGGAGAAGAACTCCCCTGTTCATTTTTCAACTGTGTGTTTGTGTGCGCGCGTGTGCGTGCGTGTTGTATTTGTGTGTTGGACTTGTTGGCACAGCTCTCCGCTTTGTGTGCGTGTCAGTGTGAGCGTGTAGATGTGTATGTACATGTGTGTGTAAAGGTGAGTGGATGTGTTGTCAATGTGTGTGTGTGTGTGGGTCTCTGTTTTGTATAGTATAGTTAATTTCATTCACCGGGATCCCAGAGGACTGCCATGTTCCTAGGACTTGAGATGAGAAGCACTGCTTTAAAGGGACGCTATCACTATCAATGTGCATTTAATTAAGTTAATTGTTGATGATGATAATAGTCTCTAAAAATGATATAGTGTGTGGTCACAGATAAGTGTCCTGTACAACTTTGGAGCTGCTAATGGACCATTAGCCCTAAAACATATACAGTATAGAGGGATAGCATTGAAAATCCTGATGGTACCCCTTTAAAGTCCAGCAGCAATGGCTTTTTTTCCCAACCTTTATTGTGATTTTTTTTGGGGAAAACAGAGGCTCAGCCAATCACAGTCTATACCAACCCTCCCGTCACCCCGGGTTATGGGAATCCTGCCTTGTGTCGGCACTCACACCTTGAGGCAGAAACAGAGAGAGGCAGTGCTGAAGCATGTTTGTTACTTACTATAGTACATTGCCTATTTCTCACCTAAAACAAATTCTGACATATATTTTAGTGTACTGTTTCAGTTTAAAACGGGAACGTTTGTAATGCACTCTCTGACCAGAACACCAGTCCAACAGCAGGAACATTGAGCTGTGGAACTCACACAGGTGAATCAGGATTCATGATTACTCATAGGGACTTGCTAATGTAATCACACATTACATTTTTGTTTGACAGGAAGTAATTACGGGACTTTTGACCACATGAAAAGAAAAATGTTTTGCATCTAATTGTTAATTCCATCTCCTTTATGACCACGGATATGCTCTAAAATTGTGAAAAACATATTTTTCATTTCAGCTGGTCTTTAACATTCATTTCAATTGCTACATGAAATATAAAAAATAAAAAATAAAAACATTTGACTGTGCCTCAACCCGTTGAGCCACAGTCAATGCTGGTGGGATTTCTTAACCATTGATTTTTGTCTTCATGTGAATACATGGTAATAATGAATGAGTGTGAATAAATAGCAATAAATGTGCAGGTACAATATGTGGTGTTTCTGCTTAAAGCTTCCTTTGTTTTCACTGTCTGAATATTAATTTGCTGCTTTTTTCCACAACAGGATCTTTTTATAACCGTCATTGTGGTTGTGTTGTCCTCACATGGCTTCCACCCCAAATGCTGATTGTGCTTATAGTGTACCTCAGCACCTGGACACTTTTGTTTGTTTGCCGCCCTCCAAAGGTTAAAACCATAGAAGGTGAAACACATGCTAGGCTCACCTTGGTAGAATTATGTGCCGATGACAATATTGTTGACTACTGTCAATGCTTTCACATTGGCACACCTAAAATCCAGTTATATAGTTTTGTTACCTGCAGCTGTGTTGCTGACATCAGTGTCCCAAGACCAGTTTTTTGTTTTTGTTCCTACCTTTAGATGGCAACAGACTGACAAAAGTGTACCAGGGTTTAGTTCCCTGCTTTCGCTAAACATGCATTCTGACAAACTGCTGCAACAGGCGATGCCCCCTCTGCGCTGTTTGGCCTTTCAGCCGAGGTCCAGCTTGCAAAAAAGTTCCTATGTAATAGGATATGTTGATGTTTCCAAACAACATTTTGTTTCATTTTCTCTGCATAATAAGGCAAGCGGGGACAACTGAAAGAATGTTCCTATAATGAAAGTGGGAATAAGTGAGTTCTTCCAACCTCCAGAGTAATAATCGCAATCACTTGATGTCAATGAATGTTCTGTGTTGTGTGCAGTCAAATCAGAGTTTTACTTAAAAAAGAGGAAAGGGTTTTGCTGATGTGTGGCTCAAACGTTTTGCAGTGTTTGACCCCGAGTCCTTGAGACCAGTATAGGACTGGTGCTGTGGTATACATACTGGTCTGCTGTAGACTGACCCTCTCATTCTATCTACTCTAATTTTTTTCCTCTTCATCCTCTTTCTATCTCTTCCCATCCATCTCCCTCGCTTTCTTTTTATCCGTCTGTGTGCCTTTCTTGCATGTCCTCCTTTCTCTCTCTCTCTCTCTCTCTCTCTCTCTCTCTCTCTCTCTCTCTCTCTCTCTCTCTCTCGGCTGTAATCTCTGCCATTTATGTTCACCTCCCTCCGTATTTCTCTCCTTCTGTCTCGCTACCTCGACTCCTCCTCTCTGACTTTGCTCCTTTCCCACATCTCCCTGTTTCCTCTCCTCCTCCTCCATCCCCCAGGTCTCACCCCCAAGGTGGTTCGTCTCTGTCCTCCGCCCGCAGAGTGAGACAGCTTCCACAGGTCCCCGCTAAGAGCAGCAATGTAGAACAAGGTTAGTGTGTGTCACGCGTATACGTGCTAATTTAAATGTGCAATTTAAGAAGCAATTATTCTGCATCCTAACGCTACATTGCGTAGATTTTTTTGTCTGTTTTTGTGCATTCACTGAATTGTCGTTGTATGCACACATGCATACTTGTGTGTGTGTGTGTGTGTGTGTAGCCCTGGCATCAGAAGAGCGTGTGCGGCAACTGCAGGTGAGGGTTCACTCCAACCGGGCCTCTCCTGCCACCACTTCCAGTCAGCAGGACCTGGACCTGAAAGCCCTCAAAAACAAACGGGAGGTCAGACGCTCCCTCCCTCTTTTTTTTCATTAAACAGTGAACAGCTCTCCTGTGTATTCTACTTATAGTGTAATGTAACTTTGTTTGTCGGGTATTTGGAGTGTCGGCTGAACATGAACCATTTTCTGAGCAGCTCTACAAGGACCAGCGGAGAAGCTGCGAGAACGTTTCCCACAAGTCCTCGGACAGCGATGTCAGCGACGTGTCAGCCATCTCTCGTACCAGCAGTGCCTCTCGCATCAGCAGCACCAGCTACATGTCCATACAGTCAGAGAGACCCCGGGGAAGGTTCAGGTACACATAACGTCAGTGGTATTTGTACAAATGGAACCAAATGGACCTGTAAGATGCACCCTCATGAGTCCATCTTACAGACCTGTAAGAGTCCATTTGGTTCCTAACTATCAGTAGTTTAGCTGGGGACCCCCTGGAACCCCCTGAAGGACCCAACTTTGAGAACCATCGACATACATGCAGTTGTCTTTGCCCCCTCCAATCCAAATGTTTGAACACTTTCGATGGTTTTCACTTCCTTGTGTTTGCAGATTTAAGGATGCAACAATCGATTATTTTCTTAGCAGATGATTAATTATTCAATTAATCATCGATTACTTTTTCGATGAACCGAGTAATCGAGAAGCACATTTTTTTATGTTTTTTATTATTACTTTTTATATATTAATGAATCAACGCAAAACAAATCTTCAATGATCCACTTGTCCAGAACCGCCGATCTGACCGAAATGTTCATACTGATGACATCAGGGATCTCCATTTAATGGCATAAAAGGGCCATGGACAGACTGATACAGGGATCCTCATATATGGGCATAAAAGGGACACAGGCAGACAGACATTTACAGAGATCTCCATATATGGGCATAAAAGGGACACAAACATCGTTCCTGAGTAGGCCGTGCCTGTTAGTTATATCCAATACTTTTTAAATAATGGATTCAATCGATTGATTAACAGTTGCACCCCTACATGTCTGTGTGTGTGTGTGTGTGTGTGTGTGTGTGTGTGTGTGTGTGTGTGTGAGTGTGTGTGTGTGTGTGTGTGTGTGTGTGTGCGCATGCATGCGTGTGTATGAATGTGTGGGTGTTCCACCACTCCCAGCCGTGCCATGCGTGCCGCAGGTCGTCAGATGCTGAAGAGCACCAGTGTCAGCGGTGAGATCTACGGCACGGACCACGTTGACGGCAGCCAATCAGACACGGCGCTCAGCCTGGGGGGAGGGGTCAAGAAGCGTCGCAACAGCCTCAGCCAACGGGTGGTGGCAGTCCTTCCGTCCAGACGTAGCCGCAGCACCTCCCAACTCAGCCAGACAGGTCAGGATGGACAGACAGACATAATGACGGATGGATGTAGGCAGATGGACAGACTTACAGACAGATGGACTGAGAGACAGACAGATGAACAGACAGTATTGATGCGTGGGTCAGGTTTTGTTCAACCTGCGACCACCCGACTCGGTGTGAGAGCACATTTGAACCAGTCGGCCCATTTTCATGCACGTACAACGATCCGAACCTGATCCGCCGTCTTTAGGAAACACAAAAATAGCATGGGTCTGCTGCCTATTTAGAACTACTTCAAAGTGAAAAATTTGCTGCATGCCAAAGCATTATAACTGATGTTCACTAAAAACACAAGGGCAGCGTATTAATGTAGACCGCAAACGTCAAAACTACAGGCCAAGTTCTTACTACACATTGCGTATAACCTATGAAAGGTCAACATTTGCTGAAGTGACGCTCCCAAGTTGAATCAAAATGAATACGCTATTAATGAGGAATAGCTCTCGCTCTGCCCCTCTACCTCTGTGAGAGACAAAAAAGTCAGCAAGCGCAAAAAAGGGTGAAAGCGCGCAGACGTTTTTTACGTTAATGTAACTGAAATTTAGGCTGTAACAATGTTGTCTGCAGCGTATTTGACCTGCACCCACCTGACCAGATCGCAATATTCTTTTCAACCTCTCCGAACTATGGATAAACCTATGGTTCAATCTGAAATCCCTGGGTGCTGTGGGTTTTGCAGTGATCCGCGCATCACTTGTGGATTGACAGACAAAGAGAACAAAGAGCTATAGGTACACATGTGGACACACACACAAGCACACAACCAGACTGGCTGAGGGACATAGTAAGAGCCACAGAGTGAGACAGTCTGTCTAGAAGACATAGACAGAGATTGACAGACAGACAAACAGACAGACAGACAGATAGATATACATACGGGTGTGCGCGCGCGCGCGCACACACACGCGCACACACACACACACACACACACACACACACACACACACACACACACACACACACACACACACACACACACACACACACACACACACACACACACACACACACACACACACACACACACACACACACACACACACAGACTGTCACACATTCCAGTTATGTGTTCAATCATTCCAGTGTTGTTTATTTGTGTTTGTTGTGTGTTATTTCAGAGGCGACGGGGGGTAAGGCGGCCAAAAGACAGAAAGGTAAAGCATAGACAGACAGATACAAATAGTCATGTCAGATATTCCGACAGACACATAGTTAGATAAACAGGTACACAGTAAAATCCTGAGTGTTCATTTAACTCTGAGTGTGTACAAATGCGTAGATTAACACAGAGAGTTTTACTTTGTCGAGTAGACAGACAGGGTGACAAATAGTTAGTGCTGGAATATGCTTTCATTAAGTGTTGGTGCTGGAAAATGTTTTATTCGTTGTAGGTATTGTAAAAGAAAGTTTCCTTGAAACAGCATATAATAATAACACGTTAATATTTTAAATATGTATGTGTGGCTTTCCAACTGGATGTTACTTTGAGGGAAGTTGGTTAAATGATCCTTGAAGGTGCTTGTAGTGTACTTGAATTTGACTTTTGAAAACCTGTGCAAGCCCTGCAAAGATAGACGGAAGCATTTAAAACCTGCTGAAACTGCACATTAAGATCGTTAATCGTTAATTGCAGTGCTGGAAAAAGTACTCAATGCTCAAGTAAACGCATCAATACGGCAATGTAGAAATACTCTGTTACAATTAAAAGTCTGGAATTCCAAATTTACTCCAGTAAAAGTGCAAAAGTATTGGTATCAAATTGTACTTAAAGTACCAAAAGTAGAAAGTACTCATTATACAGAATGTCCCATTTCACAAGTTTTCAACTGTATAAAAAGTATAATATTTGCCTCTGAGATGAGTAGAGTAGATGTAAAAGTTCTGAAAATTGGAAATACTTGAGTAAAGTAAAAATACCTCAAATTTGTACTTAAGTACAGTACTTGAATACGTGAATGCACTTAGTTACTTTAAACCACAGGTTAATTGAACTTCGATGAGTGTGCAAATGGACCCTCCATTTGGTTCCATTTGTGCACAAGTTAAATCAACACTACAGATTTTACTCAGTAAACAGCTTCCAAGCTAGCGCAAAGGGCAGACAGAAACACGAGACAGACACAGCTAGCAGGTGTGTCATAACTACACAGAACAAGCAGCCCTCCCCTGCACGCTTCCTACACTGTAAAAGTCCTTAGTGTTAATGGACCCTTACGGGTCAGTTTGTACACTGTCCGTGTTAAATTGTGGATTTTGCTGTGTTCTCTACACATTCCAACCACCATAACTGTAGCCTAAAGAAATGGTTCATGTTTTTAAGAAGCTGTAATGATTCATGTGAAGCGATCGGTTTCGGTGAGTTTCGGGTTTGGAAATAGATGTTTTTTGTTTGTGTTTTGCATTTTGACAGAAGTGGTAGTGAAAACCAATAAGGGAAAAAGTAAGTTGAAATATAATAAGACTGCTTTTAAGGCATTGCTTGTGATTTGTTCATAGAAATGAAGCATTGCGTTCGTTCATGCAGGACACGGGAGTCATAAGCCCCAGCTGCAATCAGCTGTCAGTCTGCTGATTGAATAAGTGTTTTCTAATCAGCCACGCATTTCTATGCACCAATCTCTGCCCATTGTCACAACAAGGTGGTCCATTTATATGGCTCCCGCCTACAACGTGATCACTGCTACTCTTATGCTGCTATACATTACACGCTGCTGCTGGCAAGGCCTTGCCTCCACCACCCCAGCCTCCACATTTCTAGTTCAGAGTTTTTTTGCACGGCTCAAAGTTAAGTCTTTCTTTGGGCCAGCTCTTTTGTACCCATTTTTTATTGACTTTAATGGCGCCCACTTAATCATAAACCACGTAGGCTTCTTATAAAGCTGAACTATCACTTTAAAGATGGCTGCATTCTGTAAGATTGCATTAACATGCTAACCACCATAGTCACCATCCCACCCATACATTCAAGTACGTTTGAGAGAGATTGTTTGTCATGGAATGTTTGGAGAGTTGACATTGTTTACACACACTGGTTTTCATCTTGTATTTACTTGAATTTTAAAATGTTTTACCATGTTGGTATATAAGGAAGTGAAGCATAATCTATAACCGCACTTTGTATCAAGTTGCTCTAGATGAGGACATCGGTTAAATGCCTAAGTGTAAAATCCACAGTCACCATTTGAGTGGCAACACACTTAACTTCCCGGATGAAATGGCCATTTTGTGAGCTGCTACTTCATTCTCCCTGACCACCAGAGACGATGCTTCTAGCTCTGGATGCTTCCATCTTGTGCATGTTCAAGTAATTATGCCAACAAAGTCACCTGCGATGATGGGGCCTACGCCCCAGTTTAAACCCCAGGTCATTCAGTATCTTGTCATGGTTGTGGAGTGGACTAATGATAGCAGGTCAGTAAAGCCTGATAGAGGCTGCAACAAGTCTATTTCACCTCCTTTTTCGTGGAACACAACTGCAGTTAGCCCGGTCATCTTGCTGTTTCAGCTCGTGTGGTCAGTCATAGTTTGCACTACATCGGCGGGGAGAGGTTTCGCTTGCCTCACCGGGGCGGGGTGGTTATCCATCTGTGATGTCGAGCCGGTTATGACCGCTCACCACTCTCATTATTAGCCTTCTTGCATTAGGCTTCTTGTTTTTGCCTCGGTGGTTGGGCACATTGCAATTAACATAGTTAAGTTCGGTAGACCTGTATTAGCCTGTTACTCCTGGTGGTCAACTATCAGCTGGTGGTTACTAACGTTAAATTAGCTCCCCGCTGTGGGTGCCATTATTGTCTCAGTGGCAGTTTTCTTGTGTTCCACTTTCTTTTGCAGACAACAACATTCCCATTTGAGGCCACTGATTGTTAATTGTGTGTTTAACAGAGTAAAATTTGATACGTGCAAGCAAGGACTTAATTGTGTGCTTGCTGGGCCGCTTTATCACTGTTGGGCCAGAATAACCGTTGGCTATTTCAGTAACTGCTGTGTTGCAAGCCACCTGCCACTCACTTTATTGTGATTACAGTGTACTTGCTACTGGTCCAATGTTAGGGTCACATATCTGTGTCTCCTGCTTGGCCCCCCTCCAAGTGGATGATGGCCATGATCCAATGTCCTGCATGTCTTGGGGCTTAAATCATGAGGCAAGTGGTGTCGTTTAGCCCATGCATGAACTGCAGTTTCATGCCCCTGCACTAAGGCTTGTCTGGTTAGTTATGTTGGAGGGCAATCACAAGCTTCTGGTGTAACTTCAATCCCTGGGAAACCCAGACGCCAGAGTCAGTCTGGTACAGTTGGACCAGACTAGGTCACTCAGTTTGCAGTTGGCCAGTATGTGACAAGGGCCTGTCTCAATGCCTACTGGCAGAGAGGCCCTGTGACATCTGTTGCCAGCTTACCCCCACCCACCCACCCACTCATGCCACTCTACCAGGAGAGTGGTAACATCAAATGCTGCAGTGAAAGGAGTTCTTGAACAGGATATTTGTGCTGCTGCTATTTGCGCTTTGTCACACAACTTTGCCCAGTTCTACAAGGTTAATGTTGCTGCTGCATGCTTGGCAACAACATCCTGTGGCAACAGCTGTCTTATGCTTATGTCCCTTAGCATGGCAAGCATTCCTTGTGACCTTAAGGGTATAAGTCATGCAGTGGTAAAAACACTGCTTCTGGCAGTCAGATAAAATTGGATAGAAAGAATATGGTTCTACGAGACAGGGTTCTCTGTCTTTCGGAATCTTGGCATTCTTTTGGAACAGTCTATGGGGATGGGGTGGGGTTTTATACTGGGGCCTCACAGGTGACCTAGTGTGATTATTGAGCCTGTGCATGTGCTAGATGGAAGCATCCAGTGTAAATACACTGCCTCTGTTGGTCATCTAGAATTCATAGACTTGGTGATACAACTTTCATTTTAGACTCTAGAGGATTCACATTAGGCTAGAAAAAAGGGAAGAACATAATGGAGAAATGTACAATGTTGGAGTGTTTCCTTTTCCCATCACCCCTCCAACATGACAGCGTTTCCTCTGTATTCCCTGATCATCACTCTCCAATCACTCTATTGTCATCACTATCTTAAACCCCACCTCCCGTGACATCATCACCCTGCTCAGATTGATCTAAATCCCTTAAACGGTTCAGTTCTTCTAAATATGTGATTATTCCAGGTCAATATGCTGTGCTTATTTGATCTGGCAGGAATCATGTATTTCTCCCATTTGACCTATAATGCCAGTCAATCTGTTGCTAAGTTATGTCACCAATCACCATTGGAGTGTACACAACATATCTTGGCCCATAGTTATCAGGCTTTTCAGAATTATATATGTTTGCTGTCGGGTAGAAAGCTTTTATGCCCATATTTACATTTTTGTTTTCGTAAATGCCCTACTTAGTAGCAAAAATAGCCGATCTACAAAATGATAACTACACTGAATCCATTGGATCACACGTTCTTTTTTCCATTTCCTGAAAAGTAACACTTTTTGGTTTACACACCCGACAGCAACGATATTGATATTTCTTTCATTCTCTGACACGCCTGGTAACAAGGCAGCCCAGATCAGAATGTGGGTGACCTCTGACTTGTGTTCCCTTTGTGACTGCTATACAGAGGCGCCTGGGAAGAAAGGTAAGGGAGCCTCCAGCATCCAGAGGAGTGTGGAGACGGGCATGGCGGTGGAGTTCCCGCGAGGAGGCACCGCCATGAACCGACAGGCCAGCAGAGAGTCCACAGACGGCAGCATGAACAGCTACAGCTCTGAGGGAAAGTATGTACCAGAGTGTAAAACCCTGTGTGTTCGTTTAACTCTTGAGAGTGTACACATGTAACCAAATGGACCTGCAATGGTCCACGTGCGTACTCTCACAATTACAAATGGATACATTGAAAATGAAATAAATTGAAAATATTTTTCAGCAGGATTTTGCTGTGTAGCAGTTTTATATACTGTATGATATAGAATGTATTGGTCCTTATTTTGGTTCTGCTGCAATCACAAAGATTCTTAGACCGATCCGGTACCCCTAATCAGAACAAATTCCCTTCTGCAAGACATCAAAAAAAGACCAAAAGTAAAAGTACTCATTATGCACAATGTCCCATTTCACAAGTTTTTTAAAATGTATGAAAATCCTTTGAAAATTGCAGATCTACAATATTTCACAACAGGGTGCAAAGGGACGGGTTGTGAGCTCGTAGATCGGCTATTTTCAAATAGCCAAAGTATATAGAGCCGAAGAGGTTAATGTATGTTTTGTAATAATAATCAAAATCTGCAAAGTAACTAGTAACTAAAGTTTTTGAATAAATGTACCGGAGTAAAAGTACAATATTTGGATCTCAGATGTAGTGGAGTAGAAGTAAAAGTATTGAAAATTGGAAGGAAAAATACCTCAAAATTGTACTTAAGTACTGTACTTGAGTACATGTACTTAGTTACTTTACACATCTGCTTAATGGTCCATCAATATTAAGTGTGTGTGTGTGTGTGTGTGTGTGTGTGTGTTTCAGTCTAATATTCTCAGGGATGCACAGTCAGTTCAGTGACTTCCTGGATGGCTTAGGCCCCGCCCAGCTGGTGGGTCGGCAAACACTGGCCACGCCTGCTATGGGTGAGTGACAGCTCAACACTGCTATTCAGATTCTGTTCTGTGAATTCTCTTTGAAATCCTGGTGCTTGGAGAATTTCCATACAACTCCCATTTTGTGTGTGTGCGTGCTTGTGTGTTTGTTTTATATAGGAGATGTTCAGATCGGTATGATGGACAAGAAAGGTCAGCTGGAGGTTGAGGTGATCAGGGCACGAGGCCTTACTTCCAAACCTGGCTCTAAATCCCTTCCAGGTACGAGTATGTGCGCGCGCACGCACACACACACACACGCGCACACACACACACACACACACACACACACACACACACGCATTGCACACATCTCTCCTTCTCAACTTTGCAATTTCTTGAGGAGTGGAGTAACTCGGACTGACTTTTCCTCAGGGATACAGGGCGTTTTTTTTTATTAGGTTTATGTGTAAGATAATTCTCTTTCTTTCTGATAATTGTGGGAGCACAACCGGTCCTCTCTAACTGCACTCCCCCCCCCCCCCCCCCCCCTCTCTCTCTTCCTCTGTCCATCCAGCTCCCTATGTGAAAGTGTACCTTTTGGATAATGGAGCTTGTAAAGCCAAAAAGAAAACCAAGATTGCACGGAAGACATTGGAGCCTCTCTACCAGCAGCACCTGCTGTTCGAGGAGAGTCCCCAGGGCAAAGTGTTACAGGTAAACACTTCTCTCTGTGTGTGTGTGTGTGTGTGTGCGCGCGTGTGCGTTATCTTAAACGTCTATCAATATATATGTCTTCATTTTTGACTGGAGAATCCAGTCCTCTATCTCCTCCTTCAAGTTATGCCAGGAATTTCCTCTTAGCCCCGCCCACCTATAAAGGTTATTGCCGAGTGCACGCCTACAATTCAACGTCAGACATTCCACACACCCAGAATGGCCATTTGAGTTGCAGACACTGAGAGAACCAGAGGCCTTTTTCACAGCTAAGGCCGGCCTAGCCCCACCCCTTTCCACTCACACACACACACACACACACACACACACACACACACACACACACACACAACGGCCTGTGCAAGCAGATGCGCATTATAAAGTCAAAAATGAAAAATAGCAGCTGTAGATGAGAAATAAGTCTATATTTAGTTACTACATAACCTATTTATGGAAAACAAATCAGCAGAATGTTTATAAACAAGCTGCTAAATAACTGAACGGGCCGTCTGGTCGCTACCCCCCCACGCTGCTCTCCATGAGCCCGTCATAGGGCACTCTGTGACGGGGAGCACCACTCGGTGTTTCCCCATGCTAGAAATGACCAAAGCGAACTTAATACATCTTAATAAAAAAGCACAAACTACCTACTTCACAAGAATAATGTTGGTGTAATTAGGAGATTCGACAGGGAATCTATATTTTATATACACAAATTAACAAGTTAAAGAAAAAATCATGTTGCCGTATTTCCTGTTATTTCGCGGACGTTCAGCTCTCGTCTCGCCGCTCAGCTGCTGCTGTCTCGGGCAGACTGAGTGCGGGAGTCCCGCTCCCTCCAAGGCCGGAGCCCGTAGACAGACAGATAGATATATATATATCTATGTGTCTACGGGCATCCCTGTGATGCTTCGCTATTAGTTGAGCGACATATACACTGACTATTTAGGAAAAAGAGAGAGACACGTGTGTGTGTGTGTGTGTGTGTGTGTGTGTGTGTGTGTGTGTGCGTGCTTGCGTGCGACACACATGCCGTGCTCCTCTCCTTTGCCCGAGGAGAGGGTTCGAAGGACAGCACGTACATGCCAATTCAGAGCTCCTAGACCAGTGGTTCTCAAAGTGGGGTCCGGGGACCCCCAGGTGTCCTTGAGGGGGTAGGGGGTCCCCAGCAAAAATGTGGTAATACAGCGTCACAATAACTTTAACCTTTCATACTTTGGCTATTCAAAAATAGCAGATATACAAGCTCATAGCGCGGCACCGAGTGCCGTGCTATGAGCTTGTAGATCTGCTACTTTTGAAAAATCGTGAAAATGTGTGCAAACCTTTGAATATATATATTGTTAAAGAGAACATTTGTAACTCAAGTCTTTGCTTCTGGGGGGGGGGGGGTCCCTGAAACAAAATATTTTAGATGGGGGTCCGCGGCCAAATACATTTAATTTTGGGGGTCCTGGAAAAGTTTGAGAACCACTGTCCTAGACCTAGACTGAGTTTAACAATCTTCAATACTTTAACATAACCTGACCCTGCCAGAGGTGGCGGTATTGAGTAACCAGGTTCCTCAAGACAGCTACATCTGAGATCGCTCAAGGGGTTGAGCTAACACCGTACCGCTCCCGGTACGGACCAATCAGCGTGAGCTAAGGGATGTGACGGATGTGACGCCATATAGAAGCGTCTGTTGTTTTGTAGTTTCTTCACTAGTCAACATGGCCGCTACCATGAGCAACACCGATATGACGATAGATGCTGCAATAACATTAGTTATTTCTCAACTGGACAATATTTCTTCTTTGAAAGAAGAGCAAAGTATGGCACTGAAGGCTTTTCTGCGTGGAAAAGATGTTTTTGCTCTCCTCCCGACTGGCTTCGGCAAGAGTTTAATTTACCAACTAGCTCCACTGGTAGCGAAAGAACTGGGGACGAAGCCGAAGCCTATATTGATCGTCTCCTTTGACTGCCCTCGTAGCAGATCAAATCAAAGAGGCTACGAATCTGGGACTCTATGCTGGGCAACTCGTAGATAATGCAGCACACACCGACATCCTCGACGGCCGATGTCAGCTGGTCTTTGGTAGCCCGGAGACGTGGTTACTGGAAGATAAATGGCGTGATATGCTTTCCTCACAAGTGTATCGTGAAAACCTACTGGGCATTGTCGTCGATGAAGTTCACGTCGCATACAAATGGTAAGCTAAACGCCGTTAAATGGCTGTATAGTATAATTGTTACACTACACATACACTGTAATGTTAAACTGTAAAACAAAACAGAGCAGCGTGTTTCTAAATACGGTTACAGTAGTTCAAAGACGAAGTGTTGTAACATTTATGTTTTATTTAGGTCAAACATTATATTATAAACAATAAGCTAACACACACAAACAGACCAAATGTTAAACACAGATCTTACTGTAACTGTATTGTTGTAATGCAACTATGCACGTTACTATTGCTGCTACCTAGACTCAATGTAGGATTTATTTTTCTTTCAACCAGGGGACTGGGTGTTGCTGTCCAAGTGTAGTTATTTGTCATGTAAAGAAAATACAGTATGATATGTGGAAATGTCAGTCTTTAACTGAAGCTACCCAATAACATAAATAACCTAATTATTTCCCCTTTATAACACTATAGAAAGTATAGCCTACAGCAGTTCTTCATTAATGCTTGTTTGCTGATATATGTGCACTTATTGTCTTTCAGGTTTACCTGTTTTAGCGTTGACAGCATCTGCTGATAACAAGAACAGAGGCCGTGTGACCATGATGCTGAATATGGAGGAGGCAACTCTCGTGACTGTTAGCCCAAACAGGGTTCCTGCTGATAACTGCTGTGGAATATTTAGTTGACTGAATGCTCATAATTAAAATGGTTTTGTATGTAATTTGAACATAAGCAAGTGATTAAAAGTTTGTCGCTGCAAAAAATCTGGTGTTTCTTTTCCAGGTATGCAAATATATCACTTTTAGATTGATAACCTTTTATCACAAAATAAGTACATCATTGTTTTACATCTGTCCTGGTACTGTATGTCACCCTTTTCACTATGCATGATGACTCTAATCCCTGCTCCCCCCCCCCCCCCCTGTTAAAATTGATCGTTTCAAATCATTAGGCTAGAGGCATTGATCAGTTTGCCATTTTACACATGGGATCCAACTTTGATACTGTACAAACATGTTATGATGTTGTTTTAGAAAGTAAACATGAACAAGTGAGGCAAATTAAAATATTTATTTATAGAAAAAACAACTAAATGCTACAGTTGCGCATACTCAGGTAGGGGAAAATCACAACAATATATATATAACAGGTTTATAAAAACAATACAACATGCGTAGCCTATATTCAATAGGGTCCCAACTATGTGCACTCTCATATCCCTTTCAAGTACCCTTTGTTAAACAGTGCAAATTCGAGATACATATTTTCTGTGTTTGAAAGTAATGAGAAAAATAAAGATGCACTTGGTCCAGTCATTGATGAACAGCAACAGTGAATTATTGCAACATTTTTGACTACTTGGCATCAGTTATTGCACAGACTTTTATAGCACAATGAGATATACGTTATCTAAAGTGTATCGTGGACATGTTGAAAGACTGTAAGGCTATATTATTGACTGACTCAGACTCAAGAGTAAAACGCTTTAACGCTGAGAGGTGAGTTTGGTGACCACAGGCAGGATGCCTCAGGTGACGTCGGTGTTTCTGCTGTAGCGGTAGCCGTTTCTGGAGGTCTTCTGTCTTTGTCCTCTTTTTCCCATCGCCTTAAAATGGAAAAATCCTCTTCCATTCTTTGAAACAAGCGAAGACATGACCTACATCAGACACGATACGGAGGAGTCTTTAAACAGCGTTAAACCTAACGCTATCAGGCGTTCGTTAATACTTGTTTCGTTTGCAGGCTTAGGCTTATCAAATATCTTCCTTGTACCCGTTAAAATACCTTTTATGCGCAGATTCGTGTTACAAAATCGGCAAAAATCTCCGACCTCCATGATAACTTTTTTTAGCAACTTCTTGAGCGTTCTTGTTGTGGTGAAATACTGGACTACGGTGTTGACTTCCTGGTGTCGCCACGACCATACGTCACGTAGACACATCGATATGATTGGTTGTGTTTGCACGCCCACACGGTGATAGACAGACGGTCCCATCCAATCATCTACCAAGTATCTTGAAAAAAAGGAACAGCCCCGTCATCGAATTGGCTCCCGAGATCCCAGATCCAAATAAGCTGTGAAACAATGTGTGGAGCAAGCTGTTTGGATCTGGTAGCGTCAGGTTAACTTTAACATGCACAGCTACTAAATAAAAACATTCATATAAATTGCGAATGCTGCGGGAAAAGCACCAGAGAACCTGCTGCCTACACCAGCTTGAAAATAGCAGATCTACGAGTCGCCAGTGGGGCATCTCCTCACGACCGCATCGCGACCACCGGGCGGCCGACTGGAGCTGTGTTTAAACTTCTGTTCTCAATTATATTGTTTAGTTTGTTGTCTGTCTATAGATGTACATCTGATAGATTGAAAACTTTACTATTCTGTTATTGTGGTCGTGTGTCGGCGTTCAATGGTTACAGGGGGACAGTGACAGAGCTAAAGTAACTAAGTACAAATACTTAAGTTAAGTACTGTAGCCTACTTAAGTACTTAGGTATTTTTTTTACTTTACTGGAGTATTTCCAATTTTCAATACTTTTGCCTCTACTCCACTACATCCAGAGGCAAATATTGTACTTATACTCCCAGGCACGCCGACTTTTGTGTGTGGCCATGGGGGCTGAACTTGATCGCCACACTTTTAATCCGATCGACGGCCATTTCCTCATACAGTTACAATGTATCAGATTGCAATACACCTCCCAACCGCTAGGGTCGCTTAGTTGAATGCATGGAGAAAATTCGGAGAAAGAGGCCACTGATCGAATTAGAATGCTTTTCATTGAACAATACGGAAGACACGGGTACTTCTGACGGCCCGTATATAATTGTAACATCCATGGCCATGTGGTTAGCACTTTATATTTGAAACCTGAACGTTTATGTAGATGTACGGGTTGTAATGGAGAAAGTGCAAAAACCAGGTTGACGTTCAGCCATGACGCTGATGACGGACGATGCGATCGTGTTTCCACAGTGTTTCTTTTTTTCTGTCTAGTTATTGTTTGGACAATGTGTCACCTGAACTACTACAGTACTAGGCTAATGTTAACCTTGCTAGTTATAGTGTTATGTGCACACTACAGTAGGTCTATTCACATTATGTGAAGGCCTGTTATGTGCGCAATAGGCCTACCTTTATTTGACAACTTCAGTTACTAGTTCCTTTGTAGATTTTGATTATTATTACAAAACTTACATTAACCACTTCACCTTCATATACATTTCGTCCATTCGAAAATAGACGATCTACAAGCTCACAGATCTTGTAGATCTGCTATTTTCAAAAGATGTCATACATTTGACAACTTGTGCAATGGGATATTCTCCATAATGAGTAGCCTACTTTCTAGTTTTGGTACTTTAAGTACATTTAGATACCAATGTTTTTGTACTTTTACTCAAGTACATTTTTAGTTCTGGGCATTTACTTCTAACACAGTATTTCTACATTTTCTACATTAGTATTGATACTTTTACTAAAGTAAAAAATGTGAATGCTTTTTCCACTGACTGTATCCATGTCCAACGACCACAAGGTTAGTGCCAGGGACCAGCATAACATTTGTGGTCTAAAAATGTTTGCAAAAACATTCCACGTTTTTTACATTTTGTCAAAAGTTTTTGTAAATCGCAGATCTACAAGCCCACAACGCGTCACACACTCTCACATTGGATAATATGTCCTAGCTCTCCAGTCACAATGACATCTATTGTATGTCATTCTTTTCTTGTTTTAAAAGTCATACTGTGAAGGATTTGTTAGTTTGGCGACACCAAGTGGTGATTGTTGGTCACATGTACATCTTAATAATAGAGTTCCATTTAGCAACGGCAAAATTTGCTTAACTGCAGGAATGTACAGAACAGGATGTTTATAATGGAGGCAAGCAAGACCAGGCATAATGCTCTTCTTCCTGTCTGGGTTGAGTTGGCACATCCAGATTATACATCATTTAATGTATTGACGACGTCAATGGGAGATTAATCAGATACAACCAAGTAACATCATGACTTACCTTTGATACAATTTTCAAAAACCAAAGGTCTTTCTGTCATCTTGACATGAAATTCTAAGTGACAGTAGTCAATATATTTAATGACAACACCTTTTTAATGTCTGTGCAGGTTGTATTTCTCAGGTTCCTATGTGAAGAGTAAACAATGCTGTAACCATGCGCATTTCTCTGAAAAGAACGTGGCAAATGGAGCATGTGCCAGGAACAATGCCCATTCTTGCAGACCAGGACCAACATTTTCCCACTGACAGTCTTTGATATGCGTCATCTTATCTGCAGTACCTCTACACAGTCAAATCATCTGTGTACATTTAACTCTTGAGAGTACAAGTTGAACCAAATGGACCATTTGAAACTCTTGAATGTATAACTCTGAGAATGTACAAATGTTTTTGTTATTTTTTATTTTACCTTCTGGATTTGTACTCAGAGTTAAATGACAATATTGTATTATAGATTTGTTTTTAAACAGTCTATATATTGTACATTCCTCATTGATGCTCTTGCCCTGCAGGTCATAGTGTGGGGCGATTATGGACGCTTGGACCACAAATGCTTCATGGGCGTGGCACAGATCCTATTGGAGGAGCTGGACCTCTCCAGCACAGTGATTGGCTGGTACAAACTGTTTCCCCCGTCCTCATTGGTGGACCCCACGTTAGCCCCGCTCACACGGCTGGCTTCCCAGACGTCATTGGACAACTCAGGACCGCCTCCGGGTGTTCGATCCTAGTGACCGGAAAGGCGACCGTAACGACCCAATCCCCCCATCTCCCCCCTCTGTCCCCCTCCTAAAGATATATCTTTATAAAAATGGACCACAGCTGTTGGACCTGAACCCAAGCAGAGTGCATGAACACACGCCCAGGGAAGACGAGACGCCCCGTCAACCAATGAATAGCCAGACGGAGATGCAGAGAGAGGTAGAGACAGAGAGAGAGAGAGAACTAGCCAATCAGAGCTTAGCTGGAGTCTGACAATCACTTTTCATCCTTTCTTCCTCCTCCCTACTCTTGTTTTCAAAATGTTCCTTTCATTATTTCCTTCTCCCTTTGGGCTGCTGAGCCCTGCAATATTCACTCCTTCTTCCTTTCCTTCTCTGTCTCTCATCCTTTCTTTTCTTTTCTTCTTGTGCAGCCCACCCGAACGAGTGACAAAACGGGGGAGTCCTCGAAGCAAGCTGTCCCCCAGCCAATCAGAGTAGAGCTTACCGTTAGGCCATAGGGATGTGTGTATTAATGATGCAGGTGGTCGACTGCGAACAGCGATAGGCAACGCAGCATTTTGACAGCTGCTGATGTCACATCCTGTTTTGTTTTTTTGTTTTTTCGGCACTGGTGCCTCTATCACTGTTACCGCGGTAACGGCATCACCGCGGACACGCAGGAGGGGAACAGTTGGCATGGTTTCACCGCCTGCCAAAGGAAGGGAGCCCTGCACGTGCACATTCTTAGCCTTGTCAAGAGATGAACGCAAGCACAAGGATTAGCTTGACTCCTTTATTTGGACGGAGAACCAAAGAAAAAAAGTTCTAGTGGTCTTCGTCTTTAAACAATGTAAGGGGATTCAAAAATAGAGGCCAAATTAATGAATTAGCTATTTTTTAATTGTTATTGTTTTACATGCTGGATCATTTTTTGTATGTATTATTTCTCCTCTCTTATGGTACCACAAGGTGCAGACTCCCTACGTGTGTGTACGTATGGGTCTTCGAGCGATGGTGCTCCGAAAACGATCGACAACCCCACAAAGCGGCCTGATCACGTCTGCCCGAATAACCTTTGACCCCATCCCCATCTCCCTCAACCTTTGACCTTTAAACACCCCCCCCCCCCCCACCCACCCCCCCACAGCAGGAGGGAGCAGCATGACTCGGGGACATCCCCCGGCCCCAAGCTGCATGCACGATTATTTCTTTCTTTTGTTTTTGTTTTTTTGGTTTTCTTCTTTTTTGACGAGACGAATTAATGAAGAATTCTCAAAAAAAAAAAAAAAAAAGGGAAAAAAAGGAAAAAAACTGAGACTAGACTTGTGTGTGTTAGTTCCACATACTTTTAGGCCAGCTTGTATGTTGCATGTACCTGTACAGTTTGCTCGTACTGAATATGAATACAAGAACAGAGAAAAGCCAAGCCATCCCCGCCCTCTGACAGGAGCGGACCAATAGGGGGAAGGGAATCTTAAAAAAAAAACTCACCCCACCTCCCCAGGCCACGCCTACCACTCCGGGTCTGAATCTCCATATTAGGAAGTCTCTGAAAGCTAATATTTTTTTGTTTTGTTTTTCTCATTTCTTTTCAGTTTTAAACCCTTTGATCCAACAGTGCTGTTCTGTAGTACTGTGCATTTTCCAGCCCCTGGGGGTTACCTGAGGACATAGAGGTGTATTTATAATTATAGTGTATGATGAATGAGAGGGAGTGGCGGCTAGAGACAGAGATAGAGAATGTGTCTATAACAGCTAAATGTATATTATAATTATGAGTTTGACAGAAATTATAAAAGATATAGATATATGAACATAAAAAAGAGTGTATCTGACAGTACACCCATCACAGACGCGCACACCTTGTATATAAGAGTCGGGATGAATGGCTTGGAAATCTACAATACGAACAAACAAAACAAAACAAACAAAAACACATCGCCAACCCGCAAAACATTCCTGGTCTAGTTGAAGGTGTGCGAGCCGCTGAGCGGCCTTGAGCCACAAGGGGGCACCGACAACAGGCCTTTCTGTTTTTCCTTTTCCCAGTTGCAACCAAACATGAACAAACATGATGGGAACAAGTTTTTCTTTTATTTCTATTTTTTTTTCTTCTGTTCGTTCTCATTTTACATGGGAAAAAATACCTTTTTCATTATTTTTCTTTCTTTCTACACACAGTTTGGACTGGACTTCTGAAGCCGGCGGGAAAAAATATATTTAAAAAATTCGTGGATGTACGTACATTTCGCGGATGTTTCTGTTGAAGCCCCTCGGCGGTGTGGCCTACTGCCCTTTCCTTTGTCAGTATTATTCCTGGAATACTGATTGTTTACAGTACCATGCCCCCCCCCCTCACCCCTCCAACTCCCAACACACCATTCTAGACGAAAGACAAAGTATTCACTGCAACAGTTCTTGTTTGTATAACAGATGTGGCTCTACTGATGTGTATGTTTTATATTCAAGAGTTCATTTTTATTATTTACAAATAAAAGACTGTGTGGAAGAGAAAAAAAAGGACATGGCATTTTTGAAGGCAGTGGTCTCTGTTGGTGTTTCATTTTGTTTTACGCTGTCGATGTAACTGACCATAAGAACGTTCTCTTTTGTTTCAGTGACACGCCATCAGGAACAAGGTAGGTCATGTAATAATGCTCAGCCTCTTGGCATAAGGATGGTGGGCTCTAAATTGCACAGTAAAATCCTCCGTATTCATTTACCTCTGGGAGTGTATGGTGTTAACATGTTCATAATTAAATAACGTGAATTTTACTGTTTGCAGTGTGTGGTGTCAATACGTTCAGGAAATAACATGGTGTTGCTTTATTATGGTTGATCTTTGTTCATGATCACAGCCCTCTCTCAGGTCCACGAATTGTTTCAGAATGATCCAGCAGTAAAATGTAATCTACTCTTGCTTCTACTCCACTCTAGTGGCAGGAATTGGTACGACACAAGCGTTGACTGATCTCATTACATTTAATGTATTGTTTTGATGTTTGGTTTCCAAAGGAGCAACTTTAAACAAGAGGAACTGAAGAATGCATTTAAATTCACAGATAAAAGATGGTGACCATGGAGGACAAAGGACAAATGTCAGTCTTTAGTGCATGTGCATTCCTTTTTTAATAATCATTCATTAAAAGCATTGTTTTTCATACATTACACAGGTTGTGTTGTGTTGAAAATATATATCAAAGACCCAACGTTTTAATACATGCTCCCAGTCCCAACCAGACGTAGAACATTGATGACATTCCAATAGATAACTTTTGTTCTGAAGAGACCTTCAGCAGCAGCAGTGCCACCAAGTTGTGACGGACGAAAAGTATAAGTGTTTTGTGGGAGGTCAGATGCAAATCTAAAATAGTCCATATAGTGTCCATGTAATAGTTAGAGATACTCACCAAAGGCTTTTCATTGTTATATAAGTGATTTATTTTTGTTAAAATGTCAAATAGCTCTATTTTCTGATGATATAGCGTGTTTGGGGTCTCCCCGTCTCTCCCAGAAAATACATTTTCAGGTCGGGATACCAATTGTATCCAATCAGGAGAGAGACTTCATACAGGATGCATGATAAGTGAAAATAGAAGCGGTGAAACAAAAACAAAAAAATGAGCTGACAAAATTGGAACTGGAACAGTGAAATTGAAGCTGATAAATGAGTTCTCTCCTGATTAGATGACATTTCTTGTAACCCACCTGAAAGTGTATTATCTGTTCATTAAAGAGATGGGGTGACTGGGAGGCCCCCTTATTGAATGATCTATAGCAGGGATCTTCATTGTTTTTCAGGTCAAGGACCCCTTAACTGAGAGACAAACAAAGCAGTGACCCCCTTCATATATTTTATACAATTGTGCTGAATATTCAACTTTTTTTTCTTTTCTTTTTTGAGAAAGCCTCCCTTGCAACCTGGTAAGAGGCTAGTTCACCATATTTCGGTGATTGTCTCATCAATTTCTGTCGGTGAGAGATTTGAGAATAGCTTGGAAGTATTACATTGTTTTTAAAATGATATTATAACCCATTAAAACCGAGTAAGCATCTCAGGATGCTTACTGTTTTTTGTTTTTTTTACATTTTTGAGTTTGTGTTTTGAATATCTTTTATATTTTTTTTTCTTAAACATTTAGAGTATATATAGCAAAACAAAATTCCCCTTTTTCTCCCCAATTTAGTCGTTACGCTAATTGATTCCTCCCCACACACATTTCTGTGTTGTCAGTGCTGTGGTATCCTACTGACTCACCTGCCAGTGAGGAGCTGGAACTTTCAAGACTAAATGTGTTTTGCTCTGCAATTCATATTCTATTTTTATTTGTAGTATTCTTTATTAAAGGTAGGGTAAGTGATATTTTTTGGTTAAAACAAAAAGTATTTTGTTAAAAGGTTAAAATACTATATTCTGATAGTAATCATTGCTATAGAGTGTTTGTTCAGTAACAGGAGTCTCCCTGTCTCTCCAGCTCTTTAATAAACAGAAAATACATGTTTCGGTAGGTGTCAAAATCCCAGCCAATCAGGAGAAAGTACCCATTTTAAGCTTAATTTGTATAGTGTTCCAGTTCCAATTTTGCCTGCTCATTTCTTAGTGTCATCACTTCCAATTTCACTTGTTTAATCTGTATCCTGATTGAGTCCTCTGTCCTGGTTGGATAAAATTGGAAATGAAACTGAAACTGAAACGAAAATGCATTTTCTGTTTTATAAAGAGCTGGAGATACAAGGAGACTCCTTTTACTGAACAAACACTCTATAGCAATGAGTACTATCAGAATATAGAGATATCTAACACTTATTTTAACCAACGCAAATCACTTACCCTACCTTTAAATACTGCACTATATTGAGGTACTTTTACTAACTTGATGTCTGTATGTCTGTTTTTGATACTTTATATTACTCCAATATTGTCAACTTATTACTTCACAACAATTATATGAAAATGTGTGTTACTACTAGTTACTTGGTAGATGTAGATGATTACAAAACATGCATTTATCTATTAAACCCTCTTTTATACATACTTTTATACTATTTGAAAATAGCAGATCTACAGCTTGTAGATCTGCTATTTTCGAGTATGGAACTTTTACTTGTACAGAGTATTTGTATATTGTGGTATTGCTATTTTAACTTAAGTAACATCTATGAGTAGGCTACTTCTCCCACCTGTCCCAAAATGAGGGTTTGGACCCATCTTTAGGTCGCGGACCAATTTTTACAGGTCACGGGTAAATGTCTCCTTTTTTTTGTTTCCTATATAAAAGAAAATCACAACTTTTCATCAATTAAAAACAATTTCAACATTTTTCAAAAGTATTTCATAAATAAAATGAAAAATCGAATAATGTCCATATATTAAAAAAGAGTTTAAGAAATAAGAAAATAGCAGATCTACAAGCTCACAACGCTGCACATTTTCATCCGTGTGTGTGCGTGCGTGCGTATGATTTTTCAGGTAAGATTTTCTGCATTCACCTGTGCTGTGATTTATCTACAGGGGAGATGGTGATGTTGAACCATTCACATGCTCGTTAGCACCACTCCGTGGTGAAACAGAAGCACTGCATGGACTGAAGGGCTTGACTCATGGCTCAGATAGTAGAGCGGTGGTGATTGACAAGGTAGGAAGAAGCAGTGATGGAAGAAGTGGGCCACTCACATGTTTTACTCAGGTAAAAGTATCCACATTGTAGAAATACTCTGTTACAAGTAAAATTCTGGTATTCAAAATTTACTTGAGTAAAAGTACAAAAGGTATTGGCATAATATTAAAGGTATAGGGTAAGTGATATGTGTTGGTAATTTTTGTCAAAAAGGTTAAAGTACTATATTCTAATAGTAATCATTGCTACAGACCGTTTGTTCGGTAACAGGGGTCTCTCCAGCTCTTTAGTAGCCTAAACAGAATATAGTACATTTTCAGGTATACGTGACACATTTTAAGCCAATCAGGAGAGAGCACTGAAAATGCATTTTCTGTTTAGTAAAGAGCTGGAGACCCCTTTTACTGAACAAACACTCTATAGCAATGAGTACTATCAGAATAAAGAGCCAATTAACACTTATTTTAACCAAAGTAAATCACTTACCCTACCTTTAATAATATACTTGAAGTACCAAAAGTAAAAGTAGCCTACTCATTTCAAATAGCCAAAGTATGTATAGGGCTGGAGTGGTTAATGTATGTTTTAACACATTTAATCTAGAAAGTAACTATTAACTTACGTTTTCAAATAAGTAGTAAAAGTACAATATTTGCCTTTGAGATGTAGTGGACTAGAAATAAAATGATTGAAAATTGGAAGTACTCCAAGTAAAGTAAAATAAATACCTCAGAATTGTACTGAAGCAGGCTACAGTACTTGAGTAAATGTACTTAGTTATTTTCCACCACTGAATTACAGTTATTACTCTGTAATCTTCATAGACACATTTCCCCAAAATGCACCTCCAATAGCTGTTTGTATTCACTAAACTTGAACTACTGAATAAAACACACCTTAAAGTTACATAAAGATGAAAGGGGAGACGATTTGATGTATATTTTTTATTATTATAGTCTATATTATGTTTTTACTTTAACCTATACCTCCATAACAGGGATCCGATGAAATAGTCATTCATTTTCAGTTCAAATGTATTGTCAGTTCGCTTTACAGAAGTGTGGGTTACATTTTACATTTAGGCCACGATGCAGAATAAATGCAACCAACAGCTGTGCAGAAACAAGAAGACAGCATTCTCATCAAACATGTAACAGTGAGTAAATGATCACAATATGTAGGCCTATATGCGAATGATTACAATACTTTACTGCTCTAAACCTTACAACTTAAGTTATTAAACACAGTACACAGTAAACATGTTACTTTTGCCGAATAGAACAAATGGTTTTGGATTTGTGCTGCTTGATACATATGTTAGTTCATTTGATAAATGTTGGTTAAACTAACACTCGCGATTTCTCTATGTAGCTACAGTACTGCTCATATCCTTCGTGGCATTACAAGTTAATGGGGAATTTCAGTTTGACATTATTTCTGCTATACGGAGTTTGTAAGCAACATGACAGTTTGTTTTCTCTTCGGTTGATACGGCAATATATGCCATCAGCAAACAAAAGGCCCACTAAGCATGTAGCTTATACAAATCATCAGTGTTAATTTATCCATTTGTAACTCTGAAAGTGTACAAATGGAACGAAATGGACCGGTAAAATGAACAAAAAATGTACATATACATTTTGCATATATGTGTGCAGTAATATAACATTTCTGTTATTAATAGGATTTATTTTTCTAAACGAGGCTGCTCTTTGGCCAAACTGAGAATGTATTGTTGAAAAAAGAGATTGCCAACGTCGTTTTTTTTTCCGAGAGTGTATAGGAAACTGATCCTTGGTTACATTTGTCCACTCTCAAAGTTAATTCAGCACTCAGATTTTACATTGTGTGTGAATATTCCAAGAGGAGAAAGTAAATGATCTGTGTTCTCCTCTGCCTGTGGTTTGTTCATGTGTATTGCACCGTCGGGCACGGTGGTTAGACTGGACAAAACACGTCTGCTTCTCCAGGAGAGGAAGACCGAGACCTTTAGACCCGTGGTTCTCAACCTGTGGGGTCCATGATTTTGGGGGGTCCCCAGATGACAGCGAAGTGACCATTTAAGGACTTTTAACTAAAAACCTTTTTAATACCTAGAAAGAAAAGAAAAAAGACCATTACCGCATCAAAAGTAATCAACAAACTAACTGGTGAAACATTGGCCAAATTGTCAAATAATATAAGAAAAACTAAGACAGAAATTATGTAAATAGCCGATCTACAAGCTCACAATACCTCGCAACGCAAGGCATCGTGAGCTTGTAGATCTGCTATTTACACAATATTTATCTGTGGAACCGAGTCAAACTAAATGTGATGCCTACTATTCCAAGTGCTTGTCAGGGTGGGGGGTCCCCAGTTCAAATGTGATTATTTTGGCTTATCACGGGCTGAAAAGGTTGAGAACCACTGCTAGACTACTTAAACCCCAATGCAGACGCCCTTTCTCGTTGTTGGTCTTTCTTTAGCTCCTCATCCTTACCAACGCTGTCCACGTGTTTGTTTGCATTCCAACACATTCATGCGCGTCCATTGAGCTATTGATTAAATATTCATATTCATCAATAGCTACAGTTGAGTAGAATTTCCATATATTTAGTCTATACACACATTCTCGAAGTAGATCTACGGGAAAGTGTTAACCTAAAATAAGGGAGAGAGAACCTTTCATAAATCTGACTTTCTTCCTGCGCTCCTTGGCTGTGAGCGCTGTCCTTGGTGCTGAACTAGTCCTCTCTCACTCTGTTCTAACAGGGGTTCGTAAAGGCCCCAAATCACTTGCTCTTGTTTTTACAACAGCTTTTCCTTTTACCACTTGATACACCGTCCCCAGCATCCATATTCTGGGGGAATATTAGTAAAAAATAGCAGATCTACAAGCTCAAGCCATGCATTGGCGAGCTTGTAGCCGATAAAAGTGGACCGTCCAAGTATACAGACGCAACTCAGGTCCATGCAGTTTACCAATATGGTAACATCACCATGGGGTCTGTTTTCAGTTGCCAGTGCCACGTTGGTGTGACGTTTTATTTAGAGGTATAAAACTCACTACTTTGTGTATGATGAGTTTCTGTATTTCTTCTCTTTGGGTGGGATGATATAACAAGAGGACATTCACACTCACAAGCTCCAGCGAGAGAGAGAGAGAGAGACACACACACACACACACACACACACACACACACACACACACACACACACACACACACACACACACACACACACACACACACACACACACACACACACACGGGCCTGTGCGTCGCACAGAGAGGGTCGCTTGCGTTCCTATAGCCTAGGCCTACTACTATTTGACAGGTGCGCTCAACTCCCGGCGTGTTAACTACTCTTGCGCGCTAACAGGCCGAACATAAGGGGTGTCATGTCAGATTAGATGGATTTTTTTCTCCTCTCTCTCCCCCTTGGTTGTTAGTCGTTTGAACGGCGCCAATAGTTGGGCTCCCCGGCAGCGCTTTAGAGACCATTAAAATAGCTTTGGTGTTAGCCTAACGCCCGACCAGTCATTATCACACTATTCCCCAAGCAACCCCCCCCCCCCTCCCCCCTCCGCCCTAAGCACCGCTTAATCAAATTAGATAGCGGGTTCATGTCTTGGTTTTTTTTTTTCTTCTCCCCCTTCTATTGATATTCATTAAAAATACATGATTTATCACTGAGCTCTCGGAGGTACGTCGTATTCATCCTTCTGAAGGTGTAGAAAGCTCTGCTGCGCTTATGACAATTTACAAGCGCCAATTTAATTTAGGTTCGTTGCTACGTAGACCGTACGTCTGACTTTGGGGGATTATTAGATTGGATTTATAGCCCTGATAGACTAATGATTAGTAGGACAGTGCTTAACAGAGACTAATGATAGCTGTCATGTGTGTATTAAATAATAATAATAATAAGATAATCGTAATAATGATGATGATAATATTTTTCAATTGTCTGTTCTTTCTTCTTAGAGCATTTGTTCAATCAGAAGGGATCGACATATTTCCCATCTTGTGACTGATCTCTAAACAACTTCAAAGTGATTTTCACCTACAATATTTAGCCGACAGAGAGTTCAAATGTGCAGCACTTTTAAACGGTTTTAGTGAATTGGTAGCCGCAGAGGCATTCAGAAGAATATACTGAATATATAGGCCTATATTTTAGTTATATTGTTTAAGACAATATTGTTTTTAAAATATATATACTGTACGTATAGGCCTCTCTCTGAGTTATTCTGTTGTATGTAACAGCTCGAATATGGTCCTGTCCAACAGTTATTTGGATATTTCTACAAGTCATTCTATAATAAACAGCGCTTTATGCTAAACTATTAAACAAAATTAGGGGAGGAATGGACATTGGACGAGTTTTCACGGAGATGTTTGTCTTCCATCTTTCAAATATGTCCAGTTTTCAAATGTTCGCTATATAGGCAAATCAATCAGTCAATAATAATGAATACAAAATAATCATAGATAGGACAATAGAGCCACTATGAGAAATATAATCCATGCACAGTGTTCAGTTCAGAATTGTGCACAAACCCGAAACACACAATTGTCAGTCAGAGCCTTATAGGCTACAACATGAACCGTGACACCGTTTTGGCTTCTGGTGGCATTCATTCAGCCGAGGGAGAAAAACATCGCAATTTATCCATCTCGTCATCTACCTCCACTTTTGGATTATCCTTAATTTTACAAATATCTACTCTGTGTTATGTGTGTACGTGTAGGCTATATATATATGTGTGTGTGTGTGTGTGTGTGTGTGTGTGTGTGTGTGTGTGTGTGTGTGTGTGTGTGTGTGTGTGTGTGTGTGTGTGTGTGTGTGTGTATGTATGTAGAGCCTATAGTAGGCTAAGTTCTAAAAAGTCTTGGCAACGATTTTCTGTTTGATTTATCTGGACACTGTGGAGGACAACGATAACTCCACGTCCATGTCAATGTCTCTAGTTGGACAGTAGATGGCGCCCGAGTCCGCGTTTTTAAGTGCAACGAAAGACGGAGCTCGATTTTTAGCTGCCTACAAGAGCCGAGAGAGAGAGAGAGAGAGAGAGAGAGAGAGAGAGAGAGAGAGAGAGAGAGAGAGATGAGAGAGAGAGAGAGAGAGAGAGAGAGAGAGAGAGAGAGAGAGAGAGAGAGAGAGATGAGAGAGAGAGAGAGAGAGAGAGAGAGAGAGAGAGAGAGAATATGTTTCAGCCCCCATGCCGAGTCCTTAGTTGACATAATAAACGCGTTGTAACCTGTACGTTCCACATATAGACACACGTCTCCACCACCCTCCAATAAGGTGGATTTATAGGCCCCAGCTCCACAGTATTTAGGCTGTGTGAGTCAGCCCCCCTCCTTCCCTGCACAGATAAATGCTGCGCCGTCCCAAGTGCGCCATCTCTCTCAACGCCATTCATCTTCATAACAACCGTTTAGTGTAAAATTAACAACGACTTAACTACTACAGCCATAAACATGTCCGCGCATTAACGGGCAGACGGTGGAGGGCGGAATCTATATGGTACGCCTACATTACGCGGTTGGTGCTGCATGGGGCCTATGGATTTAGATATTTAGCTATTCAAACACGCTTTCACGTTGTTGCCATCAAAACACTGGATTTACGCCATGTTTAAAGGAATAGTTCACACCAAAAAATTGACTTATTTTCTATCAATTACACACCCCATGAAAAATGCTAAATCAAGGCTTCAGGTGGGCGTGTAATTGATAGAAAATAAGTAGCCAATTTTTTTGGGCTGAACTACACCTTTAGCTTGACTTGAATTTAACTCTGAGGGTGTATAGGCCTACTACTAGTGTTATACGTTTGGATAAATGAACACAGGATTTGACTGTGGACGATATGGAGATGGTGAGAGAGAGGGCACTGTGAGAGATGAGGAGGAGGAAGAGAGAGAAGGGTTAGAAGGAAAATGGTAGAGGACAGGAAGGGGATGAGAAGTGAGGAGCGAGAAGAGGAGACAGGAGAGGACAAAGGAGGAAAGGAGATGCGAGGTACATGGGGAAGGAAGGGGTGGGGGCTTATAATTTGCCTATAGCCAAATAATTCGTCTGATTTCCATCTAACGCCACCGGCCTAGAGCACGAGCAGCGTGCGCGCCCCCCCTCTCCTGCCCCCCTGGTGTGATAATGACACCTAGTGAAATCAAGATCCATTCGCATGGATTTGTAATGCTGGGCGATCGGGTGAAGACCACCGGAGCCTGGAATTCCATTGCGAAAGGCAGGGACTAGATTTACCGGGGATTTCAAGCTAATTCCCAGGTTTCTATATGTTATTCCACCCCCCCCCCTCCCTCTCTCTCTCTCTCCTCTCTCTCTCTCTCTCTCTCTCTCTCTCTCTCTCTCTCTCTCTCTCTCTCTCTCTCTCTCTCTCTCTCTCTTCCTTCCTTTGTGCAAAATAACTTACATCAGTTTTTCAAAGCAGAGCCGAGAGCTAAAGTATTTGTTTTATATTAACGTTGACGCATCAATCACTGAATGTCAACGTACCATCACATATACAAACAGCTAATTTTCACCAGTTATATGAGGCCTCTAAGTGTTCATTTATCCCTCTGTAACTTTCATCTGTAGCCTATTATACACTAATTCTGCACCTCAGTCTCAGAGTCAAACGAACGGTCGAAAAGTGATAATTCGGAGGTTAACGAAAAGCAGGGAGACGTTTAGGGAGAAGGAACAACAAACGCTACAATAACAGCCTCCTCGTGCCAGCCAGTGCTTGAAAGTGGAAGGAATAGGTAGGATGGAGCATGAAGGGAGAGAGTGGAGGGTAGCGAGGAGAGAGAGAGAGAGAGAGAGAGAGAGAGAGAGAGAGAGAGAGAGAGAGAGGGGGAGATTGAGAGAGCGAGGGGTAGGAGGGGAGCGAAAAGAAAAGAGTGAGGGGAGAAGGACTGATTTATCTCGCGAGGCCCCCGGTCATTTCCATATATTGAAATGCGCCCGAGCGCCCAGTCACTCAATTTCCCCGGAGCTGTCGCGCGTGGAATAGAAGGGACGCATGTGACCATCGGGGATGTTTGGACCCATGGGCTGTGTGTCTCGCCTCGGCTCTGTTACACTGGCCTTTGCACAAAAGGCCTGGATTTCCCCGTTTACAAAAATCATAATATATTATAACAGATGTTTTACGTCTCAGAAGAGCTTAATAATGTTTCAAAACCATTGAATGCATTGAAGGCCTATTTGCCTTTGGCTATACTGGCATTTCCCTTAACAGTAGCCTTTAGGAATTTGTGGCTTAACTAAAATAACTGAAAATAATAAACACAAATTCAGGAGATTGAATGGAAGCTAAAAATGAAGAAACAAATATACACACTTACTTTCACCTTTCCCCCGTGCGCGCGCGCACACACACACACACACACACACACACACACACACACACACACACACACACACACACACACACACACACACACACACACACACACACACACACACACACAAACGCAGTCTCTACCGCCAATGCATTAAGCATGCCCGCGTGACTGATTTATGACGCTGTCATTTACATATTGAGATTCCCTCGCGTGGGTCCCTTCCCTTGCGCGGGCGTGCGTGGGCTCCAAGCGTAAGCTCTATATTGGCTTTGATCAATGTCGCCTTGACTGGAGCTGTGGGACGGGGGAGAGGAGGGGAGATGGAGGAGGAGGAGAGGTGGATAAAGGAAAAGATGAGGGGGGGGGGGGGACGGGGTAAGCATAGGAGAGAGGAGAGAGGGAATGAGGAGAAAGTGCATGGAATAACATTGTTTGTCGTCAACAGATGGAGAGGGGTGTGCTAGGTCAAGGTCAGGTTGGTACACCCCCCCCCCCACCACACACACACACACTCACACTCACACTCACACTCACACATATGCATAGGTTGGCATGAAACCAACCTATGCATGAAAACTTCCTCAAACTATTGGGTTGGGTATAGTTTCTTAACTCAAAGTCACAACTCAGAAGAACTTTAACGCCAAGTGTGCGGTTCACCCGAGAGTGAGTGTGGGTGGGGGCGGATATTGGTACCGATGTCGCCCGCCCATATAGGCCTGCAACTTCTGCAAGACTATTGGCTACATACTATAGCCTATACTACCAAATCCAGAATCTCTTCGAAATGTTTTTCTCTAAACCCGGCCGCACATGATGCACGTCGAAATAAACCTGCCGTGTTTTCCATGCCGCAAAGATAATCGATTCAGCTGTGTCTAATGTTACTGTGGTATCAGGTTGACTGGGCGCGGTGACCGCCTGTCACCATGCATCCACACAGCAACAGGGCCAGTGAGGACACCCGACGCTTAAGGCACAAAAATCTCCCAATTCTTCCCAAATTGTATTCAGATACGATAAACACGTCGTTTTCTCAGCAGGGAAGACTTCCCAATAAGACGCCCAAGTCTCCAATTCCCTGGGAAGTCGAGACTTGGGCGTCTTATTATATTTTCTTTAGTTTTATCCAATCCTTTTTGACGCAAAAGGGCTGTCAGAATATAGCAATATATGACGTTGTTTCGTCCTTTTGTAGAAGCAGATGAATGGAAAAAACAACAACGCCAAATTCCATTTTAAAAGCAGGCCTACAGTATCACTATAATCCAGTGGTTCTCAACCAGTAGTCCAGGGACCACCAGTGGTCCATGAGGGTGTTCCAGGTGGTCCCCAGCTAAATGATGGAGAGTTGGTACCAACATGGACCCTTGATCTTTAACTCTTGAGAGCGTAAAATGCCACCAAATGGACCCGTAAGGGTCCATTTGGTGTCATTTCCCTCTCAAGAGTTAAATTATTGCTAAACATCTGCTTTACTTTATTAAATAATTGTTATTTTGCCTGTTATTATCTCTCCGGCTACCAACATCAATACATTGAATTGACAAAATCTTATCCAACGACAACAAAATATCCTAAGTTTTGGGTCTGAGAGTCTAAATCTTATCAAATGGTGGTCCGTGGCTCAAATGCCAAAAACATAATGGACCTTGATATGAAAAGAGTTGAAAACCACTGTTTCCTCGCGGCTGCCGGTTGAGGGTGTATAAGTTAGGCTACACCGTTAGAAAGAGAGATATGAAAGCGGCACCTGTTCATGAGTCTTCTTAAGCCCCGCTGTGTGACACAATGTCCCCAAATAATTACGTCAACATTTGAGGTAAAAAAAATAAAAAATTAAAAGGTGTTCAGACTGTAACACTTGCACCAATGCACGCGCGCGCGCGCGCACCAACACACACACACACACACACACACACACACACACACACACACACACACACACACACACACACACACACACACACACACACACACACACACACACACACACACACACGAACTAAACTAGACAACGGGATATTAAGATGTGATCACGTCAAAATGTTTCCCTTTTGATCGATTACCTTGGTGTTAACACTATTGGCGAATGGTTAGAGTGTTAAATACATTGAAACATAGATTTACAAAGACCTCACTTTATCTATAGCCTATACGAATATCAACATTGTTTATTTTTCATAAATAGGATATTCCACAAATATTTGCGTATGGAACTGTAGCCTATTCTTACTTTTGACTGATGTAGTCGATTCAAAGCGGAGTATAAGCTAAAAATAAAACAAACGACTCAAAAAGTCTATATAGTCTATAATCTATATTCCACAGCGTTGTGGAAAACAGTTCTCTCCACAGTACAAATTAATTCGCATTAACGTTTCCAAATGATTGAATTAGCCGTTTACACCGGTCCATTTTTTTCAAAATGCACCAAATTTGTCTGCAATAATTTGTTATTAATTTCCAGTCAAAAGGTGAATGTGTCCTTTATTT
>NC_139950.1:26500831-26503331 GCF_963454915.1 Gymnoscopelus microlampas
GCCCCTAATGACCGTCCATTGGTGTTGTTATTTCGCTTCCCTCCTCCCACTCGGGCGCTTGGCCCTGCCCATGTTTTGTATGTCGGTGTCCATCCATCGCCTGACGTTCAAGTTCGCGGGGACGTCACGTCCGCACTTGAACTTGCAGCTCAGGGGGGCTTTTGCCATTTTTTCATCTCTCCCCTCTCTCCCTCTCTCTCTGTCTCTCTCTCTCTCTCTTACTCGCTCTCCTTTTCAAAAAAGCCATGACGGCGAGCCCGCAATCCATCTCCACCGCGCCATCTTTGTATTATTTCTAATTTATTTTGGATGTCAAAGGCATTGATGAAGATATCTTTTCCTCTGGAGTCTCCTCTCTAACCCGGCTCTCCCGATGTGATCCGCGCCGAACGCCCGCCGCCACAAGACCAACATGTCTCGCCGCAAGCAAGGCAAACCCCAGCACTTAAGCAAACGGGATTTTTCGCGTAAGTACATATTAAAATGTGTCATTTCTGGCCTTTCCTATCCTCCTGCTCTCGGGTCGGACGTGTGGGGTTCATTCAGAAAAAAAAACCGGACGGCAGTCTTATACGAGGAACCCGAGCTTGGCTTTGGACACTGGACACTCGCGGTCAACTGGACTTGACCGTAGAGAGTGAAACGGCTCCGTGCGTAAAAGTCAGCCGAGAGATGCCCGTCGCGGAAAGAAAGGGAAAAGTTATTTTTGTTATAATAGACGTTATTATTTTTCTGCAAAACTGTCGCAAGAGAAAGCCATCTACATGGCTCCGGTGCCCCCGCCGACACGGTCAATGGAAATGCATACAGGGCTGTGAGAGCTATAGTATAGGCTTCATACTCACTGTTCCTTCCGCGGAGGTTCGTAGAAAAAAATCTTTCGGAATATTCCTTATCTTTTCTCCGTGGTCGCAGGTAGTCATCCTCCTCTTCCGTGCTACATTTGGACGCTTTTCAAAAAACTGGAAGCGGAATTTGATTGGGGAAAGAAAAAAAAATCTCGTGGCCGACTGTTTACAAGCACGGCGTGCGCGTGTGTGCAGTTCCCTCTTTGCCAGCCCTATACGGCTCCGCAATACAGCTACCGACCGTAGTCTAAACGGTTTATTTTATATTACACGATTTTATTTGTAAAATTTTGGGATTTAGGGATATAGCCTTAGTTGCCATATACGTACAGCTACAGTGTGTCTCTGAAACAGACAGGATCAGTGCTTTACTGACAGCAGGACGAGAGACGCCGTGTCTATTTTCTCTCCGTTTATTACCAAGCCACATTCGGATGCTGCAAATAACAAGTTCAGCTTCATAATGCTGCCCGTACGTTTAAGGTAAGACAAAAAAACAGTGATCACCAGCCTGTGACGAATTGGGATAATGATTTCCAACCACAAATGTCACTTAATAATGGGGTGACACGCCGTTATTATTACGCACGCCGTTCTTTTGACTATCCCTGCATGCATGGTTTCTTCTTGGATTTTATTTGCTGCAAGCCTGTATGCTATATCAGTCTGTTCCTATAATGGGAGAGGGCAGATGAGGGTGTCGTGGAACTGTGGGGATATAGGCAATAGGCAGCCAGCCTGCCACACCATGTGCCACCGTGGTGGCACCCCGCAACATTTTAGTGCCACTCGAAACGGTGTCATCGCATTTGATGCCGCGAAACATAAGATATATAAGATATCTGGACCATCTTAGGGCCAGTGGTTCTCAATCAGTGGCCCGGGGACCACCAGTGGTCCTTGAGGTGTCCATTTGGTTTCATTTTACGCTCTCAAGAGTTAAATTATTGCTAAACATCTGCATTACTTAATTAAAGAATTGTTATTTTGTCTGTTATTATCTCTCATATGGTACCAACATCAATACAGCATGGAATTGTGGACAAAATCTTATCCAACGATAACAAAATATTCTAAGTTTTGGGTCTGAGAGGCTAAATCTCATGAAATGGTGGTTCCGTGGCTCAAATGCCGAATAAATAATGGACCTTGATATGAAAAGGGTTGAAAACCACTGTCTTAGGCGGATCACCTTGCATGATTGGGTTTCGTTATGTCCGTGTATAGCAGCCCATATAGCTCGTCGTTGTGTGTTGAGTCTGGAGAGAGAGGGAGAGAGAGGGAGAGGGTACAGCAGTGTGTTCTCCATGTCCCTGTCCCGTCGCTAGGAGGCACACCATGATCAGTAAACGCCGTTGAACTTGAACCCGATCAATTTCACCGCCACCCCTATCTACATATTTGACGATATGTTTAGAATAGATGGGAAAATGTACAAGACGGAGGGGCCTGCCCATCTCCACCTCCCCATCCGCCTCCCAGCTCCGCTTTTCGCATCAAATTGGCTGTTTTACCCCCCACCCCCATTACATTTTATGGAGCATGTTTTTATTTATTTATTTGTAATACAGGCAGCAATCTGAATATGCAACTAAATAGGCCTATACGCCAGAGCATTCTCAGAGAGAAGTCTAAAGGCATTTTATTTTGCA
>NC_139950.1:26510831-26515831 GCF_963454915.1 Gymnoscopelus microlampas
AGTGCAGGGTACATGTCTGCTATGGAGCTAGAGCTATTTACTGTTACAGACATTATTAAGGGCTAATTTTGACCTCAGGGCTTGACAATTATGAGAGTAGGCTAGAACAGTTGATTTTCAAACTTTTTGCACCCAAAGCAAACCATTGGGCAAGTCCAAATGTATTCATTGCGGCTGCATTGGGCTTATAGACCTGATATTTTAGCTATTGTTTAAAAAAAAAAGCTGGCTTGCTGCAACCCATTTTAATTTAATAAAGTGTACATTTTACATAATAATTATAGGCTTAATTATTATGTAAAGTCTTTAATTCTTATTTTTTTTTTACTGCTATAGTGACACATGTTTAAACTGGTTGTTTTACAAATCACAAACTTTAAAAGAAAGTCTTTACCTAAAAGCAGTCAGGAAACCATTTTTTTTACATGAATTGCTGGGGTTGTGGTTGTAATATTTAAATGTAATAATTGTAATCATGAAATATTTTACATATTTATTTCCATTTATTACAATAAAATGAACTTAGCCCTAATGTATGTACGTACTATGTACGTCCCCTCAAAAATAGACCAATCACAGCATGAAAGATACAGTTTTAAGGGGTTTGTAAAAGTTGATATCTATACTTTTTTTTAAGTATAGGTATTTTTCTCAGTAAATCTTATAGTTTCACCCCATTATTCTTGTGAAGTGTTTTTGTATTTATAGGTGACATATTTCTAAAGACCACTATTTCTTCTCTGTCGGGTGGAAACCTCATGTTTTTCAGGATTCAAATTCAAATGGAACAGATCTACAAGCTTGTGGATCTGCTACTTTTGATGGTTTTGTGCGATGCTGTAGTTTGATCAAGTAGGGCATTAATTTACGAAAAACACAAAAAGTTAACCCATTCAATCCGGGAACGTATCTGTGTCATTTTAGATTTGAGCTATAACCATTATCTTATACTTTGACTATTCAAAAATAGCAGATATACAAGCTCTATGAGCTCGCAGACATTTTTGCAAATCTTTGAATATATATATATTTTTCAAGTGAACATCTTTAACTCAAATCTTTGCTTCTGGGTGGTCCCTGGAACAAAACATTTTGAGATGGGGGTCCGCTGCCAAATACATAGACTATCTAAAAATGTTTTCTAAATCCTAACAATTTGTTGCTATATCAGTGGTGCTCCAACCTTTCCATGTCAAGAACCCCCCAAAATGACATGTATTTGGCCACGGACCCCCATCTCAAAATATGTTGTTCCAGGGACCCCCCAGAAGCACAGATCGGAGTTAAAAAATGTTCGCTTTAAAACACACATATATATTCAAAGATTTGCACAAGTTTTCCACGATTTTTCAAAAACCCTAACCCTATTTTTTAATATCCAAATAAATCTTAAAATGACAGATGTGTTCTCAGTCTTAATGGATTAATATGGAGGTAGGAGGTTTCTGCTGGAAAGCAAAGACAGCAACAATTTCTATTTGGCCAAAGGGGATGTATAGACCCTCACCACACTAGCTGACATGGCCGCAAGTGGCCAGGTGGTCAGTGCGGGGACAGGGACAATACCATTCAGCTTTTCATTCTAATGTTCGTGCTGCATCATTCACAATCAAACTTCACATCAGTAACTTGCAACAAAGTACAACTCAGGCTTCAGGGTGACAGGGTTACAAATGGCATAAGAATGGTAAAAATGGCATTTATAAAATTGCCATACTAAAATCTTTATGCCCTCACATAATGGTAATACGTGTGTGTGTGTGTCTCAACAGAGCTGTGTGTGTGTGTGTGTGTGTGTGTGTGTGTGTGTGTGTGTGTGTGTGCGTGTGCGTGTGTGTGTGTGTGTGTGGGTGGGTGGGTGGGTGGGTGGGGGTGCGGTGGTCTTGTGCACGGCTGTACTGTACTCTCTGCTACAGTGATCAGCAGAATACAGAGGCTCTGTCCTTGTGGTGGAATGCTTCTATTTACATATCAAACACTGCCGTCCCAAGAAGTGGGGAACGCATTACACGTGCGCGTGTGTGTGCGCATGCATGTGTATGTTTAAGCAATGCATGCAGGAAAAATGTGGATCAGAAAAGGCAACACACACACAAAATCTGGAATGCAAATTGAACTCTCAGAATGTCAGTCCAAGCTAAATTAACATTCTGGATTTTATTGTGCATGTGGTTTTGCACTCTCTCTCTCTCTCTCTCTCTCTCTCTCTCTCGCCCTCTCTCTCTCTCTCTCTTTTGCCCATTTATTTTATTAATCCACAACTAAATTTAGATTATAATCTAGAGGCCCTTCTCATTCACAAACAGCATAACTAATGACTCAACAGAGCTGTGTGTGTGTGTGTGTGTGTGTGTGTGTGTGTGTGTGTGTGTGTGTGTGTGTGTGTGTGTGTGTGTGTGTGTGTGTGTGTGTGTGTGTGTGTGTGTGTGCGCACATGCATGTTTCGGCGCAGGAATACCAATACCAATTACAACATTTTAGAAAAATAAATAAATCCTGTTAGTGAAATCAAGTTTCTTTCTCTGATGTAATTATATCCCGGTTTGCTGATAAAATGGTAAATGGTGCATTTGTATGAAACCTTTATCCAAAGTGCTTTACAATGTGCATTGCATTCACCCTTTCACACACACATTCACACACTGACATCAGCAGGAAACCATGCAAGGCACCAACCTGCTCATTGGAAGCAGTTAAGGGTTCAATGTCTTGCTCAAGGACACTAACCCAGGGGGAGCTGGGGATTTGAACAGCTTCCAGTTGCACTTGACACTTGTATATTCTCTATATACTCTGTATTAGGAGCAGACAAATATTAGAAAGCTCTAAATATCTTCGCCTAATCACAGTTTTCTCTGATGATAATAAACCAATTCATAGTAGTTTAGCAGACAAATTGATGGCAGTTAGCTGAGCCTTGTTTAAGATTACAAGAGTAGATTAAGTTGGGTAACACATAGTTGGTCATTATTATTTTAATCCTGAAATATCAACACTATATTATCAAATGATCCAGGTGGTTCACATGCATCCAAGCCTGTATTCCATACAACCATTTGCACTTTGTTGTTCTAGAGCCAAGCTAGCTTGTCACACCGTAGCATGGATATTGTTAGTCTAAGAATGACCTAGCGATTAGCAATTAGCTTGTCATCTGGCTAATCTCACTCACCTCAATATGCATTACCGTGCTTTCTGCACTCATTCACTCTTTGGCTCCCAAACAGATCTACCCCCTTTTCCCCCCCGTTTTCGTGTCTTTCTCTCTCTCTCCGCCTTTATCTCTCAATCTCCCCTGTTCTCATTCGCTCCCTCCCCTCAGATTGTGCTCTTTCATTTTGTCATCACGCCCGCCCCTCTCCTCTTCATTTTCTCATTCTCTCTCAGTCCAGCTCTCTGCTGTGCTGTTAGCAGTCAATGCGAATCCAGGACACCCAATTGATACAGAATCAATTACAGTATGCTTTGTGTGTGTGTCTGTGTGCGTGTGTGTATATGTCCTATGGTATAGTGCATGATGGAACACCTACATAGAAATTTGGCACACTTGCTGCCATTATTAATCTGCCATCTCTCTCTCTCTCTCTCTCTCTCTCTCTCTCGGTCTCTCCCCTGCAAGGTTTGCTACGCATGGGTGAGATATTCACCCTGGCCGCTGTGATGCGTGGCAGCATATTGTAATCACCCCTGACTGTTTGTCTCTGAACAAAATAACTCAAAGAAATGGGCAGATTTTCATGAAACTTGGTGGGAATGATCAGTGGGTTGCCCCGAAGAGGCTATTTACTTTTGAGTCAAAATTAGTCACAGTTCAAGATCATAAGATCAGGTCAAAAGTAATCAATCAACGGTGCTGCGAAATCAAATCAAATCAAAGGTACTGCAAACACAGTAAAATCCTAAGTATTCATCTATCCACTTGTAACTCTGAGAGTGTACATACTGTACACATTGTACATTTGTACACTCTCAGATTTAAATGAACACTGATGATTTGACTGTGAAGCAAGGATTAGGGTTATCTCTGGGACTGTGGTGTAGTAGCTGAAGAATCTGATGTGGGATCTGTGTGTGAAGCGATGCCATGTAAACACCTGCTATGTGCCAACAGGCACAGTCAGAGTTACATTAACAGACGAACTTCAAGGCCAATGCACTTACTGTCACACATCCTGTGGGACGCAAAGATACAGTGATCCAAATCTTTCCTGTTTCGTCAGAATGTTGTACCGTACATTAACTCAACGCACTGTTCTCTTCTATGAAGCACGTCACTTTAGGGAAGGAATGTTCATACACTGATTATTATTTGTGCTGTCGTGCACGTGCACGCACGCACGCACGCACAGTCTTTCACTGTGGTTTTGGTGCTGTTGCATTAGCTAGAAGCGGGGCGGTATTGACCCTGGCATCATATCGCTAGCCAAATCAATGGCAGGGTTGCATATTATTAGCTGCATGGCACTGGCTATCATAGAGAATGGGACACTCTGCGGTCAATAGTTTAAGCTCTGGGACAGTGAACTAATGACGGTCGCATACGTATACAGTGCAGTATGAATTTATGAATAGTCAGAGACAAAAGAATACATCTTTTTTGCCTCCATGTTGACCGATCTCACAGCAATAGTGACGGCACCAAATGGGTCCTTTCTAGAGCTTTATTATGGAATGTAGCATTAACTCATTAAAACCGGGAAAGCATCTGTGTGATTTTAGATTTTTTTTGCGTTGGCTATTAAAAAAAAAACTACTGATTTATAAGGCATTTGTAGAATGGGCCTCAGGTCTTAATGGGTTGTGGATAGCGAAGATCCTCGCCTGTGAGACCCAGTGTTTCCCTGTTGGCGCAGGACTGAATCATACCACAGCATTCTCTCCTGTGTCACTGTTCCCCTGTCAGCTCTGCTACACTGTCTGGCTCTGCTACGCTGTCTCCCTCTCAGCTTTCCTATGTCTGTCTGGCTCAACTACACCAGCGGTTCTCAAACTTTTCAATG
>NC_139950.1:26523331-26538331 GCF_963454915.1 Gymnoscopelus microlampas
GTTCATTTAACCCAGAGACTGTACTCTCCGAGTTAAATGAATACTGAGGATTTTACTGTCTAGGTCAACCTGTTTCCTTTGAGATACAAATGTCTTTCAACAGTCAGAAAGACTGATCTCTCTATAGTCTCTATCTCACTATTTCTCTGTTTTGCCCCTCTCTCTTCTCTGTCTACCTACCTTTCTCTCTCTTCATCTTTTACTCTCTCCCTCTCTCTCTCTCTCTCTCTCTCTCTCTCTCTCTCTCTCTCTCTCTCTCTCTCTCTCTCTCTCTCTGTCTCTCTCTGTCTCTTGTGTGTTTTGATGGAGAATGTCTTTCTTTTGTGCTTTGTTTGATTTGTGACTCAACATGTTTTGTCTTGCTTGCTCGTCAGGTAGCTTGGTGTGTGTGTGTGTGTGTGTGTGTGTGTGTGTGTGTGTGTCTGTGTGTGTGTCTGTGTGTGTGTGTGTGTGTGTGTCTGTGTGTGTGTGTGTATGCATGCGCACGCACGTGTGCGCATGCGTGCGCGCACGCACGTGTGCGCATGCATACACATGTGCACACACAACTGTCTCTGTTTTTGCATTTGAGGTGTGTCACTTGTACACACAACACAAAGGAACACACGTGCATGCGTGCACACACTCACAGTTTATCTCTGCCATGCAAGGGAAATGCAGGCCTGTTTCCTTTGAAAAGCCACAGAGAGAGAGAGAGAGAGAGAGAGAGAGAGAGAGAGAGAGAGAGAGAGAGAGAGAGAGAGAGAGAGAGAGAGAGAGAGAGAGAGAGAGAGAGAGAGAGAGAGAGAGAGAGAGGTGTTCAGATATGGGGGGATGGGTAGAGAACAGAAGAGAAGAGGGCATGGGGGAGTGCCCTAGAGGGATAGGGGTTGAGAGAGAGAGAGAGAGAGAGAGCACGGGAGAGAGAGAGAGAGATGGGGAGAGTGAATAAAGGTGAAAGAAATAAAGGGAAAGAGAGGGAGGGAGCAGCTTGAGAGAGAAGCGATGATAGAGCGATTGAGACTGAATGGGAGATGGGCAGAGAGAAAGAGAGAGAGAGAGAGTATGAGAGTGAGAGAGAGGAGAGCAGTTTGTGTGTGTGTGTGCGCGCACACGTGTGAGTCCTGGCGGTGGCTGTCCATTAACAGATGAACTTGGCAGACATCCAACTGTTTGATGAGACGGGTGTCATAGACCCCTGTGTGTGTGTGTGTGTGTGTGTGCGTGTGTGTGTGTGTGTGTGTGTGTTGTATGAACGGAACAGGGGCTGAACGCACAGAAGCATACAGCCCCAGACACACACACACACACACACACACACACACACACACACACACACACACACACACACACACACAAGCTCTCCCTTCTCTGCCCCAGTATTTTAACCCATTCGCACCATTCAGTCATATCTTTCGCTCTTATTCCCTTCGTGCCCCCCCCATCCCCCTGCCCCCCCCCCCCCCCCCCACACACACACACACACACACACACACACACACACACACACACACACACACACACACACACACACACACACACACACACACACACACAGTGGTGGCATGACCGGTTTAAACCGGTTTGTCCGTTTGCCAACAGTGTCTTGGAGGGTTAGGTCAAGACGATGTGAAAATGAAATGAAATTCAAATCCAACAGAAATAGAATGACAGCATATTGCTGATATCATATATATTTCTGACACCACTGTTGACCTATGTGTAGTCCTCAATCAATGGAGAGAGAGAGAGAGAGAGAGAGAGAGAGAGAGCGAGAGAGAGAGAGAGAGACATAGAGGGCAAAAAGGCAGACTCAGAAGGAAGTGAAATCCCGATATATTTAACCCATGACTTGACTCGTTATGTAACCAGAGAGGCTGTGTGTTTGTGTGTGTGCGTGTGTGTGTGCGCGTGTGCGTGTGTGTGTGTGCGTGTGTGTGTGTGTGTGTGTGTGTGTGTGTGTGTGTGTGCGCGTGTGTGCGCGCGCGCGCGTGTGTGGGGCTTGGTAGTTTGATGCCACTGTTCAGTGACCACCAGTTCCAATACCTTGCTTGAAGTCACTCCAATAGTTGCTGAATGGGGCCTTATCATAGTATTATATAATATAATCCCAATATGATATGAGGTCAGTGGTTAAACAGGAATGTGCCTATGGGAGATCACTGGTCCAATTTGTGTGCATCCTGTCGAAGACACTGAATCCCCTATACATGCTCACTCATTGGGCAGGTAGTGTGTGTGTGTGTGTGTGTGTGTGTGTGTGTGTGTGTGTGTGTGTGTGTGTGTGTGTGTGTGTGTGTGTGTGTGTGTGTGTGTGTGTGTGTGTGTGTGTGTGTGTGTGTGTGTGTGTGTGTGTGTGTGTGTGTGTGTGTGTGTGCGAGCGAGCGCACGTGCATGCATGCAGCATTAACGTGTGAGAAAGGCAGGAGTCGGGGGGGGGCCAGGGGGTCCGCAGCAAATTAAGAAACAGTTTAAACTAAGACTTAAGCCCTAGTTCATTTTTCAGCTATTCGAAAATTCCAGAAAATTGTCTGGATAATTGTCCTTTTCAATCCAGCTATAAATAGCTGGATTGAAAAGGCTTGTAAAGTGTGATGCAACATGCTTTGAGCTTGTAGATCTGCTATTTTCAAACCATTTTCGGACAAATCTATGGGGGTCCCTGGCTCAAGATCCTTTCAAATGGGGGTCCGCGGCCAAAGTCATATCGATCTGGGAGTCCTTGACTTGAAAATGTTTGAGAACCACTAAGCTAAATTAACTCAAATGTATTCGCCGTCCTGTGTGTGTTTTGTCTACTGTATGTTGTTGTACACGAGGAACTGAAGCCCATGCTGTGGTTCCACCTGAGAGTGTTTTCTGGGTGGGAACCTCATCAGCTAATCAAATATAAATGACCAAACTGTAAACTGACAGTCAGTTCCTTGTAACAGTGTTGTCCGAGGAGCTGAAGCTCATTCTATAGTTTCACTTACAGCTACAGTAACGTCAGGTCACAGCCTGGGCCCAGTGCCCAGCGTGGCAGCATGCATGCATATGACATTCTTACCCTTTGGACTGTATATGGTACAGATACTGTATGCCTTTTTATGCCTGTATGTGCTCCTAATCTCTATCATGCTGTAAAAAAAATACGTGGTGTCCCATTCAGTCCTAACAAGGCCCAAAGGTGATTGTGAGTGTGCGGGTGTACACTTTTAACCACTTAACCCATTAAGACCTGAGGTGATTCTTAAAAAAAATCTAAATCTCAACATTTTTTTGAAAAAAATCTGGAAAATATTTTTTCAAGATTTTTCAAAAATAGCCCAAAGAAATATTAAAATGAGACGCAGATGCGTCCCTGGTCTTAATGGGTTAAATCCTATACTTAGTTGACCGTATTCCCAGGGGTTCTATACTAATAAGCCCCCTCCTGTTTTCCCTCTACACTAAATATAAAAAATAGCCGATCTACAAGCTCACAACGCTTTGCGTCGCTACATGTTGTGAACTTGTAGATCGGCTGCTTTCACCGAAGGTTACCCCCAGAATAGGGACGCTGGGTAGTGGGTAGGGTTCATGTTGTTAAAATCTTGAGTGGTAATTTAATGGTAATTTGACCTTACATGCCCATTTGCTTACATTTGCACGCTCTCTGAGTTTAATGAACGCTCAGGGGTTTCACAGTGTGTCAAAGTGCTCCCTCATTGTGAGTCCGACTGAGGATGAAGTCATGTAAAAATGACAGACGGGTGTCGAATGACCCCTAAACATGGCCTAGCTGTGAAGCAGCAGGCAGCTGGATGGACTGTACAGTAATAGATGCACAGCGAGTGCTGCAGCATGGTCAGATATCAGGCCGGTCACAGAGACAGGGTGTACAGGACTTACATACTGTATACCGCCATCTGTGGAAAGTTTCTAAAGGGTCGTGTCCTTATGTTAGGACAGGCGGGGAGGGTAGAAATGTACCTTGGGACAGCCGTGTGTGTTAATGTGTGTGTGTGTGTGTGTGTGAGAGAGAGATAGAGAGAGAGAGAGCGAGAGCGCGAGTGAGAGAGACAGACAGAGAGATAGAGAGGCGGTGTGTGTGTGTGTGTGCGTGTGCGCGTGCGTATATGTTTATATATTAGTCACGGACTGTACATGTTGAACTTCTTTGCCCTGTGGTCAGTGCAAACATGAGTCCACATCTTTCATAACCATTTCATAACACCAGCCTCACACTGGCCACACACACTGCACAATCAAGGTGTTCATTTAACACCTTGTACAACTGGATGGATTAAAACTGAGGAATTTACTGTGTGCGTGTGTGTGTGTGTGTCCATGTCATTAGAATGTTCCCCTATACGTGTACATACCGTAGGTCTGAATGTGTGTGTGTGTGTGTGTGTGCGTGTGCGTGCGCGCGTGTTTGTGTGTGTGTGTAAATGTGTGCACACAATGCACAAAACCTGTTTTGTAAGCCCGGTGGCACTGGTACACGTGCACTCGCATAATGTGGAAGTGCAGGCCAGCGTAACTCAGTCTGTGTGGTTGTTTGGCATTATACAGTAGGAGGTGGAACGGGGTCTGTCATTTGCTGAGAGGGTCAGAGGGTTTGTGAGTCCTGGAGGGTCAGGGAGGTATGTGGACGCTATGTGTTTGCACTGCAGCGCATATAGACTGATATGTAACACCAACTGTCAACTGGACACCCCCGGGCCATAAGGACACGCTGATAAACCCTCAGGGAGACTGACTGACTGACAAACAGACAGAAAAACAGACAAATATACCGAGTGTAGTAAATGGGCGCCTACTGATAATATCAATTTAACCTCTTAGACCCTTTATACTTCTTTGACCAGAGTCCCTCAGCACGGTCCATACTCCTTCTGACGCCCAAACTTTTTTCGTAAAGGGACGTGATATAATTCCAAATTGATTCAGGAAGCCTTTCTGAACCGTGAGATTTTTTGACATCAGAAGGAGTATGTATTGCACTTGAAGCCCCTCATTACTCTTTTTTTTAATTATTTTTTTTTTTTTATATATATGAATATGAAACGTATAACGCTCTCTAACACTCTTACAAATACACACTCTCACACACACACACACACACACACACACACACACACACACACACACACACACACACACACACACACACACACACACACACACACACACACACACACACACACACACCATTTACTGCCACTGACTGGAAACCAGCTGGCTTTGGTATCGCCCACTAGCCCTCTCTCTCTGCGCTAATCTAATGTAAACACTGGAGATCAGCTGGTAGAGCTTTCAGGAGGAGAATAGAAGAGAGAGAGAGAGAGTGGTGAAAGAAAGAAAGAAAGAGAATGAAAGAAAGAAAGAAAGAAAGAAAGAAAGAAATTGAGTAAGACAAATTCAGATATGGTCAAGCATGTCTTTATCATACTCTTATAAAAGCATCTGTCTAAGATGTGTACGTGTGTGTTTCTTATTATGCATTTACCTGCATTTGTGTGTGTGTGTGTGTGTGTGTGTGTGTGTGTGTGTGTGTGTGTGTGTGTGTGTGTGTGTGTGTGTGTGTGTGTGTGTGTGTGTGTGTGTGTGTGTGTGTGTGTGTGTGTGTGTGTGTGTGTGTGTGTGTGTGTGTGTGTGTGTTTGCGTGTGGATGATGTATGGATTGTGTTTACTGTGCCATATTTTGCCCTGGCTGGCCGTCACTGGTGTATGAATGATAAATTACTGATGTCCATCGGATTCACCCCAGCACCTGTGGTCCCCGCCTCCCCAGTGCTGGGACACACACACCCACACACACCCCCACCCCCTCACCCCCCCCCCCCCCACACACACACACACACACACACACACACACACACACACACACACACACACACACACACACACACACACACACACACACACACACACTCTCTCTCTCTCTCTCTCTCTCTCTCTCTCTCTCTCTCTCTCTCTCTCTCTCTCTCTCTCTCTCTCTCTCTCTCTCTCTCTCTCTCTCTCTCTCTCTCTCTCTCTCTCTCTCTCTCTCTCTCTCTCTCTCTCTCTGTTGAGTGGACCTGCTCAGTGCAAGACAAACCGATGCTTTAGATCGATAAAGATAAACAGATACACAGGCAGATAGTTGCCTTCATTCTGGTTGTATTAAGAGGTACTGATAAGCAGTTAACACTCCTCCAAAACCATGCATAGTACATTAAAAAGTCCTCAAAATCTTACTTGGAGTGTAAAAACAATGTGCATCCACCCCTCCTCTGCTTCATCCCTAACTTCCTCATCTCTCTCTCCGTCTCTGGGTGGCTTTATGTGTGTATGTGTGTGTGTGTGTGTGTGTGTGTGTGTGTGTGTGTGTGTGTGTGTGTGTGTGTGTGTGAGTGAGTGAGTGAGTGTGTATTTGCTCTGTGGTTCGTCTCAATCGTCTGCCAGTGTCCTGCTGCCTGAACGGTTTGCTTCGGTCACTTTTAAAGTACCTGTAATTGGAAACGATACCTTTGTGCACACGCACACACACGCGTACACGCACACGCACACACTCAGGGACTCTCGTAAGGCTGTATCTCTCTCTCACGCACACTCACACACGCGCGCATGTTGCTATCCTGTTGGTCTAGTTCAGATAGCTCTAATCACTGAGATACGCACTTGAACACTTAGTCATCACTTTATCTCCTGGAGGAAGTTCACACCGGCCCTGTGAACCCGCTGAACCTCACCGCCCATGCGGCGTGCTCAGTTCATATGGTGACAATAATGACATGTTCAAAAGTGAAGGTTGCGCACATCTTGGTGCTCGACACAGAGAGTAACAGTTTTTTAACATGAAAAGAGTCCGCACAACGACTATTGCTCTGACAAGTGTCATTACATTTCTGCCACAGTTTGGCCTTCATCAGGTACCTGATGAAGGCCAAACTGTGGCAGAAAGGTTGTACTGACACTTTGTGTTAAGTAAAATAACTGTTGTGCGGATTCTTTTCATTTTATGCAATAATGACTCGGCCATCATCAACCACGTCTGGGTACACATACATGAGACACACGCACGTGGTCTGGAAATGAATGTAAATCCAGCAATTTACAAAGCAGTACCAAATTCCAAAGATAACATCTGTGAAATGTTATTTTGAGCATGGATTTCCCTTTGTTAGCCGCTGTTTCTTTAACAACATATACTATAAATTACAGATGAACCATTAAGCCCTATTTTGCTGCAGCGAAATTAACCAATCTACAAGCATGTAAGTCGGCTATTATTAATTTTTTGGAAATTCTTCATCTATAATGTCAGATCCAAAATAGTGATGCCAGGTTGAAACAATTAAGATCAAGATTAATTTCTACTTTGATTGATCCCCATGGGGAAATGAATCCTGTGCACACCCTAACTATAAGGAGCAGTGGCATCGGCTCCAAGGCCAGTGCCTTGCTCAGTGGCACTGGCAGGAAGGAGTATGTACACGGCCCACCCATCTGACCACTGAACACGGCAACCTTCACGTGGGCACTGATCCAGAAGAGGGATCAGGCTATGATATACGTGGGTTGATGTGTGAGCGTGCTTGCTTGCTCGCGTGCACGTGCGTGTTTGTCTCCCGCTTGTGTGTATATTTGCCTATGTGTTCAATATCTGTATCATTAGGGTACTGTATGTACATCTGTGTCTGTGTGTGCATGCATGTTGGCGCCTTTGTATCTGACGTGTGTGTGTGTGTGTGTGTGTGTGTGTGTGTGTGTGTGTGTGTGTGTGTGTGTGTGTGTGTGTGTGTGCGTGTGCGAGCGCGAGCGCACGGGCGTACATATATGCGTGGGTTGGATTCTTCACAGTTCTTTGAAACATCACTACTCCTCTCTCTTCCTTTCTCAATGTATCTCTCTCTCTCTCTCTCTCTCTCTCTCTCTCTCTCTCTCTCTCTCTCTCGCTCTGTTGTGTTGTTTGTGTTCTGTGGGTCTGCTTGTCTCAGTAACAGTAAATACCCTTGCTACCTGACACAGATCCACCTTTCCACTTGACCGCGCACACAGAGAAGGGCAGCGCTGTGTGGGTTTGTGTGTGTGTGTGTGTGTGTGTGTGTGTGTGTGTCTGGGGGGGGGTGTTTGTGTGCATGTGTGCGTGTGTATTCTCTAGTGACCCTCTGCCCTCTGCTTTAAAGGACTGAGTGAAAACACATCCTTCATGTGCGCACATGCACAAACGCACGCGCGCACACACACACACACACACACACACACACACACACACACACACATATGCAATTGCGCACGCTCATGCATGTCCGTACTCACACACACACACACACACACACACACACACACACACACACACACACACACACACACACACACACACACACACACACTCTCTCTCAGAGATAAAACACAGGTCTAATCTTTGACACTTTGTCCAAACTGGCCTCTTTGCAGGTGAGGAAAACCTCACGGGTGTGTGTGTGTGTGTGTGTGTGTGTGTGTGTGTGTGTGTGTGTGTGTGTGTGTGTGTGTGTGTGTGTGTGTGTGTGTGTGTGTGTGTGTGTGTGTGTGTGTGTGTGTGTGTGTGTGTGTGTGTGTGTGTGTGTGTGTAGCTTTCAATTTCAGCCTGACCTAAATGTGGAGAACAATAGCCCGGGGGCTGCACGTGCGCGCGCTTGTGTGTGTGTATGTGCGATGTATGTGTATGGGCATGTGTGTGTATTTGGTGTGCGTTCATGCGTTCTCCTTTTGGCTTCCTCTACTCTCCTTGTACTGCAGCCTGGATGTTTCTCTTACTTGTATCGTTGTCTCACCAGCCATGTGTACTTCCAGGTGTCAACGGGTTTTTCAACAGACGTGTGAGATATTATACAGACTTTGCAAATTGGTGGCGTTCTTCCTATCAGCTTGGCTGAAGGAAATACACAGTAAAGTTCCCATGCAGTGTTAATTTAACTCTGTGAGTATACAAAGGGATGAATCAACTCTGAGGATTTTGCAGTGTACACATAACATGTAGGTTCAACTAATATTATTAGTTAAACCTACAATGTAGCTTTCTAGTCAGGAAACTCACCCTGAAGACAAATAGACTTTCAACACAGCTAAGTACCCTGAGAGTACAATTATGGACCGTTAAGGATTCATTTTTACACTTAGTTCATTTTTACACTTAGTTTAACTTGTCAAGAATTTGCAGTGAAAAATGTATATATATTTTTGATTCAGCAGATATACGTATGCATGGAAACACAGGGGTTATGATTGAAAGTATTATTTCTGTCAAATAAGATTGATTGGAGAATCATAACAAAGATTAGTTTGCGTTATTTGACAGGAAACCAAAGTCAGATGTGAGACATATGGGAGTCAGATTTGAACCTAGTCTTTCCTGGCTGGCACCCCTGATGACATTTTGTGTGTGACCCCCCCCCCCCCCCTTTCACTCTCTGTTCCCTGTTTGAACATACCTAATTCAAGTTTTAGAGATACTAAATTTGAACACACAATCGAACACACAACCAAACTTGCACGGTCCACAAGTTACGCAATAAGTCAATATAGCTACTGTACAGCTACTACAAGATCGATCTACATCAAATTGATGGTTTCCTTTCACAGTTAGAGGATAATTCCCTGAATGACACTTTGATAGAAACATAATAGAAACATAGATACTTGTGTGCGCTAATTGAGAAGTTGTGTGATGGCTGGTGATGTTCAAGGGCTGATTCTGACCTTTGAGAGATATTTACCATGTAATGCAATTATACCACTAATGGCTCTGGCACACACATCTTTTATGTACTGTGTCAGTGGGGCAATAAAACATCACTGGCTTTATAGCGCACGCACGCACGCACGCACACACACACACACACACACACACACACACACACACACACACACACACACACACACACACACACACACACACACACACACACACACACACACGGCAAGCAGACCAGTCGAGGTCCTGCGCTCATTTGCGTGTGTGTGTTCAACATCTATAATCCACCCTCCCTTGTGCAATCACACACACACACACACACACACACACACACACACACACACACACACACACACACACACACACACACACACACACACACACACACACACACACACACACACACACACACACACACACACATGCACACCAGGCCCCTTGTGAGTGTGTGTCTGCCAAGTCGGACGGCAGGCTGCCAGTAAAACGCGGGGCTGTGATTGGGGGTGAGGCCTCATCTGTCAAGGCTAGTCAGTTTATGGACACATGCTACGCTGCGGCCGGCAGAAAACACACAGAGAGAGAGAGAGAGAGAGAGAGAGAGAGAGAGAGAGGGAGAGGGAGAGGGAGAGGGAGAGAGAGAGAGAGAAAAAGACCCCCCACCACAGACCCATCCTCTTTCAGATGAACGGGGTTAATTAGTCCAACATGGCTCCCCACCTCCGCCACACCAGAGGGGTTTGTCCTTTCAGGCCACCAGTCACTGGCTAGCCAGCTAGCTTTAGCTCCTGGTTGAATCTGTGTGAAATGCTAATGTTTTCAGCCGCCGGGGCCAAGCTACTCTGCCAGCGCTAATGAGCTAATTTGTGCCTTTGAAGTGCCACAGGTGCAGTTTGGCTTTGGTGAGGACAGAGGGCAATAAGATCAGATAAGATCAGATACCGTGAAAAAAATCAAATAAATTGTTATTGTCGAAATGTGCATGTTTTGCCTTTGGTGTGTCAGTGCAGATCTTTACGCTAAATGAAGATCTAAAGCATCTTCCCCTTTGGTGCTTAATATGTTTTTGCACAACTATTCCTAAGCTATCATATGAGGATACTGTATGTTGACTAGGCTACTAGACAGATGGCTGTAGGGAAATGTTGGACAGGACGGCACTTAAGTACGGGATTTGGGAACCTGCAGCCTGGCTGATCACGCTGGACTCATGCTTTGAGAGCTTGTCCCATGCATGATCAAAAGGTCACAGGTCACGTCCCCGCAACAGCCAATGTTTCTATCCCTGCGGCCTGTCACCGATTTGTTTGGAGAGATGTTCACACTGACCCGCTATAGTTACAGTGGATATAGCCACGTCAGCTAGATCTAAAATGGAAATGTCTCAAGGAAAAAGCCTGGACTTAGGTGACCCAAAAACTCTGACATTCTCCCTGGTGCCAACTTAACAGTTTTGAGCGATTGCCAACGATGGGCTGGCCTGCCACACCTGCCCCACCAGCCTTATTACACATACCACGCAGTTCCTCTTTCACTTCTACCTAGTTTCACATGTACACACGCGCACACACACACGCACACGCACACACACACACACACACACACACACACACACACACACACACACACACACACACACACACACACACACACACACACACACACACACACACACACACGCACACACACACGCACAGATACATGCAGTTGAGTACACACATAGTCACACACCTGCATGCTAGCCTGACCAAAACAGGTAGTGAGAAACTTACATGGTCAGTGAGGTGGAACTTTTCCCGGTCTACTGAGATTAATTACAGTCTGTGTGTGTGTGTGTGTGTGTGTGTGTGTGTGTGTGTGTGTGTGTGTGTGTGTGTGTGTGTGTGTGTGTGTGTGTGTGTGTGTGTGTGTGTGTGTGTGTGTGTGTGTGTGTGTGTGTGTGTGTGTGTGTGTGTGTTGTGTTTATGTTCACATGTTCCTGCCTGCATGTCTCTTCTTTGCGTGTCCTTGAGTCATCAAAGCTTGCGTATGAGTGTGTGTGCACGTGTGTGTAACTGTCCCCTCCTATACACTACAGTAAATGTGAGTCACGGTGGTTTGGTGCGTGGCTGCAGTTGTCTGGTCTAAATATACCAGCACGCTGTGAGAAAAAAAAGAGACTTTGCCTTCTCTTTATTCACTGGTCCTTTCTTACATGTTGCGCTGCCAGCCGCCACCTTGCGAGGCCGATATCACACTGTTTCTGGGGAGTAAAATAAGACAGCCATTTTGTGTCCATTTATAGAGGTGGTTATACATGGCGGTTTCGGATGTGGCGAGATAGGAGTTGGTGGTGAAGTGTGCGTCGCATTGAGGTGGTGGCATTTGGATGTGAGGAAGAGGAAGGGAGACAAGAGGGGTGAGAAGTTCCATCCCTGCCCTTATCAGCTAGAGAGAGAGAGAGAGAAAGACAGAGAGCGAGAGAGGGAGATGACATGTTACAGTGAACGGGATTAATGCAAGGAGAGAGATATAGAAACAAAGGAGATAGTGGGAGAGAAAAGAGTAAAGGAGAGAAGATGAACAGATAAAATAAAGGAGATAAACTGACAGACTGACATAATGAATGTGTGAAAAGCAACAGTTAGGCCTTGTTGCGTAGTATAAACCAAGCTTTTCACACTCTCTGCTCTAACAACTTCTCTGTCTGTCTCACACACACACACACACACACACACACACACACACACACACACACACACACACACACACACACACACACACACACACACACACACACACACACACACACACACACACACACACACACACACACACACACACACACACACACACACACACACACACACACACACACATGCATGCATGCACACGCAGGCATGTACCAGTACGTATACGCACGCAGGCATGCAGACACAAGGGCCCTCACTTATCAATGGAGTGTACTAACCAGCTTGTATATGAGCCCAGAAATGAGCTTACGCCCAAGTGAGATTTATCAAGCAATTTATCATGCAAAGATCTATAGCTATACATTTTTGGAGTGAATACATTATGTTTAGATGCCTGTCAGATGGTCAGACAATGCTGCTCCGCAGGTCTACGATGGAACAAACGGGTGTAGACAAATCCTACATGTCCTCAGACCAGACAAGAGATCTGAGCGTGTCGTAGGATCAAGTCAAAGTCACGATAGAATAATAAATGCTGACAATTGCGTTGATCCCGCCATACGCCTATTATTTGGTCTACACCACTTTGATAAATGAGGGCCAATGCGTGCACGCAGGCATGCTACAACCTCACTGCCATGACCGTGGCAGGTTTTTGTCATTTTCTTTGATTGGCCTGACAGGTTGAGAGGTTAGAGATTCTTTCTCATGTACCTTTTTGGGTGGTAAAGATTACTGAAGGCCCTGCATGACGAATGAAGTCAATAATAATATGTTTGGGGGAGATAACTTGAAGCTCCCCTTGTGAAAGCAACAGTCTGGTAACTTCCCCCTGGCCAGCCAGTGAGGGTTGGCAGTGACAGGGACCACAGTACACATGGAGGAGAATGACAAAACTGGGGAGAAAATGGCCAACTTATTTATTGAATGGATGAAAACATAATTTCAACAACCCTAGAAAGGCATTTGCACACTTGCGCATGCACACACACATTTTGAAACAGTATTTCTTTAAAATACAGTATCCATTTTTACAAGTTGAATTCAATGAATTGTTTTGCAGAAGGGTTAGATCATACTGTATATAGGATGTAAGGTTAACTACGGACAGTGTTACTACTAATCAAACATTGTATGTGAATGGTGTACCCGTGGTTTACATAATAGAGGTCCAGTGATGCAATACAGCTTAAGAATTATCTGCCGAGTACGGAGAGATACAGGACAGAGGACATGCTGCGCGCGCGCACGCACGCACGCACGCCGTCGCCGCACACATACGTCGTGTGTGTGTGTGTGTGTGTGTGTGTGTGTGTGTGTGTGTGTGTGTGTGTGTGTGTGTGTGTGTGTGTGTGTGTGTGTGTGTGTGTGTGTGTGTGTGTGTGTGTGTGTGTGTGTGTGTGTGTGTGTGTGTGTGTGTGTGTGTGTGTGTGTGTGTGTGTGTGTGTGTGAGAGAGAGAGAGAGAGATAATATACATGCGTTACTGCACTTAACACATACATTATTGGCCACACACATACACACACACTGCTCTTGGTGTGGGCTGCAGGCCAGTGACCTCACGCTTTCTCTCTCTCTCGCTATCTCTATCTCACTATCTCTCTCTCTGTTTCTCCTGTTTTTTGTCTCCGGCAGGCCGAAGGTGTGGCCGAGACTTATGTTTTCGCCCCCTGTCCGTCCGTCCGTCCGTCCGTCTGTCCGTCTATCTGTCCGTCTGTCTGTACGTCCGTCTGTCCGTCTGTCCGTCTGTCCGTCTGTCCGTCTGTCCGTCTGTCCGTCTGTCCGTCTGTCCGTCCATCCGTCTGTGTACAGCTAATCTCCGGCACTGTTAGACCATTAGCCGTGAAACTGTGCACACAATCCCTGTAGGCCAGAGCAGAACCTCTTGCTTGTTTCCTTCCCTTCTTACTTTCTCTTTTATTCTTCCCCAAACTTTTCACATCATAGCGCCACTAGGAGGCGTATTTTTGGAAAACTATAATACTCCTACAGATTTTGTCCAAACATCACGCAAATTGGTACACATTATCTCTATAGTCATGTGATCAAGACCACCAATCTGTCCGATTTTTCATTTTGTATCCTGATTGGCTAAGATTGGCATCCAAAGTTTGCAGGAGTGGCCCGTTTTGAACGAAATGCCTCAAATCATGAACGCAGCGTCGAAATGCCATAAAACTTTGCACACACATTCCCAGTAGGCCTAGGAAGAAATGCTGCCCCACATTTTCCAAATCGGCCTCCTGGTGGCGCTATAATAGGCCGATTCACGCTTTGGCCTATAACTCTTGAACTGTAGGTCAATCAACGTTTTCTGGAGGGGCCCGGTTTGCACAACATGCTACAAGCACCACTGGACCGATCGGCAGGGAAACTTTGCACGCACATTCCCACTAAGCCAAAGAAGAACCTCCATCTCAAATGTTTTAAATCTCCTCATGGTGTCTTAACAACAGCCTACTTCACGTCTTGGCCTATAACTCTTGACCCCTAAGGTCATGTGATCAAGTTGTGTGAGTCTGATTTTTCAAATCCCATTCCATTCCTATTAGCTAAGACTGCATTCCAAAGTTTGCGGGCCCTGGGTAGGCTACCCGGCCTGGCGGGGACCTGTGCTCCGAGGAGCACACTTTTCTAGTTCTTTATTTCTTTTTCTTTCATTT
>NC_139950.1:26550831-26555831 GCF_963454915.1 Gymnoscopelus microlampas
GGAGGAGGTGGAGGCTGGAGGTAGAATGTTATAGGGAGATGTGAAGAGTAAAGGAGAGTAGGCTACCGTATAGAGATTCATTGATAGTAGCACGCAGCCACGCACATATGCACGCACGCCTTGTGAAATGTGAGCCTATCTCTGCCAGTGTCTTTGTTCCCCATCTGACACCATACAAGTGTCCAGGCAATGCCCTTGACTTAATAGGGCTTAATACCTGTGTTTGTCACTGGAACACATAGGCCTACTATTGACTGTGTGTGTGTTTGTTTGCTTGTGTGTGCGTGTGTGTGTGTGTGTGTGTGTGTGTGTGTGTGTGTGTGTGTGTGTGTGTGTGTGTGTGTGATTTTGTGTATGATTTTGACATTTACCTCTAAGAACAGATTACTGTTCTTTACCTCCCTTCTACCCTCTCTCCCCCCTCTCTCTGTCTCTCAATTAATTTGAATTCAAATTTGCTTTATTGGCATGGCAACAAACATATGTTGCCAAAGCAACAGTACTTCAGTATGAGATCAATATTCTCACGATACAATCCCCTCCCACTGTGTGTGTGTGCGTGTGTGTGTGTGTGTGTGTGTGTGTGTGTGTGTGTGTGTGTGTGTGTGTGTGTGGTAATATACCAAAAATAATGATCAGATATGATGATAAAAATGACAATACCAACAGTAATAAAACACAAAGTAATACAATATGATAATGAAGCAAACAAGGTTCTGGATTTACAGGCAGTGTGACATGGAGGAAGTATTGTCTGTCAGATTTTCTCTTCCTGTGACAGATCAGGGAGTCTTGGTATTTGGGATGGATTTCTCTAAGACCTTGGTATTTGGAGCTCTGAAGTAATAAATGTTCATCTTCTGCCCTTCAGCCACAGTGTTTACGCAGCCTCTCTTCCATGTTGTTCTGTGGTGTCTCATCTCTATACAGTAGCAATATTGTGGCCATTCATACCACATTGCTAATATTTTTTCCTTTGTTTTTAATTGTTTGGTATTGACAATTTTGCCAATTCAATATCTCTGTTAAGAATTTGGTAGCACTGGAGTTGCTATCTCCGCCAGGCTTTCTCCTTTGTCCATCCTTGTGTCCTGTCGTACAAACGCTAGTGCTTCCTCGTGTCCTGATGGCTGCACCCTGCATCTCTCTCTCTCTCTCTCTCTCTCTCTTCTCTCTCTCTCTCTCTCTCTCTCTCTCTCTCTCTCTCTCTCTCTCTCTCTCTCTCTCTCTCTCTCTCTCTCTCTCTCTCTCTCTCTCTCTCTCTCTCTCTCTCTCTCTCTTTCTTTCTCTCTCTCTCTCTCTCTCTCTCTTTTTCCACCCCCCCCCCACACACATTCACACAACATCCGAATGGCTTATGTCAAATCATATGTTATCTACACCTGAGCTTTTATAGTCTCCAAAGAACAGGTATTGTTTCTCCATGCCTCTTCTGTCATCTCACTTTCTCTTTGAGATTCTTTCTATTTTTCTCTGCCTCTGTCTAACGGAAGAAGATGTGAATTTAATGGGACTGGATCACAGAGGCAGAGAGTATGGAACTGGGCTGTAGAAGACATTTCTCTCATAGCTTTAAATTCATTTCATAAATGTACTTCTTTTGAACAGGATTTATCAAATATGAATCCTTAAACCACACAGACTCTAGTCCCTTTCTCTGTCATAATAGGCATATATTTGGCGCAAATAGCTAATCTACAAACTCACAACACATTGTGTTGCTATGTGGTTAATCTTTACAGAGAAATCCTTCTTGGATTAAGTCTTACATCTTATTTTACCTAATCCTTATCTTATTTTATCTTATCTTATCTTATCTTAGTTGTTTGTTTTACAAAGGCCTACAGGAGAGAGGGTGTCCTAATAATGCAAATGATATTCACAGGTTGGACTCGATGCAGGTGGCCACAATTAGCGGTAATTTGTGCCGATTTTAATGATCCATAATTTAGCAGCTACCGTTGCCCTTTCCAAACTGTTGGTCGAGAGGGATACGCACGCGCGCGTGTGTGTGTGTGCGCGCGTGTGTTTGTGCGCGCGCGCGCGTGTGTGTGTGTGTGTGTGTGTGTGTGTGTGTGGGGGGGGAGAGAGAGAGAGAGAGAGAGAGAGAGAGAGAGAGAGAGAGAGAGAGAGAGAGAGAGAGAGAGAGAGAGAGAGAGAGAGAGAGAGAGAGAGAGAGAGAGGAGAGAGAGAGAGAGAGAGAGAGAGAGAGAGAGAGAGAGAGAGAGAGAGAGAGAGAGAGAGAGAGAGAGAGAGAGATTAAGAGACAGTTAGGGGGAGAGAAAGGGAATAGGTGTGTGGGAGAGAGAACCACAGGAGTGAAAACAGAGGGATGGAGCAGGAGAGGGAGAGAGTCATCACCAGAGTGGTTTAAGGAGAATGAGGAAAACAAAGACACACACACACACACACACACACACACACACACACACACAGACACAGACACAGACAGACAGACAGACAGTGAGTGTTGTCCAGACTTCCAGGTTCTGTGAGACACAAAGGAAATATTCCGATTGTCCATAGAGGGAGGGAGGAGGCTCTGTCTGTCTGTCTGTCCGTCCGTCCAGCCATTGGTCCACTAACAGGATTGTATCCCCTTAACCAGAACTCTCACATGTCTGTCTGAAGTTTGGTGTATAAATGTGTGTTGTCTTTCTGCCTCTGCCGCTCTCTTGTGTCTATCCCTCTCCTACCCCCCAGACCCCCCCCCCCTCTCTCTATCTCTCTCTCTGTCATGTACACAGTCAGTTTTCTCCTGCACGTATTAGTTGAGGTGGTTGTTGTTTTGACCTCTCTGCCTGCGTCTCTCGTGCTATTAGGATAAATTGCAGAGCGCAGATGGAAAAACCCTCCGTCTAAACCATGACACCCTTTTAGCCTGGACGCTAATTTGTCAGGCTCATACTGCCAGTCATTAGCAGCTGATATATCCCAATTTTGTGCGAGTGAGTGTGTGTGTGTGTGTGTGTGTGTGTGTGTGTGTGTGTGTGTGTGTGTGTGTGTGTGTGTGTGTGCATGTGCGTATATGCATGATCAACTCATCTAACCTGTTTACGCATGGATGAAATTACTATTTTTTTATGAAAAAAATATGATACATTGGATTGTACCTGTAACATTTGCTTCAGTAGATTGACCCAACAAAGGCATCTATTTGATTTATATTTCTGCTAGGACAACATTTATAACTTTATTTATTTTTTTAACACTGCTGCTGTATACCAATAAATAACTGTACTAGTACCTGGCTTTAACTACTTTCAACCTGCATTCATTTTTTTAAAGCAAAAAATACAAGATCTTCAAGCTCACAACACGTTGCATCGGGATGCGTTGTGAGCCATTGTTGTTATTTGACATACTAAGTATATACATAACACATCGATACATTCACAAATACCAACCCACCAACCAGCATGTATTTTTGAGTAGTTAGTGTACTGTATTTGTTTCACAATAAAACAAGGAAGCGGACATACATGATTTAATCCAGCCTAGAGAAAGATAATTGCTTTGTAGGTAATGTGATTATTTTTAATAACCACATTTGAATGCTGCTGCAATATTTGTTGGTAATTAGAATTAGATTCTGCAAGAGTCTCTACAATCTACCTTGTAGGCATTTAGCAGACATATTCAACAACTCACATAACACACACCTATTACTTTTATAATGTCCTTGGCTGACAATATGATAAAAAAAAAGTAGGATATTCTATATTTGTTATATTTCCAAGCATTATGCATTCATTGTGTGTGTGTGTGTGTGTGTGTGTGTGTGTGTGTGTGTGTGTGTGTGTGTGTGTGTGTGTGTGTGTGTGTGTGTGTGTGTGTGTGTGTGTGTGTGTGTGTGTGTGTGTGTGTGTGTGTGTGTGTGTGTGTGTGTGTGTGTGTGTGTTCGCAGACATGCCTGATAGAGCACCAAATCCTATCAAAGTTACCATTTCATTCTCAGTTAATCTGCTCGTGTGTCTGCATTTGCATGTATTTATGTGTGTTTGTGTGTGTGTGTGTGTGTGTGTGTGTGTGTGTGTGTGTATGTCACAATGTGACGCATTGTGAACTTGTAGATCTGCCATTTTCACTATTTCAAACATTTCTTTGAAATAATAATAAAAAAGGAACGTTTTTGGACACATGAGGTTTCCGCCCGACAACAAGGATATTGCGGTGCATTTCACAGAGAAGCTCTCGGTCAGTGCTATAGTATCGGTGGCGTCAGGGGTCATTTGTTATCTAATCTCGTAAATGAGTTGATGGCTGGGCGTCCGGGCCCCTATAATGAGATTACACATGCATTGTGGGGTGGCAGTACAGGTCATCGTCAGCGGGCCATTTAAAAGCAGTTATTGTTTTAAATGTCCCTCTCTCGCTGTGGCAAGGCGGGCTCTTTGCATATCGCTGCTGAGAGAAAGGCTATGAGCACAGCTAGAGAAAGGCCTTTTTTTTTGCTGTGCCTGTGTGTGTGACTCTTGAATACTCGGGTCTTTTCACAGTGGTTGTCACATTACGTAATTGGAGCCTGAAATGTAGCTTTTTTCCCCTTTTTACTTTGACTGGCATGCCATGTCTAAATTAAGTGTGTGTGTGTGTGTGTGCGTGTGTCCACGTGCGTGTGAGTGTGTGTGAATAGGGGTGGGGTTATGGTTGTGATGGCACGGCACACATGCATTATGAGGATTTTTTGCACATTAGCGCAGATAAGTGTAAAGTGCAGCAGATACGACTTAGACCTGGGTTGGGCAACGTTGGTGATGGAGAGAGCCACTAAATGTCCACACTCACTCCAGGGGTGTGTGCCTGCACTCTCACCAGTAGTATACTGTAATCCCCATCACTGAAATAACCATAATAGTCACACATGTAATAATAAAGGGATTATAACAATTATTATTCAATGTAACATTTGTATTTAATTTCAAATGCATTTAATAATACTTATGTTGACTTTATGAACTTAAATACAAATACATTGGACGTACAAAAAATACCGAGCT
>NC_139950.1:26558331-26570831 GCF_963454915.1 Gymnoscopelus microlampas
ACAGCTACCATTTTGGCCTAAACCTCGAAGCGACACGCCACCATGAGAACAACGGCGGCATCGGAGGTCGCCTGGGGGGAGGAGTCATCGATGAGGGTTCAATCCCACGCTCTCTGCCTGAGGTGGTGCAGGGGATGGGTCTCGCCGCCAGCATGCAGCACTTCTCCGAGGCTCTCAGTGCGCACAAGCGCAATGCCATGGCGCAGGAGAACCACTTGCATCACCACGTCAACCGAGACCATCACCGCAGCCGTGAGATGTGCGATGAGAACTCTGTGCTGGAGTCGGAGCGCGGCGAGGTGATCGGCATCAATGGCCGGGGGGCGTCCCCCAATGAAGCCGCCTCCGTGGGCCTCTCTAAGAAACTGCTCTTGGGCAGCCCTGGTCCCCTCAGTCCCTTCTCTAAGCGTATCAAGCTTGAGAAGGAATTTGACCTGCCCACCCCAACCATCCCTAACACAGAAAACGTCTACTCCCAGTGGCTGGCTGGCTATGCCGCGTCACGACAACTCAAGGACCCTTTTTTGAACTTTGGGGATTCCAGACAATCGCCCTTCGCCTCGTCATCCGAGCACTCCTCGGAGAACGGCAGCCTGCGCTTCTCCACGCCTCCTGGGGAGGTGGACGGCGGGATATCAGGCCGCAGCGGCACAGGGAGCGGGGGCAGCACGCCGCACCTGGGGGCTCCCTTGCGGCCAGGCTCCAAGGAGAGCCGCAGGAGTGACACGTGTGAGTACTGCGGCAAGATATTCAAGAACTGCAGCAACCTGACGGTGCACCGGCGCAGTCACACGGGTGAGCGGCCCTACAAGTGCGAACTGTGCAACTACGCCTGCGCCCAGAGCTCCAAGCTCACGCGCCACATGAAGACCCATGGCCAGGTGGGCAAGGACGTGTACAAGTGCGAAATTTGTAAGATGCCCTTCAGCGTCTACAGCACCTTGGAGAAACACATGAAAAAATGGCACAGTGACAGGCCCCTGAGTACCGAAATTAAGTCGGAGTAGTGGGCTGAAACGGTGAACACCACCTGAACTATGTCCGCCATCAATCCCGCCCCCTCCACAACTCCCCCGACACCAGTCCCTTGTAGATTTTGCCCCAGTTCCCCCCAACACACCTCTTTCGCCTGTCTGGTGGAAGCTTAACCACATGAACCCTAGTGTCCCTATTCTGGGGCGAACATTCAGCGAAAATAGCCAATGTACAAGTTCACAATGCGTCGTGAAGCGAGATATTGTGAGTTTGTAGATCGGCCATTTTCTGCAAAGATATTTGGTGTAGAGGGGAAAAGGCAGGGGGCCAAATATAGACCCCTGGGGGACTCCGGTCAACTAAGTATATAGGGTTTAAGTGGTTAAGACCATGTGCTCTGCACCAGCACACCCCGTCTCCATTACCCGTTGAATGCATGATCTGTATCGGGGCAATACTATTGCATTGACGCAAAACTTCGAGCCTTTCTCTTGTGCAATAATTTACATGTTGTGTACTTTTTGTTTTTTTGTTTTTTTCTGGGGTTTTTCCTTTTTTCCATTTTTAAGAAATTTAGACAGCATGCATAGTACGTTTTTTGCTAATCAAGAAGAAAAAAAATAATGAAAAGAACTTGTCCCTGGTTGGTTAGTTGTTGAGTAAATGTGTTGCTGTTCTCTCGTTCTGTTTTCTTCCTTTTTATTATTCAAAAAGAGAAAAAGACAAGAATGCTACGACCATGCTGCATACATTCTGTAACACATATCATGTACAGTTTTGTGTTGTAACATGGGAGAAAAAAAAACAACAGTCTTGACCCTATTTTGGACAACCCTGGAAAACACACTTAAATCCTGATCTTTCTGAAAGACGCCATGTCCACACGGGGGTTAAAGAAAAGGAATTATGAGAGTTCACAAATTGGCTTGATTTACAAACCTAAAGTGGCGACAGCCTCCAAATTTCTTTCAAAAAGACGCGGATGGGCTAAGAATTAAATTTGTACTATCAAATGGTGAAACAAATTTTAAAAAAGAGTGCCTTTTGATATCTCAAGACTGCATTGGCCATAATCTTGTCTGCTATAAAGTTGGGAGGGGGTGGGGTGTTCTTGTAAAGTATTGCTGGAGAGAGTAAGTCACCCAGGAAAGGTTCTTGCATCAAGCACCTGACCGCTGTACTGGACTGTGACAAGTAACCACTTTAACCCTGACGTCCCTATTTTGGGCATGTCATTATAGGCAGCATTTTAGAAAAATTCTGAAAGGTTTTTAATTTTTTTGAAAATAGGGCATAAGTGGTTAACAGGAACCAAGGAGAGATCAGAACATTCTAGTTAATCATCATTTAGCTACCTATTACCTGTTCAATAGTATCTTTGATATGTGGATTTCATGGCAAAGCATGGTACAAGCAGTATTGTGTATATCTGAATTATTTAGTAGTTTTGTTTCTGGTTCGGGAGGTACTTTGAAAGTGAAAAGGTACTCTTGTACACGTGTACGTACAATCCTGCAATCCTGATCTCGAGGGACTCGGGCGCGTGGCCGGAGAAGTGTCACGTAGCTGCGTTAGCACAAAACTTTGACGCTGCTTGGATATGTCAGTGTGCGGAACAATGCATAAAGTAATATATATGAGCTCCAATCAAGGCTGATTATATTATATTAGAGGGCATTGAGATGACTACAAGCTAGACAGACAGAAGCTACACAGAACTGGAAACTAGGTCTTACTTGAGGCTATTTTACACTTTGTTGCATGACCGACAGTTGTTACAATGGTCATGCGTTGAAGTATAAACTAGCCTTTAGTTAGTTAGCTGGGGGGATCCGAGGCAATCTTTTTTTTTTTTTTTTTTACATTTCACAATATCAAATATCAAAACAGGGTGATTAATTATGTATTGCAGTGAAAGAAAGAAAGAAAGAAAGAAAGAAAGAAAGATTAATCAAAATGCAGCAGAAATGCAGTTTAATGACTCTTGAGAAGAGGTCGATTTAACGGTATGCATAGGCTAATGCAAGGCACACTCTCTTCTTTGCTATTGCTTTTCAACCCCAAAATGAGAGCTATTTTTCCTTGTTGAGTTGCAGACACGCAGCCGAGTAATTTCTACTAGCACTTATCACTCTGCCTAAGAGTACTGACTGACATCTCTCTTACATGCTCTTACATTGATGCTATGTTGGTACTTAGGTCGAGTCTAAAAGCCTGTCAGATTGTCATTTTAAAGACATCAAGTGCACTGTTTCAATTTTCCCAGTTTACAGGTTTACGCAGAAGGGGAAAGCAAAAGCCGTTGTTGAATTATGCTGTCAATGGGGTTCATTGTGTTCAGAGCAGGAATGATTAGACAGATAATCTGTTGTCAGCCACTCCAGCTTCCTCACCCATAATGACCCCATATATCCATGTCATTTCACCCTTGACCCTTAGTTGTTGAGTCCAGGAAAACCCAGTGATGTACTCAAAGTGCTTAACTGAGCAACAACAAGAAAAAAAAGGAAAATTGGTTAATTACCCCCGTTAGCTTGCAAGGTCTATAGGTTAAAATGCAACTCAACACCAGACCATTTTTGTGAGTTATCTGCCCCATAAAGGTTAAGAATGATAGAAGGCTAAAACATGTTTAGCTGTGATGTAGCCTACAGCTATAGCTAATACAATTATGAGTGGGTGTGTTGTGCCAATGTGCAACCAGTGGCAATAGTAATGTCAATATTTGCTCATTGGAACACCTATATCTAACACACCCATTATAATTGTATTAAAGATAATGCAATGCAATGCTTACATCACAGTGTACCAAGGTCAGCATACTATGGCATAACCCTTCTACAGTTTAACCTACAGAGGGCAACACACAAAGAAATATTGGCCAGATGTTAAGTTGCACTTTAAATGTCCAATTTTTCCATTTTTGTCCAAACGTCAGTAATCTATAGACCTATTAGACCTTGTCAGCTAGGTTCCAACTGTTCAAAACTCCCTGCTTTCACTGCACTGATTTTGTTTTCTGTTTGTGTTTGCTTATTGGCTTTTTTGTACAAATCTTTTAGAAATAACACTTCACTATCTGGGGAAGCTAATTTACTTATTTTTCTTCTCTATGTCTTGGTGGTGTTCAAGACGTGCGTCCTACATACAACATAGACAATTGTGAAGAACGGAACAACAAAATGAATTACTATTTTACTTTGCCTTGGCTCTTCAGGTTGAAATCCAATTAGCATTGGGGTGGGAAATGGACTAAGATGCTATATGAGTATATAATAAAGACGTTAAACTATAGGAAAAAATGCACACTCATGTCGATCAATTCCTATGCTTAAACACATTTATGGTCTACTTTTTTCTGTATTTCTAGAATTGTATTTGAATTCAATGTTCACTTAGAATAGGCACTATAATAGTATTTATATTGAGGCTCGTATTTTTAACTGTCGCTCGTTCTCTCTCTGAAAGGTATTTATCGTACCTTTTCTTTGGTAGTGGAAAAAACAAGAAAAAAAATATTCCCAAGCTGCCACGGTATATTTTTTTAATTTGGCAGGATAATATAGTGCGAATTATTTGTATGTTTAAAGAAATAAAAGCTTAAAAAAAGACAAAAAACAAAACAAAAGAAGCAGCTAGAAAGCGGCGCCGCGGTGAACCCGGTGCCGGGGGAGGCCATAAGATGGCCGCCTGCGCTGTTTTTTGTTTCTGTGTCCATGGAGGTAGTTGTACATATCTTATTTGGTTTTCTTTTTAGTTTTTCGGGGTTCGGACCTCCTCGCCCCCCCCCCACCTTCCTCCTCACCCCCCCCCCCCCAGCTGCCATTCTTGTATGCAGTAGCTACCGCAAGCTGACGTCAGCCTATTCTGTTGTGTGCTTCTGTCTGTCTGTCTCTCTCTTTCTTTCTCTCTTTCTCTCATCTCTCCCACCTGACTACATTCCAACATCTCAACGAGAAGAGAGAAAATAGATTAAACAAACAAAACCGAGAAAAAAAAAACACGTTAATTTACTTCATATGCAGTACGCGGATTACCACAAAACGAAAAGAGTTGAAATATTACGGCAAAAAGATGAATGAGAAAAAAAAAAAAAAAAAACGAAATCAATGTTTTTGCAGTTTGTTTTGTTTTCATTGCCAAATACTAAATGGTGCTTTATATTTAGATTCGGTATAACTTTCATATGCAAAGCATATTTAAAAGACAAGAGAAGAAGAAAATGAGCCCCCGGGGGATGTGGGGAAGCCTGCTTGAGTTTGAGACTTTTTTGTAAATGGCAATGCGGAATATTTTGTTATCAGCCTTTTGTATTCCTGTTCTGAAAGCTGTTTGTTGTAACTTGAACTTGAACATTATCTTTTACAATGGGAGTTACTATTTATTATTACCTATATGCTCTGTTCTAAACAGAGACATGGAATGGATCATTATTATTATTTTGGGTTTCTTTTTGTTATATGATTTTTCTTTTTTTATGGTGGCCGAAGGTCATTGGACAAAACTTAGCTCCTCTGTTGTAATATTTGGGGTCTTCTGGGGTCTCTGTTCAGATGTATTGGGAAAACCACTGTCTGTGTTTTTTCTGGCAGATGTCTGCATAATCCTGTTCACACACCCATTTTGTCCCTTTATCGAAAAACAATTAATAAAAAAAGGAAAGAAAGTATAACTACTGTTGTGTATCTTGTGTTTGGTGGGGTTTTTGTGATACACCCTCACTCTCACAGATCCGTGATTTCATACCCCCCACTTTTTGTCTGAATGTTTTTCTTTTTTTTCCCCGTTCCATAACATAAAGCTGCTGATTTCCTCCCAATAGCGTGAAGTAGTTTCAACTAGGCTACCTGGATACTTCTATATTACTTCCAGTAGTAGATTTAAAAAAACTCTTATTTTGAAATGCACATCGTTTTGAAAGGAAACAGATTTCTGGGTGGCGCTTGACTAGCGTCAAGCCTACATTCTCAAACAGTCAAACTCCATGTTTAGCTTGAGTAAAAAGTAAACAACACACGGACGTGGGACATTATGGAATATAAAGACTTTGGGGCAAAAGTTCATATTTACCACCATGCTCTCTGAAACCAAGACAATGTGGGCCCATGGAACACAAGTGTGTTCTCTTTCGTCATCTTTGTAGAAGGTGAGTAAGTAATTAATCTAATGCTGTGACGGTGGTGGAAATTAAGTAAGCACTGTACTTGAGTATAATTTTAAGGTATTTTTTACTTGACTGGAGTATTCCATGTTTGCAATACTTTTACTTCTATTCCAATACATCTCAGAGGCAAATATTATACTTTTACTCCACTACAATTATTTGAAAACTTTAGTCACTACTAGTTGCTTTGTAGATTTACATAAACCACCAGCCCTATTTAAACTTTGGCTATTTGAAAATAGCTGATCTACAAGCTCACAAGCAATGCGACGCGTTGTGAGCTTGTACATCTGCTATTTTCAAAATATTTTAATACATTTGATTTTGGCCATGGACCCCCATCTGAAAATGTTTTGTGCCAGGGACCCCCAGAAGAGAACATTTGTCTTCAAAATTCAAAAGTACAAAAACAATGTTCAAATACTGCACAAAAATAGCAGATGTACAAGCTTGCATCACGGGTGAACTGGTTTTTAGAGTATTTGGTATTGTACAGCATGGTCAAATTGGACAATGTAGCTCTGTTTTCATCATGTGTATCAGGGGTGCAGCCATGGGTGGGCCTGGGTGGGCCGTGGCCCACCTACATAGAAAGCTGGCCCACCCAATCGATTTTGCAAAAAAAAATATATATATTTTAATTGATTTTAAATGTTTTGATAATAAATCGGTAAAATCAGACAAAAATAAGAATTAAATAACATAACCCTAACCCTAACCCTAAAACCGAAATAACGCCAAAACAGAAAAAAAAGTATCAAAATCCGCCCACATGCGGACAGATCCGCGACACAGTGTTAGTGTTAATTAAGGCATAGGTCTAGATAAGTATTACCTCAGTAAGATCAGGTGGCAATAAGGGTTGAAGTTACAGCTAAGCGTTGCAGACCGAATGTAAATTCATAAATAAATGAAATGAATAATGATATAGGGTGCGTTCGAAAATTACGCACCGGAGCACACTCGCCTATTAGTTTGTATTGGCCAGTGCGCTCAGTGCTGTATTTTCGAACGCGCCCATAGTCACACAACAATCTCTGTGCCTGTGTTCTACCATGTGTTTCCCACTCAAAGTAATTTGAATCCTGTTAATATGTCTTTGTGTGCTTTTCAATACCTGAAGACGCCACCCTTGTTTTTCCTGATTTCTGCCTGTGTCCTGTGCAGTTACTCACAGTAAAATTGTGTTAATTTGCCTATTTCTAACTCCAACAGTGTAGAAATGTAACAAAATAGACCCGTTATGGTTTGCTTTCTCAGAGTTAAATTAATACACAGGATTTATGAGTATTGTGAAGTAATGGTGGCATGTAAGGTTATGTAGCTTTAGAGGAGAAAAGCGTGTGTGCATGTGTGTGTGAGAGAGAACCTGAGTCATATGTCAGTGGTGACTTGGCTAGCGCAGCGCAGGGTGTCTCCTAGCGCCTGTACGCTAACGAGGCCAGAGTGTCTTGAGCCTTACTTGCACTCAGTGAACTCTGGCTTGCCCCCACCCCTTAGCCCTCGCTAGCCTTTGGCCTTGTACTCTATGTTCTTTCTGTGTGTTCTCTGTGTGTGTGTGTGTGTGTGTGTGTGTGTGTGTGTGTGTGTGTGTGTGTGTGTGTGTGTGTGTGTGTGTGTGTGTGTGTGTGTGTGTGTGTGTGTGTGTGTGTGTGTGTGTGTGTGTGTGTGTGTGTGTTATCAGCCGGTTTGTTTTGCCATATGTGGGGGCGGGAAGTGATAGCTTAAGCAGGTGGATATACCAGTAGTTATAGAGTCGTGTGTGTGTGTGTGTGTGTGTGTGTGTGTGTGTGTGTGTGTGTGTGTGTGTGTGTGTGTGTGTGTGTGTGTGTGTGTGTGTGTGCGCGTGTGTGTGTGCGCGTGTGCGCGCGCGTGTGTGTGCGCGTGTGCACGTGCGCGTGCGCTTGTGTGTGCACCTGTAGTGTGTCAACCATACCTGTTGGCCAGGATGTCCTGGGTTGTGTTTGTGTGTGTGCGCACGCGTGCGTGATGTGCGCACACACGTGCACTCCACAGGTCCTTTAATAGCACTCTATCTCTGATCTCAGAGTACATGCGTGTCCCATACGTGTCCTGGCTTTAAGGAGCATGACCCATCTGCCACTGATAGTGGCCACTCCCTCTTCCTCACCCTACCGTTTGTCTGTCTGTCTATCACACACACACACACACACACACACACACACACACACACACACACACACACACACACACACACACACACACACACACACACCTACACACACCTACAAACACAAGGAGACGTGCTTGCGCGCGCACGCTTACACTCGCCGCTCACATAGTGTACTTAAATGAATGTCATTAGGTTGCAGTGTTGACTCAGTAATTCACACAGCCTCATAAACCCGTCATGGTCTATCACTCAACACTGTGTCCTGCTACTGTCACACCTAGCCGTCACACACAGACACACACCGTCAAACCCTGAGTGTTCCTTTAACTCTGTAACCAAGTGGACCCGTATTCGTACCCTCTCAGAGTTACAGCTGGACAAATGAATGCTCAGTGTTTTACTGTGTACACACATACAGTACATGCTGCTACATACACACAGACAGACAGACAGACACATTCACATCTGAACCGATGGGACCTTTGGCACATGCTATCATATCAAGCTGATTTATTCCATGTGAAAATAAAGGAAGACACTCATCAAAATGTAAGATTCAAGGTTCAATACTTTATTGCCATAGCAACTGTGGAATTTGCCGCGGCGAGCGCACAAACGTTCCGAGACACTGCAGTGAAGATAAGACATAGTTAGCAGCAGTACTGTACTGTACATATGCAACATATGCACAGCAGGTGATGACAGTGACGCTCAGAAATTATGCTGTTTTATGATCAACAATGTATGACATTTTGGCCTTGAAAACATGGATGCTTTCTGTAGCTATAGTTTATTATTAGCCAAGTGTAGAACTTGTGACGACCATACAAAAGTCACATCATGTGACTTAAACGCGACATCTCTTAAGTTTGTTAACGGCCCAAAATCACAATAAGTAGGGTTCATCCCCGTCTGTGTGTGTGTGTGTGTGCGTGTGTGTTCGAGCTTAATCTAACAAAGTGCAGCGCCAAATCTCTTGTGCACGCTGCCAGTAGGTCAAGGAAATTCATAATGGTCGGTCGACGTTCAGATCGGGCTGAAACCTTGCCCAAATATTTTGTCATTCATCATTATACGTCATAGATAATGTGATGTGAAGTCTGAGTTCCATATGGGAGCCACACAGTTATTATTAGACCCCTGACCACACCTTATTTTAATTTATTTCACCCTCCCTACTGTCTTTAGCACTCTTTCTGACATTTTCCCCATCTTAATTCTGTCTTCTTTACCTCTCCCATCTCCTATCTCCCCTCCCTCACTCTCTCTTTCTCTCCCTCCTGTCTTTCTGTCTTGTTTGCCATCTCTTCTGTCTCCACCATTCTCTCTCTCCATGTCTCTCTCTCTCTCTCTCTCTCTCTCTCACACACTCACTCACTCACTCACTCACTCACTCACTCACTCACTCTCTTACTCTCTCTCTCTCTCTCTCTCTCTCTCTCTCTCTCTCTCTCTCTCTCTCTCTCTCTCTCTCTCTCTCTCTCTCTCTCTCTCTCTCTCTCTCCCTCCCTGTGATAAATTAATTCTGTTATAAACCTGTGAAGCATTCAGGCCTATTCTGCTTTACCGAGGCTGTGGTTTATGTGAAAGAGCATAATGCATTTGTCACTGTTATAAAATCTATACAACCATGACCTGCAGTCCCCATAACGACCGTGGATTTGTCTTTGGCCTGAAGGGGTTTTCTTTCATTTTTTTCCCACTCTCTCCCTCTCTCTCTTTACAACAAGAGCTTCTCCATAGACTTTACGAAGTATGTATTCACATGGCTTTCTGCTGCGTGGCCTTGAAGCAAACTGCACTGTATCACTGCCTGGAACATGGAAGGTGTACAAGTACATGATGTGTTTGCGTCGGTGGCTGTGAGTGACTCGTTGTAGTTGTCCATCTGTACAGCATGTACGTTTGCATGGATGTACTCTGTATATTTTTCCTGCATGCGTGGATGGATGTATCGTAGTCGGATATGCGTGATGTGTAAATATTTAGAACTATGCGGAATGGTAGACCAATGATATACAGGAGTACAGACACTCGGATGGGTTTACCACAACCCTTGACATTTTTGCTCTTTTATGCCAAAAAGGTCTTATGAAAATGCATATTTTTGGAGTCTCTATCTATACACAAAAGCCTCCTTGCCCTTTATCATTCTTTGAGTACACTTCTGTATCTCTGCACATGCAATCGTACTGTACAGGAACACATTCTGCCCTAACCAGCCTCGCTCTTCCATGCTGAATAACAGCTACGTTATATACATATTGACTGGTGTTAATACACACTGACCCCATGTGGTCTATAGGAGGTCGGCTGCTAAGCAAATGCCTCTTACAATAATGGAGTGCAATCACTGACCATTTACTTAGCACATACATGTATACAGTAATAGCCGCAAGGCTACGCCAAGCATGTAAACACTGTTTTCTGAAGCCAGCGCGGTAATAATGCATGGACATTGACTGCCGTTGACCGCAATGTACTTAAAGTGCATTGTGTGGGAGTTCTATGCTCAAGGCGCTCACTTATCAACTCTGCTTCACTTTAACCTCCGGAAACTCTGACTCAATATCATTTAAAAGGTGAAGACACAATCCAACCCGGGTCAACGGCAAGACGAGAAAGTTTGCGGTTTGGGGTCAGTGTTAATATATGCTCTGCCCACATGTAAAACATAAAATAGAGATCAATGTAATGCGCCCCACATTTATGTAAGTGTAGAGCATGTGGGGAGCAATTCTCTATGTATGTCCCTTGTTATCCATTTCCATAACTTGGAAATGTTTTTAAATCTCACAGTCTGAGATGCCATATATCTGGCATCTTCTCTGACAGTGAGATTCAAAGATCTAACACATGTGCGCGAGCGCGCACACACACACACACACACACACACACACACACACACACACACACACACACACACACACACACACACACACACACACACACACACACACACACACACACACACACACACACACACACACACACACACGCGTATTAAGAATTAAGGGATAATATCAAAGCTCAGTATTAGATTCTTTTGTGGTTGATTAGTCCTATTACATTTCAAAATTCATTATAATTCAGTACCAATGACGTCATGAGAATGGTAGGCAGAAGAACTCATCATGCCATATTAGATTGCACCTATAGGAACTGTTGTTATGATTAACGAGTTCCAGGTGGGACATCATTCAGTGAGACTGAGGAGGACAGGAATGCATCAGAGCAATAGCCATTGGTGCCAGTGAGTGAGGGAATGCTTGCTGGGAATACTCTCTGGGCCCACGGACAATATGAAAGATTCTCCCAAACGCTATTGTTTATTGTTTTTAGTGCTCAATGCAGAGAGAGAGAGAGAGAGAGAGAGAGAGAGAGAGAGAGAGAGAGAGAGAGAGAGAGAGAGAGAGAGAGAGAGAGAGAGAGAGAGAGAGAGAGAAATGGATGCAAAGTATATGAACAAAATTCATAAGTAGCAGGGGCTCAGTGTGCTGGTCTGTTCCGTGCGAGGCAGTGGGAGGATATAATCTATTGATAGACCAGTACACCTGGAATGTAAAGGTGTGGACAGGACAGATCAAACAGAGGCATGACAGCTGTGGTCATGCTGCTGCTGCTGTGTGTGTGTGTGTGTGTGTGTGTGTGTGTGTGTGTGTGTGTGTGTGTGTGTGTGTGTGTGTGTGTGTGTGTGTGTGTGTGTCGGTGTGTCGGTGTGTCGGTGTGTCATCTATGTGCTACAATATAAAAGGCGATGGGGGAGGGGCAGTCTGGTTTTGTTTTGGGGTCAGAAGGTCAGGTGGTAGGCTTAAAGGAAGAAAGGAACCTCCTCCCCTCATCCTTCATTCTTTCTTCCAAATTTCTTTCATTCTTTAAACCCCCCCCCCCCCCCCCTCCCCGTCTGCAGTTCAAATTCATTGTCAAAGTGAGTGTGAATGCATGGACGGACAGACGGACGGACGGAAGGACGGACGGACGGACGGACGGACGGAGTCAATGGGAGAAGGAGAGAAGGGGGAGGGGTTTCACAGATGACACAACATGTGTCAAGTGTGTGTGTATGTCTGGGTCCATTATCTTCTTTATTGGCCCAGTATGTGCACACGTGAGGAATTTACCTTGGTGCATTGCTCTCACAATGGAATGGTCCCTTCAGGTCCACTCTTTGAATTAACCAATTTCTGCCTGGCGTCCCTATTTTGGGCGTATTGTTATAGGCTGACC
>NC_139950.1:26575831-26578331 GCF_963454915.1 Gymnoscopelus microlampas
ATAGATACCTGTAGAAGTTCCTCCCCGACCCCATTACATGGGTTTGTGATCCACTACACACTGGGCTACACTGAACCTGCCCTTCTGGCTCTGCAGAGGCCATGGTCGAGTGACCTCACCACACCACACTCACCTCCTTTAGTGCTTTAAGAAGAGTTGTCCTGGATGTTAGCCGTCAAAACATGCTTTGGAGTCAAGAGTAGGACAACCATGGCAGGGTTTGAAGCGGTGATCTTGGGAACACATAGAGAATGTCTTAAAGGAGACATCCGCTCATTTTAAGTGTTATGTTTGATGTGCGTCAAATCACTTACCGACGTAGAAATGAAAATCGCGTGACTCCACAAATCCCCCTATCGACCCCCACCGTTGCCATGATAGTAGGATGCTGGATAGCCCAAATTCGCCTATTTTAACAAATGCAAAGTCTGTTTTTTTGCTTCTAGTACTCATTGTTGAGTCCCATGATAATGTAACAGGCGCTAAAACTCCGAGAAGCTAACGGCTAATAACAGAACGAGCTAATGCTGGTTGCCTGTTTCTCTCCCGACCTGGCAACCTGGGGCTGCCATGCAGAGAGATAAGCAGCCCCAGCATTAGCTCGTTCTGTTATTAGCCGTTAGCTTCTCGGAGTTTTAGCGCCTGTTACATTATCATGGGACTCAACAATGAGTACTAGAAGCAAAAAAACAGACTTTGCATTTGTTAAAATAGGCGAATTTGGGCTATCCAGCATCCTACTATCATGCCAACGGTGGGGGTCGATAGGGGGATTTGTGGAGTCACGCGATTTTCATTTCTACGTCGGTAAGTGATTTGACGCACATCAAACATAACACTTAAAATGACCGGATGTCTCCTTTAACACAGTGTGTGTGTGTGTGTGTGTGCGTGCGTGCGTGTGTGCGTGCGTGCGTGCGTGCGTGCGTGCGTGCGTGCGTGCGTGCGTGCGTGCGTGCGTGCGTGCGTGTGTGTGTGTGTTTACCGAAGCAGAGAGGCTCCCAGTGACCTCCTCAGTGTCACTCAACACTCAACACACCTGTGGGCGTATATAGCTTATAATAGGTGTGTACGTTATGCGCATATATGCGTGCGCGTGCGTGAGATTCATGTGTGTATAAAGGAGCTGTTAGGCCAGTAGAACAGGTCAAACGTATGACCAAAGCTTGGGGGCAAAGGGTGTGTGTGTGTGTGTTCATTTGGAACACAATGTGCCAGAGGGAATGAGACAAGAGCTATCATACCTTACAGTGTAACTCTGCTTTTCGTTGCTGTTGGGTGGAAACCTCATATGTCCAACTGCTACTTTTCAGGATTCAAATTAACGAATGGCAAAAAAAAATGTTTGCAGATCTACCAAAGCTGGTTTTGAGCTTGTAGATCTATTTGAGCTACTATTGCGTGACACTGTAGTATGACGAATTAGGGCATTCGTTTACGGGGAAAAAAATGTAAAAAGTCAAAATATGGAGAAAAGAGGTTTCTGCCTGACAGCAACGTTTTGCTGCCTGTCTGTTTTTTTTATCTTCCTGTCCTCATCCTGCTGTTTCTAGTTCTCACACTCCTTCTCTCTCTCTCTCTCTCTCTCTCTCTCTCTCTCTCTCTCTCTCTCTTCCCTGACCCAGAAAGACAAAACAGCAACCTCATCAAGTCTGCCCTCCACCTGTAAGTCAAAAAATAGAACTAGTGGTTTGGACAAATGCTCCATCTCTCTACAGCACACTGCTTAAAGCTCCAACACAGGATTTATGTTAATTAACCCTGCTGGGAAAAAAAGAAGGACAAAAATAAAACCCAGCATATACCAACTTAAGTTGGTTGCTGGTTTTAGCTGGTCTTAGCTAGACATAGAAAAACGATTGACAATAAATAATTCAGGACCCCAGACTTGAATTATGTTTTATAATCATAATGGTAATGCACTGTGTACTGTCAGTGTACACAGACTGTATGACGATATCAATATGTTCATTACCATCAATGGTACAATCATGGAAGTGAGCTGATCTTCAGAAATGAGGGACAGCCATTAACAAGCAAGCAATTGCCCCTCCGACAAACTTTACATTGTGTGTGTGTCCCCCCTAATGTTCTCACCAAACCGTGTACGGTTGTGGTTTACGATAAGAAGTGAAAGTAAAAGTGAGTCTAGATCTGACAGCAAACCAATGCCCATCCTTTCAGATGATGGAAACTGGAAAACACTATTCACCTGAAAAATGCCCCCCAATAAATACTAATTTCTTTTCTTTTTCCTCAAAGCTGGCCACAAATGAGGAATCAATAACAATGCCACAATTACAATCACCACCAACAATAATATTGAAAAGAAAATGTTTTAATTATACAATGCTTCACACATAATAAAATCAACCATTAAAATGTATCGTAATTACTTTATTGATCCATGTAAAATACACATACAGGAAACATGGACAGAGAATGCACAAGGATAAGAATGACAATAATATCAACAACAAATGACACGTGAATAATTAAA
>NC_139950.1:26579647-26594647 GCF_963454915.1 Gymnoscopelus microlampas
GTCCCGTCCCAACCCTTCATCACCCCCCTCTCTCTCTCTCTCTCTCTCTCTCTCTCTCTCTCTTCACTGACCGTGTGATTCCTCTGTAGCTCATTGGCTCACTGTCGCTGTCCTTTGTGCTCTCGGCCCCACGCCGCCCCTGGAGGGCCGAGGAGAGAGAACAAGAGAGAGAGAGAGAGAGAGAGAGAGGGGGGGCGAGAGAGGGAGAGTGAGAAAGCATATAGGGAGAATAGGGGGAAGGGACTGGTCTCAACCTCTCTCTCTCTCTCTCTCTCTCTCTCTCTCTCTCTCTCTCTCTCTCTCTCTCTCTCTCTCTCTCTCTCTCTCTCTCTCTCTCTCTCTCTCTCCTCTCTCTCTCACACACACACATACCCCCCCACTCACGCACACACCTTGAAATACATTCACTTCTAAACAAAAGCATGCATACACAGAAATGCTGACACGTAAATACACACACACACACACACACGCACACGCACACACACACACACACACACACACACACACACACACACACACACACACACACACACACACACACACACACACACACACACACGCCTACACACACGCACACTTCTCTCTCTCTCTCTCTCTCTAATCATGCATGCAGACTCATTTGAAACATCTGACATGCTGAAGACACATCGCTGTCAGCAATAAACACCCCAAAAAACAAATTAATAAGTAGTTCTTGAACGCCCCATCCCCTCCCTGTATGAACTTGGCTGTTCTCCATAAGAGAGGGTTTGTTTGGGTAATGTGATTGCTGTGGTCACGGGGCCTCAGCGTATTCTCTTTGCGCAGGAAAATGAGCCCTGATTGTCGGGGGGGTGGGGGTGCGAGTAGACAGGCCGACATACAGGCGGGAAGTCAGAGAGACAGACAGACAGACAGACAGACAGACAGACAGACAGACAGACAGACAGACAGACAGACAGACAGACAGACAGACAGACAGACAGAGACAAGCAGGCAGACACGGCTGGACGGATGGACAGACAGACAAACAAATGGATGGATGGAAAGGCAGACAAACAAATGGACGGATGGACGGACAGACAGACATTGGTGAATGAATGGCGGATTGCCAAAGCCAATAAGAGGCCGCCATGGGAGCTGGAGGGGGGAGGGGAGACACTCATGTATTATTCATCATTATTCAAATAATAGACAGAGAGTGTGTGTGTGTGTGTGTGTGTGTGTGTGTGTGTGTGTGTGTGTGTGTGTGTGTGTGTGTGTGTGTGTGATGTTTGAGCTAAAAGATATTGAGAACTGGGGTGAAGGTTTGAACGTCAGTTGTCAAAACAGCCTTGAGATATTTGTATGATTTATTGGTACAAGTACAGATACACGCACGACTACTGTAGTCTGTAACACATGGCAAATTGGCAGTTGCATTGTTTTATTATGTCCGTCCGTCCATCCGTCCGTCCAGCCATCCATTTAGTTCTGGATGTCTGCACAGAACTTGTGTGTTAAATCAGCAGTGGTGGAAAGTAACTAAGTACATTTACTTAACTACTGTACTTCAGTAAAAGTTTGAGGTATTTTTACTTTACTGCAGTATTTCCAATTTCCAATGCTTTTACTTCTACTCCACTACATCGCAGAGGCAAATACTGTACTTTTACTCCACTGCAATTATTTGAAAACTTTATTTACTAGTTACTTTTCAGATATAAATTATGATATTATAAAACATACATTAACCACTTTGCCCTATTTTATACATAGGCTATTTGAAAAAATAGCCTATCTACAAGCTCACAATGCGTGGCATCGCGACGCGTTGTGAGCTTGTAGATCTGCTATTTTCAAACATTTAGCACTTTTACTTTTGGTACTTTACATTTTGATGCCAATACTTTTGTACTTTTACTCAAATTCATTTTGAATTCTGGACTTTTGCTTGTAACAGTGTATTTCTATATTGCAGTATTACTATTGGTACATACTTCAGTAAAGAATTTGAGTACTTTTTCTACCACTTCCGTCCATCCATCAGTCCGTCCGTCCGTCCGTCCGTCCGTCCGTCCGTCCGTCCGTCCGTCCGTTCATCCATCTATCTAGTGTGTGTTTGTGTGTTAAATCAGTGACTGTTGGCTTGTCAGGGAATCATCCATCAAAGCAAATCCCTTTCCTCAGAGTTGTAGTGTTTCTAATTATGATTGTGCGGAGGTGTAGTGCACTTTAGCTTGCTGACCCTGCTCATGGGCATGTGAGCTGTATTGAGAACTCTCTACACAAATGATTGATCCGGCACATCTAGTTGGCCGCCTTTCATCACCCTGTGAATCTGCTGCCTCCAGAAGACTTGTCTGATATACAGTTGAAGAGGTGTCTTCAGAAATCACTGTCTGTTTTATTTATGTACTACAGGAACATGACGTGATGTTTGGTGCGAAAGGGCATTTGCGGTTAGAAAACAACTAACCACCGACATAATTTTACCAAGTCGAAATGTGTATAACAGAAGAGCACGGGACTTTCAGTCATAACATGAATGCTTGGGGGAAATGAAAAGTGCAATGAATATGTATGAATGTATAATCAGGAAGGTCTCTAAATCTAAAGCAAAGCAATGTTCAAATAAATAGATGACATTAATTGTATTAAAAGCCAATAAAGTCTGTTTAACCGCAAGTCCAAGACCTTTATTGTCCCAAATGGGAAACTTGGTTTGTTGTGCAGAAAGGCATTATCAACAATATGTGTTCACATTTGACCACATCTGCAGAAAACAAATAAGAAACAACCATTTGACCCAAATTTCTGCCTTTCAGTTAATGTGATTTGCTTCGCATTCAGCTGTGCTTTGCATTTCACTGTCCCCGGTTGTATATACTTATTTCATAGTAGGCCTACTGCCTTTCAAGTGGACAGAAGACATGAGAGGCACCTAAATACAAGCGCAGGATCAGTATTGCATACTAATATGATTATACTTTGAGTTTCTCTTCAAATAATTCTGGTGCCATACTGTGGGGGTAGACCATTGATTAAATAAGGGATTTACCTGTTCATGCATCATGTTGAAACATCATAGTCAAAGATGAATGACACCCCATGGTCAAAGTGTTTCAGCAATGTGGTCTCATGCCAAAATTACTATTTTAAGTTAAAATGTAATTTTCCAAAGTCCACACCATGTGGACACAAACATCCAGTATTAATTAATAACACAATCATTATTATTTGATTACCTTAAGTTTAGATATTGTTATTCTGGTTAGAGTTAAGGTTAAGGTTAGTCCAATGTTAAAACTGCAGATTTCAATGAATAGAGAGCCCATGTAGTCTGCACGGGCACAAAAACGTGTGACACACACTAAAAGTGTATCACATTTTTGTGTTTATTATTTTCTTTTATTTATTTAAACATTATTTTAGTTTATTATTTTACATTAAATGTGGCCAAACATATCGTGGATAAACAATACAGAAACGTGTACTGATGTTATTATTAAAAATGCTACAACTAAAAGTAGTTCATTTTCATTGTCTCCTCTTTAAGGAGACATTACTGCCCCGTGTTTGGGAGGTGTTAATGATAATACGGTGAAAATAATTCCACCCACTCTTTTACACCTGTAATCATGCGATGTGACAAAAAAATGTATTCTGAATCTGACTGCCTCTTGTGTCTCTAACAGATGTATCTAAAACGGAAGAAAAATACACAAGGTATGTGGACATCCCACTTGTCATATAAAAACAATACAGTAGTCTGGTGAGGCTTCCCTGTGCAATTGAAATGGCTTCCAGACAGCTCAATTAATGAGCAGTTATGTGGCTAACTGGCTTGAATCTTTGTTACTTACAATAGCCTACATCTTAAAATGCAAATACAAAACATTTGTGTCTTACTCTTGTGGGGGTATGGCTTTCCTTCATCCTTTTACATTGCGAAACAGTGATATGCACAGGACTGCCAACTCAGAAAACGAGAAAACCTTGGAGTAAAATTTGGTTGGAGTGCCGTAAATTCTTCCCCCCCCATCACATGGTGATTGCTAACTATGGTAATTAACTTGTTTCTGTCTCACCAAAAGAAGAAAATTATGTAAATCATGATGTAATGATTGTTATTGAGAATGAAGAGAAAGCAGACAAGATATAATATAATGTATAATGTAAGTTGATAATGTTTATGAGCCATTCTACCGAATTGGTTCAAGTTGGAAATTGTGTGAAATTTTAATTCTATTTTGGAAAGACTTTGACCATATTCACGTTGCAGCAGATCTAAGGACACATATTTAGTAAAAGTACAGTCAATTATCATATTGTATTTTCCTAATCTTTTGGAATATCTTTCCTCTCCCAAAATGTGTCACTACCTTAGAATAAAGATACTTATATGAATGTATTAATTCATTTTTTCATCCTCCCCTGTACAGACAATTTCTAAAAATTAGAAAATTAAAACGAAGTTAAATCCGAAAAAATCACTAAGTGTGGAGGCCAAAATTGTTCCCCCAAAAACCTGTTAGGAGTACGTTTCAGGCAATTTAAAGTTGATTGGTAGTACTTTGTAGTGACTTTTTTTTTGGTCCCTAACATTCATCGAGCTCTGGACTTAGTAATTTTTTTTCCCGTTTCGGTAGTGACACCATTGTGTCACTACCGAAACGAAGTTAAATCCGAAAAAATCACTGAGTGTGGAGGCCAAAATTGTTCCCCCAACAATCTGTTAGGAGTACGTTTCAGGCAATTTAAAGTTGATTGGTAGTACTTTGTAGTGACTTTTTTTTTTGTCCCTAACATTCATCGAGCTCTGGACTTAGTAATTTTTTTTCTTCGTTTCGGTAGTGACACCATTGTGTCACTACACACTAGTTAGGGGTCAAAAAACGGTCAAAAAATGGGCTACGAATACGTAGTGACAATAACGTCAGTGTGCTCGCTAAGTATATACTGTTAGGCACATACGTGAAATGTGTCCTCTGCACTTTAACAACTAACAGCCTCAAATCACTCTAAGATTGCCATATCGTTGACTTGACCTGGAATCGTACCCAGGACATCCGGGACCTCTGGTTCACCAGGCAGGCCCACTAACCACTCTGCTATGGCACTCTGATTAACATCATGTCAGAAAATGAAAGGAAACAAAAGTCTGACTATACTGAGTCAGGGTGAAGCTTTACAAAATGTAAGTTGTGTAAAAAAGAGTCTGACTATACTAAGTTGTTATTTGTTTGTTTAAGTCAGGCTATGCAGAGTCATAAGTTTACAAAATGTACTAAAGTACAGTGAACATCTGTGCGGTTTGTCTCCATCACTGAAAATCACGTACATGTAAACAGATATAAAACTGCTGTCCTGTGCAGTTGGGGTGAAAAAACACAACCATTTCACTCCTACTAATACCTATTTGATTTGACATCCTGACTTGCTGCTGTGGCTGACCCTTGAACCTGTTACCTGCGGCTCACTAGTCAGTGACTCTATCCATTCACCTACAGCTGTTTCCTTGGAGTCTGTGGTTCTAAAACGTTTTGTTGTCAGCCCCCCACGGTTTTTGGCATCCACACTTAGTGATTTTTTCGGATTTAACTTTCGTTTCGGTAGTGACAAACTTTCGTTTCGGTAGTGAAACAATGGTGAAAAAATAAATGTATTTGTCTTGTTTGTTGTTCAATTCAAAGCACCAGGAAGGCTGTATTTCTTGGCCAACAGTTAGCTCAATGGGTTGAGACGCAGTATTCATGATCCAGAGGCCATGAGTTCAAATCCCACTGGTGTCTTTACTGTGATGCTTCCCTTTGCAGACTAACTTCTAGAAAAACAAGTTAAAAACACCAGGAAACCTTTAACTCTCAGCCAACAGCTTAGCTCAACTGGTAGAGCGTCTGTCCAATAACATGACTTGACTTGAGTGGGTTCGATTCCCACTAGAGTCAAGTGTCCCCGGTAACTTGGGGCAACGGATAAATTGACTGATATCCTTAGTGATGCTTCCCTTTGCAGACTAACTTCTAGAAAAACAAATTAATACCACCAGGAAACCTGTAACTCTCAGCCAACAGCATAGCTCAACTGGTAGAGCGTCTGTCCAATAACATGACTTGACTTGACTTGAGTGGGTTCGATTCCCACTCGAGTCAAGTGTCCCCGGTAACTTGGGGCAACGGATAAATTGACTGATATCCTTAGTGATGCTTCTCTTTGCAGACTAACTTCTAGAAAAACAAGTTAAAAACACCAGGAAACCTGTAACTCTCAGCCAACAGCATAGCTCAACTGGTAGAGCGTCTGTCCAATAACTTGACTTGACTTGAGTGGGTTCGATTCCCACTCGAGTCAAGTGTCCCCGGTAACTTGGGGCAACGGATAAATTGACTGATATCCTTAGTGATGCTTCCCTTTGCAGACTAACTTCTAGAAAAACAAGTTAAAACCACCAGGAAACCTGTAACTCTCAGCCAACAGCATAGCTCAACTGGTAGAGCGTCTGTCCAATAACATGACTTGACTTGACTTGACTGGGTTCGATTCCCACTCGAGTCAAGTGTCCCCGGTAACTTGGGGCAACGGATAAATTGACTGATATCCTTAGTGATGCTTCCCTTTGCAGACTAACTTCTAGAAAAACAAATTAATACCACCAGGAAACCTGTAACTCTCAGCCAACAGCATAGCTCAACTGGTAGAGCGTCTGTCCAATAACATGACTTGACTTGACTTGAGTGGGTTCGATTCCCACTCGAGTCAAGTGTCCCCGGTAACTTGGGGCAACGGATAAATTGACTGATATCCTTAGTGATGCTTCCCTTTGCAGACTAACTTCTAGAAAAACAAGTTAAAACCACCAGGAAACCTGTAACTCTCAGCCAACAGCATAGCTCAACTGGTAGAGCGTCTGTCCAATAACATGACTTGACTTGACTTGACTTGAGTGGGTTCGATTCCCACTCGAGTCAAGTGTCCCCGGTAACTTGGGGCAACGGATAAATTGACTGATATCCTTAGTGATGCTTCTCTTTGCAGACTAACTTCTAGAAAAACAAGTTAAAAACACCAGGAAACCTGTAACTCTCAGCCAACAGCTTAGCTCAACTGGTAGAGCGTCTGTCCAATAACATGACTTGACTTGACTTGACTGGGTTCGATTCCCACTCGAGTCAAGTGTCCCCGGTAACTTGGGGCAACGGATAAATTGACTGATATCCTTAGTGATGCTTCCCTTTGCAGACTAACTTCTAGAAAAACAAGTTAATTCTAGAAAAACAAGTTAAAACCACCAGGAAACCTGTAACTCTCAGCCAACAGCATAGCTCAACTGGTAGAGCGTCTGTCCAATAACATGACTTGACTTGACTTGAGTGGGTTCGATTCCCACTCGAGTCAAGTGTCCCACGGATAAATTGACTGCTCGATGAATGTTAGGGACCAAAAAAAGTCAAAAGCAAAGTACTACCAATCAACTCTAAATTGCCTGAAACGTACTCCTAACAGGTTTTTGGGGGGACGATTTTGTCCTCCACACTTAGCGATTTTTTTCGGATTTAACTTTCGTTTCGGTAGTGACAAACTTTCGTTTCGGTAGTGACACAATGGTGAAAAAAAAATGTACTAAGTCCAGAGCTCGATGAATGTTAGGGACCAAAAAAAGTCAAAAACAAAGTACTACCAATCAACTCTAAATTGCCTGAAACGTACTCCTAACAGGTTTTTGGGGGGACGATTTTGGCCTCCACACAAAAATGTACAAGTCCAGAGCTCGATGAATGTTAGGGACCAAAAAAAGTCACTACAAGGATTCTGCCATGCTAGCATGGCTCAAATGATAAATCAGGGGTTCATAATCTGAAGGTTCTGGGTTCAAAGCTCCCAAAGAGCATTTTCCACTTTCCATCTAAATTGTAAAAGGTGAGTTAACTATTCCTTTTGCGATTGCTTCTTTCATGCTAGCATGGCTCAAATGATAAATCAGGAGTTTATAATCTGAAGGTTCTGGGTTCAAAACTCCCAAAGAGCATTTTTCACTTTCCATCTAAATTGTAAAACGCGAGCTAGGTATTACATTCCCGATTGCTTCTTCTATGTCAGCGTGGCTCAATAGATGAGTCAAGGGTTTATAAACCAAAGGTTCTGGGTTCAAACCTCCCAAAGAGCATTTTTCACTTTCCATCTAAATCGTAAAACGTGAGCTAGGTATTACATTCCCGATTGCTTCTGCTATGTTAGCGTGGCTCAACTGATGAGTCAGGGGTTTATAAACCAAAGGTTCAGGGTTCAAACCTTGCAAAGAGTATTTTTCACTTTCCATCTAAATTGTAAAACGCGAGCTAAGTATTACATTCCCAATTGTATCTTCTGTGCCAGCGTGGCTCAATAAGATGAACCAGAGGTTAATAAACCAAAGGTTCAGGGTTCAAAACTCCACTAATACAAAAGACAACTCAAACAACTAATACAAAATATCTCAAACAACTAATACAAAATATCTCAAACAACCAAAACAACAATCAATACGAAACTTCAAAGTGCCTCAATAAAAAAACATAAAAGAGTGGTTAAAAAAACTAACAAATAAGTCACTTATAATACTAACAATGTCAATAAAATACAACAATAATTGCTTTGCTTAGTATGTAAATGTATTAAGCTCCTCCCACTGAAGGTGGGCTTTACCCATGCTCCTCCCCCTCCTACCTGAGCTAAAAGAGGGCGTGAGGAGGGAGGCGGGCTGATTCCACGCTCCTCGCCTTAAAAAGAGCAAAGATAGAGATTTACCAGGACCAAGATTCAAACCCCCAACCTTCCACATACAAGGCCTCTCCTTTTCTCTTGCGCCACCAGGCTTTTCACACTAATTAGAAACTTGAGGTAATATTTGAAGTTTAAGGGAGAGGTGGCAGGTGAAAAGTTGAAAGTCTACAGCAAACACCTCTCCCCCTGACAGAATGACTGAATCTACTAGATTCACTGACGATCAGGCTTCATTATGACACAACCTTTTTGAGTTTTAGGTTATTGTTAAAAAACATCTGTTGGAAAAAAAAATCAACAGATGGTTGCAGAGCAAACAGAGGGATGTTTAATGTTATCAAAACACATATATTCGTTATTGTCATATCTTAAAGTCATTTATCAATTTCAGAAGACCAAAACTAGCAGTTTTAATCAACTAAGAGTGTGAACCTGGCTCAGAGTTCAAACTAAATAAGAGCAATACACTTAAACACAGAATTGATTATGAATATAAAGACAAAGGCTAATTAACTAATTGTTTATGAGTGAGTTAGTCTGCAGAATCTGTAGTGGATGTGTGTAAAAAATGTTTTTTTACGAAGTCCAGAGCTTGATGAATGTTAGGGACAAAAAAAGTCAAAAACAAAGTACTACCAATCAACTCTAAATTGCCTGAAACGTACTCCTAACAGGTTTTCGGGGGGGACGATTTTGGCCTCCACACTTAGTGATTTTTTCGGATTTAACTTTCGTTTCGGTAGTGACCCAATGGTGAAAAAATACATTTACTAGTCCAGAGCTCGATGAATGTTAGGGACCAAAAAAACTGTCACTACAAAGTACTACCAATCAACTCTAAATTGCCTGAAACGTACTCCTAACAGGTTTTCGGGGGGAAGATTTTGGCCTCCACACTTACGGATTTTTTTTAATCATCAGACGATATTAGTACACATGTAAGGTCAGACTACTTAATTGTTTTTTAAAATATTTTTTTCATTGTCTCATAAGCATGAACATCCAATTTTGTCACTACCGAAACAATGATGTCACTACCGAAACTTGAGCATAATGTTTCGGTAGTGGCTGTTTTGGTAGTCACAATTTTAGCTAGTTTTTAGCTTAACTCAACAATGCTAGGCAAGACATGGCTTGCAAACACAGCTTCGAGCAGTTGTACATGGATAAAAAACATCACATTTGAAGTAAAACCCAAAAGGAGTTTATAATTGCAGAAATGATTTGTTCGGTAGTGACAATCCTTAAAAATACACACTGATTTTCAGACTTTTAGTCCAGGGGCCAACACTGATATTTTCACAAATTGGTACCACCTGAGGTGGCCGTAAAGTTTTTCTATTTTTGTATTCCTACATGTCTCTAGTTTATATTTTGGTATGATACATCTTCCAATTCAGTAGCTTAATGGCAGTTATCACTACCTACCAGCTAATGTATCCGGTAGGAGACACAAAGTAGAATCTTTGTGTCTCCTACCGGAAATACACCCGGGCATCAAATTATTGCGACAAAAAACAAAATATATCCATGTATTCAAGGCTTCATGGGGTGTGCAATTGATAACTTCTCAGATTTTTGGTGTTTGCAAAAAGACTGCTTTCCATAAGCTTGTAAAAGTTGACCCTCCTTCGGTCTAGGGTGGTCATAGCTGAATGGGTAGATAGTCCCCCTGGGAAACTTAAAGGAGGAGTTCACCCAAAAAATGATTATTTTCTGTCAATTGCACACCCCATGAAGCCTTGAATACATGGATATATTTTGTTTTTTGTCGCAATAATTTGATGCCCGGGTGTATTTCCGGTAGGAGACACAAAGATTCTACTTTGTGTCTCCTACCGGATACATTAGCCGGTTTAGAGTGATTACTGTCATTAAGCTACTGAATTGGAAGATGTATCATACCAAAATATAAACTAGAGACATGTAGGAATACAAAAATACCAAAAATGTACAGCCACCTTAGGTGGTACCAAAATCTGCCTTGGCCCCTGGACTATTTGGAAGACATTTACTTCTGACTGAAGTAAACTAGCTACTCACCAGGTGGCCATGATGAACAGGAAGTCTATGTCATTTCTTCGAAAAATGTGGGAGTGTGGCTAAAACCAGGCTCCACTTATGGACTAAAACTCGTTGTGTTTCGGCAGTGACATGAAAACATGGGTAAGCTTTTTTTTATATAATGCTTTTTAATTTACAGAGAATCCACAAAATCAATCTTAATATTTCAACTTCCCTTTAAGATAAATATAAAGGATGTATTTAAAAAACATTTTCAATTGTTTCAACCATTGTCAGTGTTCTCAAACTAATTTCATATGTAGTTCATATCTATCATGTCTAATAAAATTAACACTTTTATATTACTTACTGTAAATATGAATTACAAACATTTACTTCACATACTGTAAAAGCAGCCACTGACTGAACAATATTACAAGTTGTTAATATTAAGGACCCCACTTTGAAAACCACTGGCCTACATTTAGGGGTCCAGAAAAACATTGACATGGAGGGAAACAAAGACAAGAAAAAGTAAACACATCTTTTACTTTTGCAATACAATCATAGAAAAAGGTTTATGATGTCAACTCAATGAAAATGAACCAAATCAATAATATGCTATATAAGTTAATGCAATCATTTTGCTGCAGGCTGCACACATTATCATGATGAAAATGTGGAATTATATCCAATGATAACATTGATTGTATATAATTTCACGGTTTCATCATGATGTGTATTAGTGATCAGTCACACGGTCACCGATCAAGTAATGTCAATTTTTAATGGTTTATAAGAATTTTCCTTGAAAACTATTATTTTTCAGTTTGTATCGTTTGTGGAAACAAACAAACTAGTTGGACAGAACACTCAGTAACTCATGTAATAGTATAGCAAGCAGCATACTGTAGCATAAAGAGATGACATAGCTACAATGCTGCATAACTTTATCTTTTACGTGTTTCTCCTATTCCCCCCCTCTTTTTCCTAAACAGATGACTTTAGTGACCTTTTTCTCATCAGTTTAGTGGATAAGAAAGTATGTTAGAGGTTAGTAGGTTAGAGGTGCACTCTTTCAAGACTTGAACTTGAAAGTCTGAACTTGACTTTGCTACAATTATTTTCTGCTACATTTGTTCTGACTGTATAACATTCGACACAAAATCATTTTCATTACTAATGCAAGACAGATGCATGAAGAGGGACTTAACAATGGTTCTGACTGTCATGAAACTAAAGAGCCAAAATCATAACAAAGATTAGCATTGAAGAGTATTGATTTACTTTAGCATGAGTGTTAATGCAATGGATCTGGCCGCATGGAGGGAAGGTCTCAAGTTGGCGTCTTAGTTGGCCAAGGACAGTCGCAAGAATTTACTGTCAATATGATCCCAATTAAATTACATTTCAATAACATCTGCTCCACATACACACGCACGCACATGCACGCATGTTCTCTCTCTCACACACACACACACTTGAATGTCCATATACACACACCGTATAAATATTCAGGGGTTGAGAACATCTCCTTTTGTCTACCTGCCAGTGTGTGTGTGTGTGTGTGTGTGTGTGTGTGTGTGTGTGTGTGTGTGTGTGTGTGTGTGTGTGTGTGTGTGTGTGTGTGTGTGTGTGTGTGTGTGTGTGTGTGTGTGTGTGTGTGTGTGTGTGTGTGTGTGTGTGTGTGTGTGTGTGTGCGCGCGCGCACCTGACGGGACAACAGAATGATGTCAAGTGAAAGATGTTTTTCAACTTGTCTCAGTAAGCTTGGCTATTGTTTCCCCTGTCATGATTGATTTTGCATGTTGATTTTGACTGACTGACTGTGTGTCGTGACAATACACCCTCTACAGTATGACACATGTAGGGGTTCAGTACACGGACATGCACTGAACTCTGCTAGTGGTCCCTTGACTATCCCTGTGCTTATTGCTAATGCTTCTGACCCTTTGGCTGTGTCCCACATGGAGACGCAAGATTAAATGACTGTTTATGGGAATTTGATATAATCTGGACATCAGATTAGGCCGAAACCATATGTCTAATCTGAGAATCACCCATGTACAGTGCTGTTTTGAAATTGGATCATTGTAGGTCAACGTGAACTCAGGCCACCCCGCTGAAAGCCAGAGGGAGGGGTGTCTATCAGACAGTGCTCCTCTAACTTTGTACAGTAGGCTACTATACTGTAGATAGAAGAGAAAGAAGTTGGTGCCTAGTTTAGGAAAGAGCACAGAAGAGTAGAAACGTGTGAAAGATAAAGTTATGCAGCTATGTTATCTCTTTGTGAGTATTACGCATGTAATTAAATAGTATAATGTAGCATATGCTTAGTGTGGGCAAAGCATAAATGTTATAGACCAGTTTACTGCAGACAGAAGTAGGTGAAGAGTGAAGGAATAAATTATATTGATATGCAACATTAAATTAAATAGACAAGAGACATGATTGAAGCAAAATAAACTGTATTCATCAAAAAGGAAAATAAAGCAAAACATTCAACAGTTCAGTAACTTTCAGCAGGGTATCAAGGTAAGTCCAACAGAGTCTTTCAAAGGTCAAGGTATTGTCTATAGTCAAGTCAGAGGGAAATGGCAGTGTGAGGGTGTGAGAGTGTAAGAGTGTAGTGGGAATTGTTACTTGGGGGGGATAATCAAAGGCTGCTGCTCTTTGGCCTACTCCAGGTAGGACAAACTTCATTTATGGTTGGGTTCGGGTTAGTTGGCTCGCCATCATGATCCTTTCAATCAAGAAAAATAACCTGGCCTGGATTAATAGAAAAAGCCAAATTAATTTCAAATAAACAAAAACAGCAGATCTACAATATCATCGATCAACTAAAAAACAACTTATCTAGAAGCATTTCATAACTTCCAAAATAATTACATTCCAACCAAAAACAATCAAATTAGAACAAACATTTCAAATAAAACACAACAAACATTTGAACCAACTTGGTTCAAAAGGGAAACAAACATTTCACTCACCAATTCAATCAGTTTCAATTCATGTAGTCACAGCCAGCAGGTTGTGCCAGCAACTTTGGGTGGAAGTCTAAAAGCCACAATAAGTGTTTTTAGTAATTTGATCAAATGTAACAAGTTGGAAATGTGAGTATTGTTTGGAAAAGAGTACAGACCTGCAGCAGCCCCAGAGTGATGTGCACCTCACTCTGCTACTGCAGACTGACTCTGCTTTATAGTAGGGTGTGGCTGTGATTGCAATTGCAAACACTGGTGTGACTGATTGATTGAGTGAGTGAGTGAGTGAGACTGAGTGTGTGTGTGTGTGTGTGTGTGTGTGTGTGTGTGTGTGTGTGTGTGTGTGTGTGTGTGTGTGTGTGTGTGTGTGTGTGTGTGTGTGTGTGTGTGTGTGTGTGTGTGTGTGTGTGTGTGTGTGTGTGTCTCTGTCAGTGACACACAGACAGCAGTGACACAAACCTTTTGAAAACCTTTTTGAAACCTGGGTTACATCAACAGTAAGAATGTGTTGACCGCGTTGTACCAGTGTTGTATACAAATTCAAAAACATCGGATATTTTAGCTATCTTAGAACATTTTTTAAAGTGAAAGTGGTTAAGTCTGTCGGTGGGTTTATAAATATTTCACCAATGAAAAGTATTACCAAGAGCTTATAACTAGTGTGTGTGTGTGTGTGTGTGTGTGTGTGTGTGTGTGTGTGTGTGTGTGTGTGTGTGTGTGTGTGTGTGTGTGTGTGTGTGTGTGTGTGTGTGTGTGTGTGTGTGTGTGTGTCTCTGTCAGTGACACACAGACAGCAGTGACACAAACCTTTTGAAAACCTTTTTGAAACCTGGGTTACATCAACAGTAAGAATGTGTTGACCGCGTTGTACCAGTGTTGTATACAAATTCAAAAACATCGGATATTTTAGCTATCTTAGAACATTTTTTAAAGTGAAAGTGGTTAAGTCTGTCGGTGGGTTTATAAATATTTCACCAATGAAAAGTATTACCAAGAGCTTATAACTAAATAATAATCGAATACATTGGAACACAAGCCATTTTTTCTATTTCCTGAAAAGTAACAGTTTTGAACATACAAGGTTTCCACCCGGCAGTGACGATGTAGGCTACAACTTGTGTGTGGGACTCTTCCTCATTTTCCACATACATGTAGAGTCCTGAATACACATTAAAATATGCATTGTAAAGGTAGGGTGGGTTGCCAATTTCAGTCAATTTAGTGTTGCAGTTTCAATTTACTCTGCAAATTTTGTTTTGGCTCATCAATTCCAATTTCACTTTAATCT